>NC_080380.1:70153082-70453082 GCF_014773155.1 Arachis stenosperma | reverse complement strand
CTTTTGGGGCCCACTTGGTGTGTGCTGGGGCTGAGACTTAAGCCTCTCACGTGCTTGGGCTGTTTCTGGAGTTGAACGCCAGGTTGTAACGTGTTTTGGGCGTTGAACTCCAACTTGTAACTTGTTTCTGGCGCTGGAAGCCAGACTGCAACATGGAACTGGCGTTGAACGCCAGTTTACGTCATCTATCTTTGCGCAAAGTATGGACTATTATATATTGCTGGAACGCCCTAGATGTCTACTTTCAAACCCAGTTGAGAGCGCGTCAATTGGACTCCTGTAGCTCCAAAAAATCCATTCCGAGTGCAGGGAGGTCAGGATCCAACAGCATCAGCAGTCCTTTTTCAACCTAACTCAGATTTTTGCTCAGCTCCCTCAATTTCAGCCAGAAAATATCTGAAATCACAGAAAAACACACAAACTCATAGTAAAGTCTAGAAATATGATTTTTGCCTAAAAACTAATAATATTTTACTAAAAACTAATTAAAACATACTAAAATCTACATGAAATTACCCCCAAAAAGCGTATAAAATATCCGCTCATCACAACACCAAACTTAAACTGTTGCTTGTCCCCAAGCAACTAGATGAATAAAAGAGGATAAAAAGAAATCAAGAAGCAATAATATCTCAGAGTTTTAAGTGAAGCTCAGATTCTAATTAGATGAGCGGGGTTAGTAGCTTTTTGCTTCCAAACAGTTTTGGCATCTCACTTTATCCTTTGAAATTCAGAATGATTGGCATCCATAGGAACTCAGAATTCAGATAGTATTATTGATTTTCCAAGTTAAGTATGTTGATTCTTGAACACAGCTACTTTTATGAGTCTTGGTCGTGGCCCTAAGCACTTTGTTTTCCAGTATTACCACCGGATACACAAATGCCACAGACACATGACTGGGTGAACCCTTTTCAGATTGTGACTCAGCTTTGCTAGAGTCCCCAGTTAGAGGTGTCCAGAGCTCTTAAGCACACTCTTTTTGCTTTGGATCACGACTTTAACCACTCAGTCTCAAGCTTTTCACTTGGACCTTCATGACACAAGCACATGGTTAGGGATAGCTTGATTTAGCCGCTTAGGCCCGTATTTTATTTCCTTGGGCCCTCCTATCCATTGATGCTCAAAGCCTTGGATCTTTTTTTACCCTTGCCTCTTGGTTTTAAGGGCTATTGGCTTTTTCTGCTTGCTTTTTCTTTTTCTTTCTATTTTTTTTCACTTTTCTTCTTTCTTTTTTTTCGCAAGCTTGTTTTTTCACTGCTTTTCTTACTTCAAGAATCACTTTTATGATTTTTCAGATCATCAATAACATTTCTCTTGTTCATCATTCTTTCAGGAGCCAAAAATTTAACATTCATAAAATTCAATATCAAAAATATACACTGTTCAGGCATTCATTCAAAAGACAAAAAGTATTGCCACCACATATAAATAATTAGAATTCTCCTTATTAAGAACTCGAAAAAATATTGCCTCTTTATTCTAAAAATCTACTATTTTATTCATGTTTGATGATGATGAGAAAAATAAATTATAGCTTAATTGGAGATAAAATCAAAATAGAGATACTAATTACTACTACTAATATATAACTTCTAAGGTAAATTCATAATAAGAACAGTTATCACAAAGTTAAGGCAAAGATTAGGACTCAACAACCTTTATTTTGGGAAGTGGCGGTTCCTCTAGTCTGTGGGATGCTTGATCCTTCAAGAGATAATTTCTGACGCTTCAGTTCCTTCAAGTCACATCCTTGCTCTTCCTGTTCCCTTAGGTGTCATGATCTTGATGAGTTTTAGCTCAGTGATCATGGCAAATCACACCAAACTTAGAGGTTTGCTTGTCCTCAAGCAAAAGAAAGGATAGGGAGGAATAGAGGGAGAGGCAATTTCGAAATCCAAAAGATATGATGAGTTGAAAAAGATTTGAAAAAGATTTGGATTGGAAAAAGATTTGTGTTTATGAATTAAGATACATTTGATATTTTTGAAAAAGGGATTTTAGAAATTAGGGTTTTTAGAAATTAGGATTAAAATTTTTGGAAGAAATCATGAATTGAAACATAAAAATTAGAAAATTTGTGAAGAAAAATGAATTTTACCTCCTCCCCACCATTCTGGCGTTAAACGCCCAAATGCTGCTTGTTTTGGGCGTTTAACGCCCAATTGCTGCTTCTCCTGGGCGTTCAACGCCCAGTTGTTACTTCTTTCTGGCGTTGAACGCCAGGAAGTCCTTTGTCACTGGGCATTTTTCTAAACGCCCAGGATGCTGTAATTCTGGCGTTAAACGCCCAGAAGGAGCTTCTTTCTGGCGTTCATCGCCCAGAAGATGCTCCTTTCTGGCGTTTAACGCCCAGATGGCTATCCTTACTGGCGTTGAACATCCAGTGGATGCTTCTTTTGGGCGTTCAACGCCCAAAATGTTTCTTACTGGCTTTTTCACGCCAGTGAGCTCCCAAATTCCCCTGTAACTCTGTGAATTCAATCAATTGCTATTTTACCTTTTGAATATACTTTGACCTATACCTGTAAAAATTAATTAGCAAAAACAAATAAAATTAAATTTTGTGAATGGCTGGGTTGCCTCCCAGCAAGCGCTTCTTTATTGTCCTTAGCTGGACTATTACTGAGCTCTAATCAAGTCTCAGTTTTGAGCATTCTTGCTCAAAATTGCCTTCAAGATAATGTTTAACTCTCTGTCCATTAACAATGAACTTTTTGTTAGAGTCATTATCCTGAAGCTCTATGTATCCATATGGCGATACACTTGTAATCACATATGGACCTCTCCACCGGGATTTCAATTTCCCGGGGAATAATTTGAGCCTAGAATTGAATAGCAGAACTTTCTGCCCTGGCTCAAAGACTCTGGATGACAATTTCTTATCATGCCATCTTTTTGCTTTCTCTTTGTATATTTTTGCATTCTCGAAAGCATTGAGTCTAAATTCCTCTAGCTCATTTAACTGAAGCAATCGTTTTTCTCCAACTAACTTGGCATCAAGGTTCAGGAATCTGGTTGCCCGGTAGGCCTTATGTTCCAATTCCACTGGCAACTGACATGCCTTTCCATACACAAGCTGGTTTGGAGAGGTCCCTATAGGGGTCTTGAATGCTGTTCTGTATGCCCACAGAGCATCATCCAAGCTTCTTGCCCAATCCCTTCTACGGTTAATTACAGTCCGTTCTAGGATTCTTTTGAGTTCTCTATTTGAGACTTCAGTTTGCCCATTAGTTTGTGGATGATATGGAGTGGCTACCCTGTGGCTAACTCCATAACGAACCAAAGCAGAGTAAAGCTGGTTATTGCAGAAATGAGTGCCCCTATTACTGATTAATACTCTAGGGGTACCAAATCCGCTGAAGATGTGTTTCTGGAGGAATTTTAACACTGTTTTAGTGTCATTAGTGGGTGTTGCAATAGCTTCCACCCATTTGGATACATAATCCACTGCCACCAGAATATAAGTGTTTGAGTATGATGGTGGGAAAGGTCCCATGAAGTCAATTCCCCATACATCAAATAACTCAAATCTCCAAGATCCCTTGTTGAGGCATGGCATAACTGTGAGGCAGATTACCAGATCTTTGGCAACTGTCACAATTTAGTACAAACACTCGGGAATCTTTATAGAGAGTAGGCTAGTAGAAGCCACATTGGAGGACTCTTGTGGCTGTTCGCTCACTTCCAAAATGTCCTCCATACTGTGATCCATGGCAGTGCCATAGGATCCTCTGTGCTTCTTCTTTAGGCACACATCTACGGATTACTCCGTCTGCACATCTCTTGAAGAGATATGGTTCATCCCAAAGATAGTACTCTGCATTCGTGATCAACTTCTTTGATTGTTGCCTACTGTACTCTTTGGGTATGAATCTCACTGCCTTGTAGTTTGCAATGTCTGCAAACCATGGCATTTCCTGAATGGCAAAAAGTTGCTCATCCAGAAAGGTTTCAGAGTTCTCAGTAAGAGAGGGGGACGCCCCTTCTACTGGTTCTATTCAGGACAGGTGATCTGTTACTTGGTTTTCTGTCCCTTTTCTGTCTCTTATTTCTATATCAAACTCTTGCAGAAGCAACACCCATCTGATGAGTCTGGGTTTTGAATCCTGCTTTGTGAGTAGATATTTAGGAGCAGCATGATCAGTGTACACAATCACTTTTGATCCTACTAAATAGGATCTAAACTTGTCAATGGCGTAAACCACTACAAGTAGCTCTTTTTCTGTGGTTGTGTAGTTCTTCTGTGCGTCATTTAGAACACGACTGGCATAGTAAATAACGTGCAGGAGCTTGTCATGCCTTTGTCCCAACACTGCACCAATGGCATGGTCACTGGCATCACACATTAGTTCAAATGGCAATGTCCAGTTTGGTGCAGAGATTATTGGTGCTGTGACCAATTTAGCTTTCAGAGTCTCAAATGCCTGCAGACACTCTTTATCAAAGATAAATGGCATGTCAGCAGCTAGCAGGTTGCTCAGAGGTTTGGCAATTTTTGAAAAATCCTTTATAAACCTCCTACAGAATCCTGCATGCCCCAGAAAGCTTCTGATTGCCTTAACATTGGCAGGTGGTGGTAATTTTTCAATTACCTCTACCTTAGCTTGATCCACCTCTATTCCCTTATTCGAAATTTTGTGCCCAAGGACAATTCCTTCAGTCACCATAAAGTGACACTTCTCCCAGTTTAAAACCAGGTTAGTCTCTTGGCATCTCTTTAGAACAAGTGCTAGATGGTCAAGACAGGAGCTGAATAAGTCTCCAAATACTGAAAAGTCATCCATGAAGACTTCTAGAAATATTTCCACCATATCAGAGAAAATTGAGAGCATGCACCTCTGAAAGGTTGCAGGTGCATTGCATAGGCCAAATGGCATCCTTTTGTATGCAAATACTCCAGATGGACATGTGAATGCCGTTTTCTCTTGATCCTTGGGATCTACTGCAATTTAATTATAACCTGAATATCCATCCAGGAAGCAGTAGTATTCATGACCTGCTAGTCTTTCTAGCATCTGGTCTATGAATGGTAAAGGAAAATGATCCTTTCTAGTGGCTGTATTGAGCCTTCTATAATCAATACACATACGCCACCCTATAACTATTCTTGTAGGAACCAGTTCATTTTTTTCATTATGAACCACTGTCATGCCTCCCTTCTTAGGGACGACTTGGACAGGGCTTACCCAGGGGCTGTCAGAAATAGGATAAATAATCCCAGCCTCTAGTAATTTAGTGACCTCTTTCTGCACCACTTCCTTCATGGCTGGATTCAGCCGCCTTTGTGGTTGAACCACTGGCTTGGCGTCACCCTCCAATAGGATCTTGTGCATGCATCTGGCTGGGCTAATGCCCTTAAGATCACTGATGGACCACCCAAGAGCTGTCTTGTGTGTCCTTAGCAGTTGAATTAGTGCTTCCTCTTCCTGTGGCTCTAAGGTAGAGCTTATGATTACAGGAAAGGTATCATCTTCTCCTAGAAATGCATATTTCAGGGATGGTGGTAATGGTTTGAGCTCAGGTTTGGGAGGTTTCTCCTCTTCCTGAGGGATTTTCAGAGGTTCTATTATTCTCTCTGATTCCTCCAAATCAGGCTGAACATCTTTAAAGATGTCCTCTAGCTCTGATTCGAGACTCTCAGCCATATTGACCTCTCTTACCAGAGAGTCAATAATATCAACACTCATGCAGTCATTTGGGGTGTCTGGATGTTGCATGGCTTTGACAACATTCAACTTGAACTCCTCCTCATTGACTCTCAGGGTTACTTCCCCTTTTTGGACGTCAATGAGGGTTCGGCCAGTTGCTAGGAAAGGTCTTCCTAGAATGAGAGTTGTACTCTTGTGCTCCTCCATTTCCAGCACCACAAAGTCAGTAGGAAAGGCAAATGGCCCAACCTTGACAATCATGTCTTCAATCACGCCTGTTGGGTATTTAATGGAGCCATCAGCAAGTTGAAGACATATCTGTGTTGGTTTGACTTCTTCAGTCAAACCAAGCTTTGTGATAATGGATGCAGGTATTAAGTTGATACTTGCCCCAAGATCACTAGAGCCTGCTTGGTACAAGTGCCCTCTAATGTGCATGGTATCATAAAGCTTCCGGGATCCTTAAGCTTCTCAGGTAAGCTTTTCAGGATAACTGCACTGCATTCTTTAGTGAGGTAAACTTTTTCAGTTTCCCTCCAATCCTTCTTATGACTTAAGATCTCTTTCATGAACTTGGCATAAGAGGGTATTTGCTCAAGTGCTTCTGCAAACGGAATCTGTATTTCAAGAGTCCTGAGATAGTCTGCAAAGCGGGCAAATTGCTTATCTTGTTTTGCTTGGCGGAGTTTTTGAGGATAAGGCATTTTGGCTTTGTATTCCTCAACCTTAGTTGCTGCAGGGTTATTACCTGTAGAAGTGAGTTGGGAAGCCTTTTTAGAAGGGTTGTTATCAGCACTTGTATGTGTCTGATCCCCCACTGGCATTTGAATGCCAGGGGTGGAAGCTGGAGTGGCGTTAGACGCCAGCTCCTTGCCTGTTTCTGGCATCTGAACACCAGAACTGTGCTCCCTTTGGGCGTTCAACGCCAAGTCCTTGCTTGTTTCTGGCGTTGAACGCCAGGAATGAGCATGGTTTGGGCGTTCAGCGCCAGCATTATTCCTCTTTGGGCTCTGATTGTCCTCAGAGGGATTTTGGTTAGCCATTTGTTCATTCTTGGCTTTTTGCTTCTTTGAGGTGAGGTATTTAATGTTTTTCCACTTCTTAATTGAACTGCTTGGCATTCTTCTATTATTTGTTTTGACAGTTGCTTTTCTGTTTGCTTTAACTGTACTTCCATATTCCTGTTAGCCATTCTTGTTTCTTGTAGTATTTCCTTGAATTTGGCTAGCTGCTGAGTTAGAAAATCCAGCTGCTGATTGAATTCATTAGCCTGATCTACAGGACTGAGTTTAGCAGTTACTGTTTTAGCTTCTTCTTTCATGGAAGATTCACTGCTTAGGTACAGATGCTGATTTCTGGCAACTGTATCAATAAGCTCTTGAGCTTCTTCAATTGTTTTTCTCATATGTATAGATCCACCAGCTGAGTGATCTAGAGAAATCTGAGCTTTTTCTGTAAGCCCATAGTAGAAGATGTCTAATTGCACCCACTCTGAAAACATTTCAGAGGGGCATTTTCTCAGCATCTCTCTGTATCTCTCTCAAGCATCATAAAGAGATTCATTATCTCCTTGTTTGAAGCCTTGGATGCTCAGCCTTAGCTGTGTCATCCGTTTTGGAGGAAAATAGTGATTCAGAAATTTTTCTGACAATTGTTTCCATGTCTTTATGCTGTTCTTAGGTTGGTTATTTAACCACCTCTTAGCTTGATCTTTTACAGCAAATGAAAAAAGTAATAATCTGTAGACATCCTGATCTACTTCTTTATCATGTACTGTGTCAGCAATTTGTAAAAATTGTGCCAGAAACTCTGTAGGTTCTTCATGTGGAAGACCGGAATACTGGCAGCTTTGCTGCACCATGATAATGAGCTGAGGATTCAACTCAAAGCTACTAACTCCAATGGAGGGTATACAGATACTACTCCCATATGAAGCAGTAGTGGGGTTAGCATATGACCCCAGAGTCCTCCTGGACTGTTCATTTCCACTTAGTTTCATGATGGAGCAAGGGAGATGGTATGGATGTTGATATTGTCTATTTTATTATAAGAATAATTTTTGAAATAATAAAATAAAACAAAAACCGAAATAAAAATAAATAAAGAAAGAAAATTAAAAATTAAAATTTATAAAAATTTGAAAAAGTTTATGAAGATTTTCGAAAAATTTGAGGAAAAAGAGAAAGTGGTTATGATATTTTTGAAAAAAATAATAAAATATATGTTAAAAATACCCCTTTTTTAACTTAAAAAGATAAGAATTGAAAAATTTTGAAATTGAAATCTGAATTTTTATATAAAAATTTCGAAAATGTAGTTTAAAATTAGTTAGAAAAGATGTTTTTTTGAATTTTGAATTTTATGATGAAAGAGAAAAACACACAAAAGACACAAGACTTAAAATTTTTAGATCTAATGCTCCTTATTTTCGAAAATTTTTGGAGGGAAAACACCAAGGAACACCAAACTTAAAAATTTTAAGATCAAAATATAAGAAAGACTCAGGAACACCTAGAACAAAAGAAAGAACACCAAACTTAAAATTTTTAGAAAACCAAGATAAATTTTCGAAAATTAAAGAAAGATCAACAAGAAAACACCAAACTTAAAGTTTGGCACAAGATTAAATTAAGAAAAATTATTTTTGAAGAAAATATTTTAAAAAGAAGATACCCAATTGCCAAGAACATAAGCCAACGCTCTAACCAACTGAGCTAAAAATGTAACGTATTTTAAAGATGTATTATTTTTATAGATAAGAATAAATTTTTTGAAAACTAATGTTTTGAAAAAGCACAAGAAAAACAAGAAAAGACACAGAACAAGACAAACAAAAGATCAAACAAGAAAAATTGACAAGAACAATTTAAAGATCAAAGAAGAACAAGAACATGCAATTCAAAAAATTAAGAGACAAGGAAAAACATGCAATTGACACCAAACTTAGAACAAGACATTAAACTCACGAAAATTAGAAATTGATAAAGAAAAATAATATTTTTTAAAAATTTTTGAAAAGGGAATAAAGGACTCAGAATTTGATGACTCTATAATAACAAAAATAAATTATTCCTAATATAAGCAACAAAATAAACCTTTAGTTGTTCAAACTCGAACAATCGCCGGCAACGGCGCCAAAAACTTGGTGCACGAAATTGCAATCACACTTTTGCAATCCGCACAACTAACCAGCAAGTGCACTGGGTCATCCAAGTAATACCTTACGTGAGTAAGGGTCGATCCCACAGAGATTATTGGTTTGAAGCAATCTATGTTTATTTTATTATTCTTAGTCAGGATATCAATTAAAATTATCAGAAGGAATTATTAGAAAAATAAAAGAGCGTGAAATAAATAATTGTTACTTTAATTATGGAGAATATGTTGGAGTTTTGGAGATGCTTTGTCCTCTGAATTTCAATTCTTCCTTGAAATCCTTTTTCCACATGCAAGGCTCCTTCCATGGCAAGCTATATGTAGGGTGTCACCATTGTCAATGGCTACTTCCCATCCTCTCAGTGAAAACGTTCCAAATGCTCTGTCATAGCACGGCTAATTATCTGTCGGTTCTCAATCAGGTTGGAATAGAATCCAGTGATTCTTTTGCGTCTGTCACTAACGCCCAGCCTTCAGAAGTTTGAAGCTCATCACAGTCATTCAATCCTCGAATCCTACTCGGAATACCACAGACAAGGTTTAGACTTTCCGGATTCTCTTGAATGCCGCCATCAGTCTAGCTTATACCACAAAGATTCTGATTAAGGAATCTAAGAGATACTCATTCAATCTAATGTAGAACGGAGATGGTTGTCAGGCATACGTTCATGGATTGAGGAAGGTGATGAGTGTCACGGATCATCACCTTCACCATAATTAAGCGCGAATGAACATCTTAGATAGGAACACGCATGTTTGAAAGGAAAACAGAATTAATTGCGTTAATTCATCGAGACGCTGCAGAGCTCCTCACCCCCAACAATGGAGTTTAGAGACTCATGACGTTAAAGAGTATGTAATTCAGATCTGAAAATGTCATCAGGTACAAAATAATTCTCTAAAAGTTGTTTAAATAGTAAACTAGTAACCTAGGTTTACAGAATATGAGTAAACTAAGATAATTGGTGCAGAAATCCACTTCTGGGGCCCACTTGGTGTGTGCTGGGGCTGAGACTTAAGCCTCTCACGTGCTTGGGCTGTTTCTGGAGTTGAACGCCAGGTTGTAACGTGTTTTGGGCGTTGAACTCCAACTTGTAACTTGTTTCTGGCGCTGGACGCCAGACTGCAACATGGAACTGGCGTTGAACGCCAGTTTACGTCATCTATCTTTGTGCAAAGTATGGACTATTATATATTGCTGGAAAGCCCTGGATGTCTACTTTCCAACCCAATTGAGAGCGCGTCAATTGGACTCCTGTAGCTCCAAAAAATCTATTCCGAGTGCAGACGAGGTCAGGATCCAACAGCATCAGCAGTCCTTTTTCAGCCTAACTCAGATTTTTGCTCAGCTCCCTCAATTTCAGCCAGAAAATATCTGAAATCACAGAAAAACACACAAACTCATAGTAACGTCCAGAAATATGATTTTTGCCTAAAAACTAATAATATTTTACTAAAAACTAATTAAAACATACTAAAATCTACATGAAATTACCCCCGAAAAGCGTATAAAATATCCGCTCATCAGCCTGCAACCTTTTAGTGCTGCATGCTTTCTATTTTCTCAGATATGGTAGAAAAGTTCATAGAAGTCTTCATGGACGACTTTTCAGTGTTTAGGGATTCATTCACTGATTGCCTGAATAACCTCGGCTTAGTATTAAAACGATGCCAAGAAACCAACTTGGTCCTGAACTGGGAAAAATGTCACTTCATGGTGACAGAAGGAATAGTTATCGGTCATAAGGTTTCTAAACAAGGCATTGAGGTGGACAGAGCTAAAGTGGAACTAATTGAAAAACTACTTCCACCTAGTGATGTCAAGGCAATTAAAAGCTTTCTCGGGCATGCTGGCTTTTACAGAAGATTTATAAAAGACTTTTCAAAAATAGCCAAGCCCCTAAGTAATCTTCTTGTGTTAGACACCCCATTTGTATTTTACCAGGGATGCATGCTAGCATTTGAAAATTTGAAAAAGAAACTATCCTCAACCCCTATCATTGCCCCACCTGATTGGAACCTACCATTTGAGCTGATGTGTGACGCATTAGACTTTATAGTGGGAGCAGTGTTAGGGCAGAGGAAAGATAATTTGGTGCATGTCATATACTATGCCAGCAAAGTCCTTAATGACACCCAAAAAAATTACACCACCACTGAAAAGGAATTGCTGGTAGTGGTTTTTGCATTTGACAAGTTTAGATCATACCTTATTGGATCTAAAGTAATTGTTTTCACTGATCACACAGCACTTAAGTATCTGTTTGCTAAGCAGGATTCAAAATCAAGATTGATAAGGTGGATTTTGTTGTTGCAGGAATTTAATATTGAAATCAGAGACAAGAAGGGAGTGGAGAATAAAGTGGCAGATCATCTGTCTAGAATCCCTTGTGAGAAAAGCAGCACACATGAAGCAAGTGTAAATGAGTTCTTTCCAGATGAACAATTATAGCTGGTTCACAAGGCACCCTGGTTTGCAGACATTACAAATTTCAAGGCAATTGGAGATCTACCCCCAGGAATCAACAGACATCAAAGAAGAAAACTCATTAATGATGCTAAGTATTTCGTGTGGGATGAGCCATATCTTTTCAAGAAGTGCTCAGATGGGATTCTTAGAAGGTGCATTTTAGAAGAAGAAGGACGAGAAGTCTTGTGGAATTGCCATGGCTCTTGCTATGGGGGTCACTTTGGAGGAGAAAGGACTGCAACCAAGGTATTGCAGTATGGGTTCTTCTGGCCCACTCTTTTCAAGGATGCAAAAGAGCTGGTGAAGGGCTGCAATGAGTGCCAAAGGGAAGGAAATCTACCCAAGAAAAATGAAATGCCACAAAACTTCATCCTAGAGCTCGAATTGTTTGATGTGTGGGGAATCGATTTCATGGGACCCTTCCCAACTTCCTATTCAAACAAATACATCCTAGTAGCAGTAGATTATGTATCTAAGTGGGTGGAAGCTATTGCAACCCCAACAAATGACAACAAGGTGGTCATGAAATTTCTCAGGAAAAATATCTTCAGCCGGTTTGGAGTCCCACGAGCCCTTATCAGTGATGGAGGAACCCATTTTTGTAA
The DNA here is from genome assembly GCF_014773155.1 of Arachis stenosperma. Taxonomy (NCBI): domain Eukaryota; kingdom Viridiplantae; phylum Streptophyta; class Magnoliopsida; order Fabales; family Fabaceae; genus Arachis; species Arachis stenosperma. The sequence continues at coordinate 70,441,200 of NC_080380.1, read as the reverse complement.
CAGACCCCTAGAAGCCCTCCTCATGAGATATGGGGTGAAACATAAGGTTGCTACACCTTATCACCCCCAAACAAGCGGGCAAACTGAGATATCTAACAGAGAGTTAAAGAGGATCTTAGAAAAGACTGTGGGAGCATCCAGAAAGGACTTGTCAAAAAAACAAGATGACGCTCTTTGGGCATACAAGACAGCCTTCAAAACACCAATAGGAATGTCCCCATATCAACTGGTATATGGAAAAGCATGTCATTTACCTCTGGAGTTGGAGCACAAAGCCTTTTGGGCTCTCAAACTGCTGAACCTTGATAGCATTGCTGCTGGTGAAAAAAGAATTCTGCAGTTGCAAGAACTGAAGGAATTTAGGTCTCAAGCCTATGAAAACACCAAGATCTATAAGAAAAAAGCAAAGAGGAGGCATGACTTCAAACTGGCTCCAAGGAGCTGCAAAGAAGGGCAACAAGTACTCCTCTACAACTACAAATTGAGGCTATTCCCTGGAAAACTCAAATCAAGGTGGTCAGGACCCTTTCTTGTCACAAAAGTCTCACCTTATGGACACAGAGAGATCATGGAGGAAGATTCAAAGAGGACGTTCACAGTGAATGGACAAAGACTTAAACACTACCTAGGCAACATAGCGGAGGGCCCTAAACTGAAGTACCATCTCAACTAAGGAAGCAACTATCGAGCTAGTGACATTAAAAAAAGCGCTTTATTGGGAGGCAACCCAACCAAAGGTAATTTTCTCTTCCTAACAGTTTAATAAAAGGGTGAAGTGGCTTCTCTATATTGCAAGGAGCTAAGGTTGGTGTTCCACACCATAGCAATCCAAAGGTGATTGTGTGATTCTAAGCTGGTACTCCATCAAGGAGTGTGTTAAGAAACACATCTAAACCCTTGGATTGACTAGTTACTAGCTCCAACTAATCAAGAAACCACCTAACAATAGTTTAATATCTGTTTTGTAGTCAATTGCTCAATAAAAGCACATGAGGTTCCTTGCATGAATTTAATCTATTTCGGTAGGTAGGAAACTAAGTTTGGTGTTCACACACCAATTGAATTCCAAGAACTTTTAAGGATACATGAAGGCTAACGAGATCTCAAGTGTTTGGGAGGACAAACAACTTCCACTCAAATTCTCTCAAGAATTTAATCAATCTCTTAAAACATCTACATCCAAAAGGCAGGAAGGATGCTGACAAAAAAGAAATAAGATATCAATAAGAGGTTGTATTGCACTAAACTCTGCTGCATTATAATGTTTAGAGTGGAAGTAGGAGTTCTCCCTTGTTCTCTACCTTTTCAAGCTTTAAATAAGGAAAATCATGTATGAAATAGAACATGCTTCCATGGTAGTTTAGGATTTTTAATTCTGCATTTAAGTTTCATTGTTGTTAAAGTCTATGATTACTAGTCTAGTGTCCCTGGTTTTCAACTTCATCTTGCTTACTTGTATGTTTGTCCCTTAAGCCAAATGAAAAGAAATGATATGAAAAAAAAAAAACAAGAGTGGAGTTATTTTGTTAAGTGAATCCTATATGTTTGTGGTAGGAAGATTAGTTAGCTAAGTTGGTTCACCAACAAGGAAAGAAGGCAACTATCTATCCTGAATCCTATGCTTGAAACACATCCTATGAGACTAACTAAATAATAAGATCCCAATAAGAAAAGAAAAAGAGCAATAAAAAAGGAAGGGAACACAATAATAAATAATGATAGGCACCAAGGGTTTTAAGATGGAGGCATGTGTTTGTGGTGCTCATGTATAGGGGATATACTTGGATGAATAAGCTCTCAGGAATGCCTTATCACTTGGTAACTTGGGTTAACTAACTTGGGATTATCAGCTAAAAGTCCACTATCAAGAGTAACCCTTGCTACAGAACACTTAGTAACCCAAAGAGGTGCTGGACACCAAGGTCTCAAGAAAGAAAAATAACAAACCATGTGCCTGTGGTGTGTATGTATGAGGGAAAGAGACTTGAGGGAGTAAGTCCTTAGGGGTGTCTCAACACCTAGCACCTTGAACCAACTGGTTCGGGAGTGTTGACTGAAAGCTTATCATAAAGAGTCGCCCTCTTACAGAGCACTTAGCCAAAGGAAGAATGCAATAAATCTTGAGAAAACAAAAGAAAGAAGGATCAATAACTAGGAAGTCTCAGGGGATATAAGTAAGCAAGTGTTCAAGGGTATGATAAAGGTCTGAAACCTGGTAAAGGAACGAACCTAAGTTGCTATGCAAGAAACTCCATAAAACTAAGGATTTGACTTCCACAATAATGATTCATTCCTCTTGCCTTTCCATTCATCATTCATGTTTCAGTACTTGCTTAGGGACAAGCAAGCTTTTAGTTTGGTGTTGTGATGCCAGGGCATCTAGGCCAGTTTCACTGACCTTTTCTTTACTGTTTTAGGGTAGTTTCATGCATTTTTTTAGGAAATAAGTAAGTTTTGGGTAAAAGAACACTTACATCTTGATTTAGACAAATATTGTGAATTTTACATTATTTCATGAGAATTATGCAAGGAATGAATGTTAATTAAATTGGATAATTGATTTGCGGATAATTTATACGCTTTTTGACATTGTTTTTAGGTAGTTTTTAGCAAGTTCAAGCTACTTTTAGGGATGTTTTCATTATTTTTTATGTTAAATTCACATTTCTGGACTTTACTATGAGTTTGTGTGTTTTTCTGTGATTTCAGGTAAATTCTGACTGAAATTGAGGGATTTGAGCAAAACTCTGAAAAAGGCTGACAAAAGGACTGCTGATGCTGTTGGATTCTGACCTCCCTGCACTCGAAATGGATTTTCTGGAGCTACAGAACTCTAAATGGCGCGCTCTCAACGGCGTTGGAAAGTAGACATCCAGGGCTTTCCAGCAATATATAATAGTCCATACTTCATTCGGAAATTGACGACGTAACTTGGCGTTGAACGCCAAGTACATGCTGCTGTCTGGAGTTAAACGCCAGAAAAACGTCATGATCCGGAGTTGAACGCCCAAAACACGTCATAACTCGGAGTTCAACTCCAAGAGAAGCCTCAGCTCGTGGATTGATCAAGCTCAGCCCAAACATACACCAAGTGGGCCCCGGAAGTGGATTTATGCATCAATTACTTACTCATGTAAACCCTAGTAGTTAGTCTAGTATATATAGGACCTCTTACTATTGTATTAGACATCTTTGGTCTCAGTTTTGTTTTATTCTTCATCTTAAGAGGCTATTGATCACGTTTTGGAGGCTGGCCATTCGGCCATGCCTGAACCCTTTACTTATGTATTTTCAACGGTGGAGTTTCTGCACACCATAGATTAAGGGTGTGGAGCTCTACTGTACCTCAAGCATTAATGCAATTCTATTTTCTTTTATTCAATTCTCTCTTATTCTTATTCCAAGATATTCATTCGCACCCAAGAACATGATGAATGTGATGAGTAAATAACCCTCATTATCATTCTCACTTATGAACGCACGTGACAACCACTTCCGTTCTACATGCAACCGAGCTTGAATGTGTATCTCTTAGATTCCCCAACAGAATCTTCGTGGTATAAGTTAGATAGATGGCGGCATTCATGAGGATCCGGAAAGTCTAAACCTTGTCTATGGTATTCCGAGTAGGATTCTGGGATTGAATGACTGTGACGAGCTTCAAACTCCTGAAGGCTGGGCGTGATGACAAGCGCAAAAGAATCAATGGATTCTATTCCAACCTGATTGAGAACCGACAGATGATTAGCCATGCGAGTGACAGCCGCAGAGGACCATTTTCACTGAGAGGATGGGATGTAGCCACTGACAACGGTGATGCCCTACATACAGCTTGCCATGGAAAGGAGTAAGAAGGATTGAGTTGAAGCAGTAGGAGAGCAGGCGTCCTTGAGCCATACAGTATCTCCATATGCTTATCTGAAATTCCCACTCTTGATTTACATAAGTATTTCTATCCCTTTTTATTTTCTATTTATTCCATTAATCAAATTTAAACTAATAATCCAATTATCCTTGAATCCGCCTGACTGAGATTTGCAAGGTGACCATAGCTTGCTTCATACCAACAATCTCTGTGGGATCGACCCTTACTCACGTAAGGTTTATTACTTGGACGACCCACTACACTTGCTGGTTAGTTGAACGGAGTTGTGAATTCAACCAGTGCCATAATAATGATTTCTCTCACAATAGTTTTTGTGTACATACCAAAGAGCCAATATTGTTGATCACAATTTCGTCCACCAAGTTTTTGGCGCCGTTGCCGGGGATTGTTCGAGTATGGACAACTGACGGTTCATCTTGTTGCTCAGATTAGGTAATTTTCTTTTCAAAAACTTTTTCAAAATTTTTCTTTTCTTTTTTCGTTTTTCCTACTTTATTTTCGAAAAAAAAAATAATAAAAATCCAAAAAAATTAGAAAATCATAAAAACTAAAAATATTTTGTGTTTCTTGTTTGAGTCTTGAGTCAATTTTTAAGTTTGGTGTCAATTGCATGCTTTAAAATTTTTTCTTGCATTTTTCGAAAATCCATGCATTCATAGTGTTCTTCATGATCTTCAAGTTGTTCTTGATAAGTCTTCTTGTTTGATCTTGATGTTTTCTTGTTTTGTGTCTTTTCTTGTTTTTCATGTGCATCTTTGCATTCATATTTTCCAAGCATTAAAAATTTCTAAGTTTGGTGTCTTGCATGTTTTCTTTGCATCAAAAAAATTTTTCAAAATTATGTTCTTGATGTTCATCATGATCTCCAAAGTGTTCTTGGTGTTCATCTTAACATTCATAGCATTCTTGCATGCATTCGTTGTTTTGATCTAAAAATTTCATGCATTGAGCATTTTTGTTGTTTTTCTCTCTCATAATTAAAAATTCAAAAATAAAAAAAATATCTTTTCCTTATTTCCCTCCTAAATTTCGAAATTTTGGGATTGACTTGGTCAAAAATTTTCAAAATTAGTTGTTTCTTACAAGTCAAGTCAAAATTTCAATTTTAAAAATCTTATCTTTTCAAAATCTTTTTCAAAAATCATATCTTTTTCATTTTTTTTATTATTTTCGAAAATTTTAAAAATTATTTTGCAAAAATCTTTTTCTTATCTTTATATCATATTTTCAAAAATTAGCTAACAATTAATGTGATTGGTTCAAAAATTTGAAGTTTGTTACTTTCTTGTTAAGAAAGGTTCAATCTTTAAATTCTAGAATCTTATCTTGTAGTTTCTTGTTAGCTAAGTCATTTTAAAAATTAAATCTTTTTCAAAATATCTTTTTCTTAAAGCTTTTTTTTCTTATCTTTTTATCTTATCTTTTTCAAAATTTTATCTTTTTCAAAATTTAATTTCACAATATCTTATCTAACTTCCTATCTTCTTATCTTTTTCAATTTTGATTTCAAATCTTTTTCAATCAACCAACTAACTTTTTGTTTGTTTCTTATCTTTTTCAAAACCACCTAACTACTTCTCCCTCTTCTATTTTCGAAAATATCTCTCTCTTTTTCAAAAATTCTTCTTAATTTATTAATTGTTTCATGTTTTAATTTTAATTACAAATTACCTTTAATTTTCGAAAATTACTAACCTCTTTTTCAAAATTGTTTTCGAATTCTCTCTTCTCTTTTCTTATTTTATTTAATTATTTAATTACTAACACTTCTCTCCACCTCTCTTCATCTAAAAATCCGAATTCTTCTTCATTCTTCTACCCCCTTCTTTTTCTACTAACATAAAGGAATCTCTATACTGTGACATAGAGGATTCCTCTTTCTTTTCTTGTTTTCTTCTCTTTCATATGAGCAGGAACAGGGATAAAGGCACTCTTGTTGAAATTGATCCATGATGACAAGTCATCTTAGCCTAGTTTCACTAGTCTTTTTCTTTTATTTTCACTTGAATTATGCACTTTCTTGAGCTCTAAGCAAGCCAATTTAGGTAGATTTTCATGCTTCCTTTGATTGAATCAACCATAGATAAATTAATGCAATTTCATGAGGTTTGATGCCATAATTGGTGCATATTAGGATAGAATGAACATCTCATGATTTTGAGCATAGCTTTGATGTGTTTGGTTGATTTATGATAGATGAAGAAAGCTTGGAAAAGGATTGAAGTAAGAAGGAATGACTAGAGGCTAAGAGAGGACAATGAAACAAGTGAAATTGAACCAGAAAGTATAAAGTTGGACTTGAAGTTAGCCCTCAAACGTTGGCACAAACTTTTGGGAGAAAAGTTAGCCTCAACGTTAGCCCCCTAACTTGGAGGCTAACGTGGGAAGTTGGAAAATTTCTCCCAGGGCTGCCCACGTTTGCGCCAACGTTAGCCCCCTAACTTGGAGGCTAACGTTGGCATGAGAATTTCCTCCCAGGGTGCTTCACGTTTGCGCCAACGTTAGCCCCCTAACTTGGAGACTAACGTTGGCATGAGAACTACACTCCAGGGCTAGCCAACGTTTGCGCCAACGTTAGCCCCCTAACTTGGAGGCTAACGTTGGCGCCATTTGTGCATAAGGAAGGGCCAACGTTGGCGCTCAAGTTAGACCCCTAACTTTGGCACCAACGTTGGCATCAGTAAATTGGGTTTGCTGATATGAAAAGTTAGCCTCAAAGTTAGACCCCTAACTTTGACTCAAACTTTTACTCCAACTTCTACAAAAATCCAATCCGGTTCAATTGGTTCACTTGGGTTCTTCTCCAAACTCCAAGAGCAATCAACCAAGGCCTCTTTCAACCCAATTCCACCAAGAGCAAAGGCCCAACTCAAGGCTTGAAGATCATTTGAAGAAAGTGTATAAATAGGCTAGAATTCAAGTTATTTAGGGGAGCTTCCCTTTTTAGTTTTTTTTTAGAAAGCTTTCTTTTCGGTTTGGGGAGCTTGAGTGATCTTGAATTTCTTAGTTTAATTGCTTTTCAATTTCAATTACACTTGTCTTGGATCTTGGGTTGAAGAATTGAAGGAATTCTGTTTCAATCTCACCTTGGATCTTGTTTATTTCCACTGCAATTGAATTCACTTTCTGTTACTTGCTCTCATCTACTTTCTTTGCAATTTACAATTCCCTTGCTATTGTTCTTGTTGGATCTAGGAAGGCATTGAGATCTAGACTTGGTTTTCTAGTCTCTGGGTCCTGAGATCTCATTTTACCAATTCAATTCTCTGTTTCTTGCTTTATTTGTTTATTTTACTTGTCTGTTTGAATCTGATTCAACCCCACTTCCCATTTACTCTTCTGTTTGATGCAATTTAATTTCTCTTTGTTTAATTCCTGCAAATCCAAGTCCCAATCCCCTTTACATTTCAAGCCATTTACATTTCTTGTCATTTAAGATTCTTGCAATTTACATTTCTTGCTCTTTAAGCTTCTGCCATTTAATTTCTTGTTCTTTAAGATTCAGCAATTTATTTCTTGTTCTCTTTACTTCCAATGCAATTTAAATTCTGCAAATCACCAATCAATCAACCAAATCTTGATTCGCTTGACTAAATCAACCACTAAACTAAAATTGCTCAATCCTTCAATCCCTGTGGGATCGACCTCACTCCCGTGAGTTTTATTACTTGATGCAACCCGATGCACTTGCCGGTTAGATTGGTGTTGTTTTGGGAGAGATTCTTGTCTCCACCGAGGAGAGTTTTGGCTTCCTATACATTTGCCAATCCTAGACATTGTGGAAGCAGCATCTTGGCTCCAAATGTCAATGCAAACAATTTTGAACTTAAGCCACAACTCATCACTTTGGTTCAGAACAATTGCTCTTTTGGTGGAGGATCACTTGAAGACCCACACCAACACTTATCCACCTTCTTGAGGATACGCAACACTGTCAAAACTAATGGTGTGCCTCCTGACAGTTACAAACTGATGCTATTCCCATTCTCTCTCAGGGACAAGGCCACTCAATGGTTGGAATCATTTCCAAGAGACAGCATCAACAACTGGGATGATTTGGTAACCAAGTTCCTTGCCAAGTTTTATCCACCACAGAGGGTTATAAGGTTGAAGGCCGAGGTACAAACATTTGCACAAATGGAGGCTGAACCCATCTATGAGGCATGGGAGAGGTACAAGGCTCTAGTCAGAAAATGCCCCCTACCATGTTTAATGAATGGGAGAAGCTGTAAAACTTCTATGAAGGCTTAATACTGAAATCCCAGGAAGCTTTGGATCACTCGGCTGGAGGTTCCTTGCAACTCATGAAAACTGCAGAAGAGGCTCAAGAACTTATTGATATGGTGGCTAACAACCAATATTTCTTTGCTCATCAAAGAAACCGCCAACCATCACAAAGAAGAGGAGTAATGGAGCTAGAAGGAGTGGATTCAATCCTGGCTCAAAACAAATTAATGCAGCAGCAAATTCAACAACAATTTGAGCAAATGACCAAGAGGATTGATAGCCTCCAAGTTGCAGCAGTTAACACTAGCCAACCATCAACCACATGGGGGCAAAATGAAGAAACTCAAGAGGAGCAACAGCAAGAACAAGTCCAGTACATGCATTCAAATCCAAATGAAGTCTATGGTGATACTTACAACCCCTCATGGAAGAATCACCCCAATCTCAGATGGGGAGACACTCAAAACCAAAACCAACAACCATGGCAGAGGAACTCAAACCAAAACAACCCAAGAAACAACCAAAATTACAACCAGCATCAAACCAACCAAAACACTTACAGAAGACCTCAAAACAACTACCCCAACCTCAACCAGTACCAATCCAATAACCAACCCATTAACCAAAATGCTCACCATCCACCACCCACAACTCACAACCCACCACAAACACCACCTGAACCCCAAAGACTCACCAACTTGGAGACCATGATAGAAAAAATAATGAAACTCCAAGAAATAACAAACAAAAACCATGAGGCTTCCATAAAGAGCCTAGAAAGGCAGATCGGGCAAATCTCCAAGCAAATTTCTGTTGAGAGACCTTCAAGCTCACTGCCCAGTGACACAATCCCAAATCCCAAGGAGGAATGCAAGGCAATACAATTAAGGAGTGGGAGAACATTGATGAGCAACAGTGACACTACAAAGAAGCAAGCAGAAAGCATCAAAGAACCAACAGGGGACAAAAAGCAAATGAAGGCAGATGACACACTAGATCAAGAGGAGATGCCAAACAAAAGCACTGAAAAGCTTAAAGAGAAGGATAACCACCAGAGTCAACAGAAAATAGGGAAAAATAGCACAACTCCACTGCCTTATCCCCAGAGGTTCAACAAGGAAGTTAAGGACTAGCATTTCCACAAATTCCTTGAGACCTTCAAGAAGCTGGAAATCAATATCCCCTTAGCTGAAGCACTTGAGCAAATGCCTCTGTATGCCAAATTTTTAAAGGAGCTTATCAATAAGAAAAGAAGTTGGGATGAGAAGGAAATCGTATTACTCACTGAGGAATGCAGAGTCTTGATTCAAAGAGGGCTTCCTCCCAAGCTTGAGGACCCAGGGAGCTTCTTGTTGCCTTGCACCATTGGGGAAGTGACCATCACTAAAGCAATGTGCGATCTCAGAGCAAGTATTAATTTGATACCGTCCTCCCTAGTGGAAAAGCTGCATATAGAGGAAGTCAAACCAGTACAAATGTCTTTGGAGCTGGTAGATAAGTCAATGGTATACCCCAGAGGTGTAATTGAAAATCTTTTGGTCAAGGTGGACAGTTTTATATACCCTGCTGATTTTGTAGTTCTGGATTCAAACGAGGATGATGGTGACTCTGTCATATTGGGAAGGCCATTCTTGGCCACTGCTAGAGCTATCATAGACATAGAGGAAGGGGAATTAACCCTCAGGATGCATGATCAGAGTGTCACCCTGAAGGTATTACCAGAGGCACAATTTAGCAAGGAGAAGAAAGACTATATAAAAATTGACAAGGGAGAATCACAGATGAAGGAAGAAAATGACAAGAAGAGTCAAGGCAACATCCCAAAGATAAGAGTTGTACAGATTGATGAAGGAGCCCAAGAAGACATTGGAGTATTAGCCACTGAGAAGAAAAGTCCCCAAGTGAAACCCAAGGGCAGAAAAGAAAGATCAACAAAAGGAAAGATGAAATGCAGAAACAAAACAAAAAGGGGTTGGAAGAATAGGAAGATCCCAACAGAAGGGCTTTCCAAAGGTGACAAAATGCAACTAATATATCAACAGTTGGGGGCAAATCAACAAACTGAGGACTATTACACTGTCAGCAACATACTCTCATTAGAGCATGCTGAAATTGAACACCAGAAAACAAAGAAGAGGATCACAGTCAGGGGAGACAAATTGAGGCTCTACAAGCACCAACCACCATAAAAGAAAGCCTCAATGTCAAGCTAATGACAATAAAAGAGCGCTCCATGGGAGGCAACCCATGATTTAAGATTCATGTCATTTTAAATTCAATAAGTTATGATCATTTGAGCATGAACTCTTTTTCCTTTCATGAATAGGTCCATTAACTGCATGCATTATTTGAAACATATGCTGAGAATTCTAAGTTTGGTGTGCTTTCAAGCACATTAAACCAATGTTACAAATAATTCCGTTTTACATGCTTAAAGTGTCTTAACAAAGCATATGGCCAAACACTAAGTTTGGTGTCTACATAGCTTCATGAAAGTTAGAAATTCATGCATCAATAATCATACAATTGTTATTTTCCAAAATCTTATAAATGAGAAAAGAACAAATTTCTTTTTCGGTAATGAGTGCATCAATTGTGATATACCCTTTGACAAGAAACAAGTTTGGTGTTCATCAAACTTTGATGCACCAATTTAGGGACACAATTGATTTTTCATGAAAAATAAAAGAGACACTCTAGCCACGGTTGGATAAGCTAATGTGTGTTGTCTTGTTGTGATGATTAGGTAGTCAAAGAATCTTCAATGAAAGAGACAAGACAAAGGAAAGCATAGCATGAGGACAAAATCTCATCACATCAAAAAGAGAATCTGCCACTTCTTGAGATGCTCACGGCAAAGACATTTGAGGAAGCAAGCTTTGTCTTCATCCATCCTCACATGCACACCTTTGATTCACATAGTATCTAATTGCATCCTAGCCCTTCATTGTGTATTTAAATAACGCACCACCTTCAAGCCATGCATATGACCGAATTCTTGCTTCCCTTCATCACGTTTCAACATAAGCTCAGCCTCAAAAATTCTCTTACTCCATACACACATCAAAAATCTCCAACACACTTCGCTCCTTCTAACTTCAAGAAACTTAATCAATCAAGTGAACATGGCCTCCTCTTCAAGAACCAAACGAAGAAAAGGAAAAGAGCCTATGATGGAGGAGAGCACCCCTGAATATGACCGATGGAGATTCAGATCTTCATATCATCAATTTCAAATGGAGTGGATGAACGACAAAAAGATCTATCCAGAAATTCCATTCTTATTTCCGGATGATGGATGTCAAGAAATGAAGAACAAAATTCAAAAGAGGAGGTGGGAGGAGCTTGCATCACCAGACACCCGAATCAATGCCAATATTGTAAGAGAGTTTTATGCCAACGTCCCAAGGCTTGACATGCGTGAGCCACCAACATACAAGAGCTATGTGCGGGGAGTGGAAGTAGATTTTAGCTCGAATGCAATCAAGAAAGTCTTGGGGCTAAAGTCAGTCCGCTTTAATGAACCAGGATACCAACAAAGGTTGAATGAGGATCAGGATTATGATGAGATTGCTAGAGATATTTGTTTAGAGAACTCCGAGTGGGAAGGAGATGGCAAGAACAAATATAAGTATTTGAAGAGATGTAACCTCACCCCGGAAGCAAAAGGATGGTATGAGTTGATGAAAAGATCAATTCTGGGCACAGTTAACACTTCAGAAGTTAACAGGGAGAGAGCTGTGATGTTACATTGCATCATTGTGGGAGGAGAGATCAAAGTTCATGAAATCCTTGCAAAAGATATCCAACGGATTGCTGAGAAGAATTCGGCCGGGTCTTGGTTATACTACCTGTTCCGGGGGTTACCTGAAACGCGTAGCTCGGTCGTCTGGAGATGCCCGAGGTGGGGGTCAGGGACCCGAGCTGGATGTGTTGGCGGTTGGTGGTTGTACCTGCAATGACACTCCGATGCTTAAGTTAGCATGGGTCCAAGCAGATATGTGTAGAATGTGGAATGTATGCCATACCTGGGTGCTCCAGTGTATTTATAGTAGTTGGTCGTGATCTTCCCTGGATAAGATATTCTTATCTTATCTTATCTTTTGGGAGTTTTACCTCTATCTTTGTGGAACCGCCTTTCCTAGGCCTTTTCGGCCTTTAGGTTTTGGGCTGCGTTCCTTTTGATGGGCCTTCTTAGCTTTATTGTCCGAGGTCCGACCTCAGGCGTGGGCCTTGGGACGAGGTCGGACCTTTCATGGATTTTGCCGAGTTGGAGGAGCTCGGTCAGGGTATGAACAGTGCCCCTGCCCGAGTTCGTCCTTTTTGGGAGGTCGAGCTCGGGCATAGTTGTTTTTCAAATTTCAAAAAATGGCCGTTCCTGCATTTGTTGCATTTTACCGTTTTTCCTCGATTTCCGTTCGGGCTCTGTGAAGGCATTATTTATTTGCTCCCTTCCTTTTTCTTCGTTTATTCTGTTCCTTCCTGTTTTTCTAAGTTTTCGCCATCTCTTTTTCGAGCACCGCTTCTTCTTTCTCTTTGTTCTTCTTCCCTGAATCTTTCCGTGCGTCTTTCCGGGGTTTCCTCTGTGCCGCCGTTTCGTTCTCCTTGCTTCGGAGCTCGTCGTCTTCTTTCTTTCTTCCAGGTTTGTTCCCGTCTCTTTTCTTTGTGTACATATGCTTTCTGTTCTTTTGTGTGGCTCTTTGTCTGTTTCTTCTTTCTTTATGCCTGGGTTGCCCCAAAAAGAGGCGCCGCCATTGCTTTGTTTGTATATGGGGGGGCTCTTTTTGTTTTTCTGGTACTTTGTTCCGGGTTGCCGTATTTTTCTTTTGTTGGGTTTTTGTTTCTTGCTTGGCTGAACGGGTTTTCGCTGTCTGCTTTATGTGATTTTTGCTTGCTGTTGTACTTCTTCTTTGTAGGTAAGAGTTTCATGTCTCGAAAGGTTCTTCAAGCGATGTCGACCAAGATTCCAAGTGGTCTTGGTTGGGTAGACCCTCTTCCCCTAAAAGTCCCTTCTGTGGTAGATTCTGAATATTTGGCTAGGTTCCGTAGGCACTGTAGCATATGTGAGAATAGAGAGTCTGAGAGGGATTATGAACTAGTAGCCCCGGATTCCGAGGAGAGAGTGTGCTTCCCGCCTTTAGATAGTTCCGAGAAGCTCTTCTTTTATGCTTATGATTGTTTTTTCTCTAAGCTGAATGTCCGACTTCCCTTTACCGATCTGGAGTCCGAGGTGTTGTGGTCTTGTAACCTTGCCCCTACGCAGCTCCATCCGAATTCTTGGGCGTTTTTAAAGCTGTTTCAACTTTTGTGTCAGTTTTTGGGTGTCTCTCCCTCACTTGCTTTATTTTCCTATTTGTTTGTGTTGACGAAGCCGGGGTCGGGTGGAGGGAAGGTATCTTGGGTTTCTTTTAGGGCTAACCAGGGAAGGAAGTTTTGTACCCTGTATGATGAGTCCTTTCATGATTTTAAGAATTTTTATTTCAAGGTCCGGGCTACTGGAGACGTCCGACCTTTCTTTCTAGATGAGAGTGGGGAGCCTTCTTTTCCTCTTTGTTGGCAGGAGAATGTAGTGTCTGCTAAGTATACTTTTGAGAGTCTAGATGAGGTGGAGCAGGCTTTTGTGGGTGTGGTGAGCAGTTTATGGGGTCGGGCACCTCACTTGGACACGAAGAAAATGTTGGGAGATCCAAGCCTTCTCCGTTCCGAGTTAGGTAGTTCCCGACCTCTTCGAGATTCATCTTTTCTTAGTATTTTGGTTTTGCTTGTTTTGGTGGAATTTCTGTTGTGGTAATCCTTTTCTTTTTATTTCTGCAGAGATGTCTTCTCAGGCGGATTCCATGAAGTTTCTTCGTCGGACGAAGAAATCTGTGGCTGCTCGAAATATCGAGGCTGGGGCGGCTTCTGCCCGATCTTCTCCGCAGAAGACTACTGTGGGTGTTCAGACTCGGTCGAAGACTATTCCGACTCCCCAGTTCCGAGCTATAAGTCAAGATCCTCCGACCTCCGGGCCTGCTACCTCTTCTCCTCCCCCGTTCTTGGGTCCTCCCCCCAAGAAGCAGAAGACCTCTCAAGAGCTTGCGGGTTTTAATGATAAGGATTTCGATGCTCTCGGTTGGATTGAACAGCATATTCTCCCTCAGACTTTTATCTCTACTGATGACGTGTCTATGGAGCATCATTTTCAGTATATGGCGCGGAGTTGTGTTCGGATGGCCAGTCTTCATGCTGCTATTGCCCGGGAGTTCAAGAAATCCCCCATTGGCGCGACCAGCTCCCGACTTGAGAAGGCTCAGTCCGAGTTCGAGAAGATTAGTGAGCTGAAGGCTGCTAGGATTACGGAACTGGAGGCCTCTTTGGAGAAGGAGAAAGCTAAAGCTACCGCGGCTGTGGCGGCAGCGAAAGCGTCCGAGGAGATGGCGAAGGCGGCGACGGAGAATTATACTCGGATATATGCCGAGCTTGTGGAGACAAGGGAGAAGTTGCAATCTGCTCAGGATGATTTTTACGAGCTGGAAGGCCATGTGGCTAAGGGTATGGATGCTATGTTCGAGAATTAGAAGGCTCAGGTCCGGGTTCTTGCTCCTGACCTGGATCTGAGCTTATTTAGTATGGATAACGTTGTTGTGGAGGGAAAGATTGTTCCTGCTCCCAATGAGGATGAGGTTCCGGTGTCCGATCCCAAGGTTCCGGTGTCCGACCTTAAGGTTCCGGTTGCGGACCCGACTTCACCTTTAGCCGGGGATGGATCTGGTGTGGAGGTTTCAAGCCGGGATGACGGTGCCGTTGATGCAGTCCCGATTTCTATGTTTCCTCCGCAGCCTTCTGTTGATGTGGAGTCCGGAAAGGACCTTGATCCTCTGTAATCTTTTATTTTTGGTTTTTTGCCCGGCCTGTGGGCTCTTTTGCCTTTGGATGGTTTCTGTGAACGCTTTGGACACCTTTTTGCTTTTAGCTACTTGTAGTAACTTTTTAGCTTTATGGTGTTTTATTCGCGTTTTGACTTTTTGTTCCGCTTTTATGCTTTTTTAGTTGTTTTTGGATAACAACTTTTTTAGCTAGCGCTTTGAAACTTTGCTTTGCCCCTTCCTTTGATTTCGTTTTTTCGCTTGTACTTTTTAGTTGTTTTTGTATAGCAACTTTTTAGCAAGCGTTTTCGAAATCTTGGCTTTTGCCGCTTTAAGGCTTCTTTCTTGGATCCGGGTTTTTCCTCGGACCTCGGGTGTTCGAGTACTTCCCTTTGTTGGGTCCGACCTTGTCGTTGGTCGGCCTTTTAAGTTATTTTTGTAATCTCTTTTTATTTGGCTTTTTGAACCTTTTCAGAGTTACTTTATAACTTCTCACATTAATTTGAACCTCGTCGCTTTATCTTTGCCGACCTTGTGCGGTCTTTTTGGCAAATGATTTTTTGCGTTTTGCCGAGCATAAATTAATGCGCCTTGGCGGGGTACTTTGATTTGTTTCATCATGAGGAAGAAGAAAAGAAAATAGAGAAATTTGATTAGTATTAAAAAAGAAAGAATACTTACAGAGTGTTTTACCCTTGACTAGGTCGGGTGTCTTACTTAACCGGGTGTCTCATTAAAAAACCCTTGTAGGGAAAAAGAGTACACCTCGGGTTAAGTTTTTCTAGCTGTAGTACCGTCTTAGATTACAGGCGTGCCAGGCCCTGGGTAGCTCATTGCCTTCTAGGTCGGATACTTTGTAATAGCCTGTCCCTAAGACTTCCGTTACCTTGTAGGGTCCTTTCCAATTTGCAGCTAGCTTTCCTTCTCCCGACTTTTGTGTTCCGATGTCATTTCGGATTAGAATCAGGTCGTGAATGGAGAAGCTTCGCTTTATTACTTTCTGATTGTATCTGAGGGCCGTTCGCCGTTTTAAGGCTTCTTCTCGGATCCGGGCTCTTTCTCGGACCTCGGGGAGGAGGTCGAGTTCTTCCTTTTGTGCCTGCGGGTTATCTTCTTCGCTGTAGAAGATGACTCTGGGTGACCTTTCCTCTATTTCGATAGGAATCATTGCCTCCATCCCGTAAGATAGTCGGAATGGCGATTCTCCCGTTGTAGAGTGTGGAGTTGTCCGATATGCCCATAGCACCTGGGGGAGCTCTTCGGCCCATGCCCCTTTGGCTTCTTGGAGTCTCCGTTTTAACCCGGCCAAGATGACTTTATTTGCAGCTTCTGCTTGTCCATTGGCTTGCGGGTGCTCGACTGAGGTGAATTGTTGTTTGATTTTTAGTTCGGCCACCAAGTTCTGAAAACTTGTGTCTGTGAACTGTGTTCCGTTGTCTGTTGTGATGGAGTAGGGGACTCCGAACCTTGTGACAATGTTTTTGTATAGGAATTTGCGACTTTTCTAAGCCGTAATGGTGGCTAAGGGTTCAGCTTCGATCCACTTTGTGAAGTAGTCGACCCCTACTATGAGGTATTTGACTTGCCCCGGTCCTTGGGGGAACGGGCCGAGTAGGTCAAGTCCCCATTTTGCGAAGGGCCATGGTGCGGTGATGCTGATAAGGTCTTCGGGTGGTGCTTTGTGAAAATTGGCGTGTTTTTGGCAGGGGGGCATATTTTCACAAATTCCGTTGCGTCTCTTTGCAAGGTCGGCCAGTAGAACCCGGCTCGGACTACTTTCTTGGATAATGCCCGAGCTCCGAGATGGTTCCCACACATGCCTCCGTGGACTTCTTCGAGGACGCTCTTTGTTTCTGAGGTCGGGACGCACCTAAGGAGGGGGATTGAGAATCCTCTTCTGTATAATACGTCGTGAATTAGTGTATAATTCTGGGCGTCTTTCGTGAGTCTTTTAGCTTCCTTTCTTTCGATGGGGAGGGTTCCCGACTTCAGGTAGTTGAGTATGGGGGTCATCCATCCTTGCTGTTGGTTGGATATATTTAGCGTTTCTTCCTCTCTTATCACGGAGGGAGATTGTAAGGTCTCCTGGAGGAGACTTCTGTTGTTGCCTCCGGGCTTGGTGCTGGCGAGCTTTGAGAGGGCGTCTGCCCGGGCGTTTTGTTCCCGAGGTATGTGCTGGATCTGTATTTCTGAAAAGTGGCGTAGTTGTGCTTGTGTTTGGTCCAGGTATTTTTTCATAGTTGGGTCTTTGGCCTGGTAGCTTCCATTTACTTGTGACGTGACGACCTGGGAGTCGCTGAAGATCGTGATTCTCTGGGCTCCGACTTCTTCGGCTAGTTTTAGGCCTGCTAGTAGGGCCTCGTATTCGGCTTGGTTGTTCGAAGCCTGGAACTCGAATTTTAGGGATAGTTCTATCCGCGTTCCTTGGTCGCTTTCGAGTATAACCCCTGCTCCACTTCCTGTTTTGTTTGAGGATCCGTCGACATACAGGTTCCATGAGAGTGGGGTTCCAGGGGTCTCAGTGTATTCTGCGACGAAGTCGGCTAGATACTGAGATTTTATGGCAGTCCGGGCTTCATAGTGGAGGTCGAACTCGGACAGTTCCACCGCCCATTGTAGGATTCGTCCTGCCAGGTCTGTTTTTTGTAGGATGTGTCTCATGGGTTGGTTTGTCCGGACTTTGATGGTGTGGGCTTGAAAGTAGGGACGGAGCCTCCGAGCTGTGAACACTAGGGCGTAGGCGAATTTTTCTATTTTCTGATAGTTTAATTCGGCCCCTTGTAGTGCCTTGCTTACAAAGTATATGGGGTGTTGTCCTTGGTCATTTTCTCGTGTTAATGCTGAAGCGACTGCTCGATGTCCGACCGAGAAGTATAGTACGAGCCCTTCCCCTTTTAAAGGTCGGGTTAGGATTGGTGGCTGCCCGAGGAATTCTTTGAATTCTTGAAAGGCTTTTTCGCACTCCGGGGTCCATGAGAAGGGTTTCCCTTTCTTTAGGAGTGAGTAGAGAGGTAGTGATTTTATCGCTGATCCTGCCAAGAATCTTGATAGGGCGGCCAGCCTTCCATTCAGTTGTTGTACTTCTTTGACACACGTCGGGCTCTTCATATTGAGTATCGCTTGGCATTTGTCCGGGTTTGCTTCGATGCCCCTTTGAGTCAGCATGAAGCCTAAGAATTTTCCGGCTTCTGCGGCGAAGGTGCACTTCGTCGGGTTAAGTCTCATGTTGTGTTTTCTGAGGGTGCCGAAGACACTGGTGAGGTCGGTCAGCAGGTTTCTGTCTTCTTGTGTTTTTACCAGCATGTCATCGACGTACACCTCCAGTTGTAGTCCGATGTGCTCTGAGAACACTTTGTTCATTAGCCTCTGGTAGGTTGCCCCTGCGTTTTTCAGCCCGAAGGGCATTACTACGTAGCAGTAGTTTGCCCTCGGGGTTATGAACGAGGTTTTTTCTTGGTCGGGTCCGTACATCGGGATTTGATTGTATCCCGAGTATGCATCCATGAAGGAGAGATATCTATAGCCTGAGGCTGCGTCTACTAAGGCGTCGATGTTTGGTAGTGGATATGGGTCTTTGGGGCAGGCTTTGTTGAGATCCGTGTAATCGACGCACATCCTCCATTTTCCATTGGGCTTTTTCACCAGGACCACGTTTGCGAGCCATAGGGGGTATTTTACTTCCCTAATGAACCCTGCATCTAGTAGTGCTTGTACTTGTTCTTCTATTGCTTGCATGCGTTCGGGTCCGAGCTTCCTGCGTCTTTGTTGGACAGGTCGGGATCCCGGGTACACTGATAGCTTATGGCACATCAGGTCGGGGCTTATGCCTGGCATGTCGGAGGCTTTCCAGGCGAAGAGGTCGGAATTTTCTTTTAAGAGGGTTATGAGTTCCTCTTTTAGGCCTGCTTCGAGGTTTGCTCCTATGTTTGTTACTTTTTCAGATGTGTTCCCGATCTGGACTCTTTCGGTTTCTCCCTCTGGTTGCGGCCGAAGATCTTCTCGGGCTTGAACTCGCCCGAGTTCTATTGTGTTGATCTCTTTTCCTTTTAGGCTCAGGCTTTCGTTGTAACATCGCCGTGCTAGTTTTTGGTTGCCTTTTAGGGTAGCGATTCCTTTTGCGGTAGGGAACTTCATACAGAGGTGTGGGGTCGAGACTATAGCTGCCAGTCTATTTAGGGTTGGTCGCCCGATGAGGGCATTGTATGCTGAAGTGACGTCGACTATAATGTAGTCGATGTTTAATGTTTTAGATTGCTCGCCTCTTCCAAAGGTAGTGTGTAGCGAGACGTATCCTAAGGGATGAATTGGGGTATCCCCTAGCCCAAATAGGTCGGTGGGATAGGCCTTTAGTTCTTTTTCTTCAAGTCCGAGCTTGTCGAAGGCCGTTTTGAACAGGATATCTGCTGAGCTTCCCTGGTCAATCAGGGTTCGATGTAAGTTGGCGTTTGCTAGGATAATGGTGATTACCATTGGATCGTCGTGCCCGGGTATTATCCCTTGAGCATCTTCTCGGGTAAACGAGATAGTAGGTAGTTCGGGCAGGGGACTGTCTTCTCGGACGTGGTAGACTTCTTTGAGGTGTCTTTTTCGCGAGGATCGGGATGTTCCTCCGCCTGCAAACCCTCCATTTATCATGTGAACGTGCCTTTCGGGGGTTCGTGGGGTTTGTTCGGCCCGATCTTCGTTATCTCCCCGCCTCCTCTTCCTGGTCTCTTCTCCCTTGTCTGCTATGTATCTGTCGAGTTTTCCTTCTCTGGCTAGCTTTTCTATAACGTTTTTTAGGTCGTAGCAGTCGTTAGTAGAATGACCGTAGAGCTTGTGATATTCACAGTATTCGGACCGATCTCTCCCCGCTCTCTTGTGTTTTAAAGGTCGGGGCGGTGGAATTTTTTCGGTGTGGCATACTTCTCTGTAGACGTCTACCAGGGAGACTCGGAGGGGGGTGTAGTTGTGGTACTTCCGTGGCTTGTCCGAGTTGGGTTCTTCTTTCTTCTTCTGTTCCCGATCTCGATCTCGGAGTGGGTAGGTTGATTCCTTCCTAGAAGAGTCTCTTAGCTGGGAGGTTTCCTCCATGTTGATATATTTTTCTGCCCGCTCCTGTACCTCGTATAGGGAGGTCGGGTATCGTTTGGATAGGGATTGGCTAAACGGTCCCTCTTTTAGGCCGTTTGCTAGTCCCATGATGGCCGCTTCAGTGGGCAAGTGTTGTATGTCCAGGCAGGCTTTGTTGAATCGCTCCATGTATTCTCGGAGAGTTTCTTGGTTACCTTGTTTGATCCCGAGTAGACTGGGGGCATGTTTTGCCTTGTCCTTTTGAATGGAGAACCTTGTTAGGAATTTTTTGGTTAGGTCTTCGAAGCTGGTGATTGATCTTGGTGGCAGGTTGTCGAACCACTTCATGGTTGACTTGGTGAGAGTGGTGGGGAAGGCTTTGCACCGAATCGCGTCGGAGGCGTCAACTAGGTACATTCTGCTTCTGAAGTTGCTGAGGTGGTGACTTGGATCGGTGGTGCCGTCGTAGAGATCCATATCGGGTGGTTTGAAGTTTCGCGGTACCTTCTCCTTCATGATCTCTTGCGTGAAGGGATCATGGCTGTCTTCGGGGGTGGTGTCACGTTCTGTCCGATCTTTCAGGTTGGCCTCTATTTTTCGCAGTTTTTCTTCTAATTCTCTGCGCTTGCGAGCCTCCCTTCTCAGATCTTGTTCAGTTTCCTTTTGCTTCTTTATGTCCTCTTCGAGTTGTTTCAGTCGGTTTTGTTGTGCCCGGACTGCTTCTAGAATTTCCGAGCTCTTTTCTTTTTCGGGATTTTGTGGATCCTTGTTTGGGAGTGATGTCTTTGGGCGATTCTGTTTGTTTCCTCCTGGAGTGCGTGGTGACAGAGGGCTGTCCGGTCGTTCTCCGGTGTCAACTTCCTCCTCTTGTTCTGATGCAGCGTGGTCATTGTTGAGAGGGTCGTCCGCCATGGTAAAGGGATGACTTCCAGGTCCCCGGCAACGGCGCCAATGTTCCGGGGGTTACCTGAAACGCGTAGCTCGGTCGTCTGGAGATGCCCGAGGTGGGGGTCAGGGACCCGAGCTGGATGTGTTGGCGGTTGGTGGTTGTACCTGTAATGACACTCCGATGCTTAAGTTAGCATGGGTCCAAGCAGATATGTGTAGAATGTGGAATGTATGCCATACCTGGGTGCTCCAGTGTATTTATAGTAGTTGGTCGTGATCTTCCCTGGATAAGATATTCTTATCTTATCTTATCTTTTGGGAGTTTTACCTCTATCTTTGTGGAACCGCCTTTCCTAGGCCTTTTCGGCCTTTAGGTTTTGGGCTGCGTTCCTTTTGATGGGCCTTCTTAGCTTTATTGTCCGAGGTCCGACCTCAGGCGTGGGCCTTGGGACGAGGTCGGACCTTTCATGGATTTTGCCGAGTTGGAGGAGCTCGGTCAGGGTATGAACACTACCCAAGTACCATTTGGAGGTTGTGTGTGAAAGCTAAAGTACCAATGGAAGATGAGAATCCAAAGTGGATAAGCCAAGGCTTGCCCATAACCATTGAAAGAATGACAATGACTCCCGAAGCACATCAAGGCCGAAGACCACATGGAAGAAGGCAAAGAGAAGAACCAATGGAAGAAGATGAGCTACACCTAGAAGAAGAATCACAAGAAGAGGAGGAACAGCCGCACTTTTTCCCACATGGCAATATGGATATGACTCAAATGCAAGAAGCAATTGGAAGATTGTCACACCAATACACAAGAATTCAAGAAAGGCAAGAAGAGTACCATTCACAATACTTGAAGCATCAACAAGAACAAAAAGAATGGCAGCTGAAAATGATGAACCAACAAAATGAGTTTGAGTCAAAATTCCTTGCAATGCAAGAGGAGCATGCCTTTCAATCTCATGAGGCATTTGGGAAGTTAGCACAAATGCAGGCCGAAACCATGAGGGCTCTCAATGAGTTTACAACCCTCCAAGATGCAAGATATGAAGTCCAAGCCGATTACAACATCAATGGTCAAATCAAACTGAACTATATTGGAGAACATCTGCACAACATGGATCCAGCATTCCCAACATATGACGAGTTCTTCAAAAAGAAAAGTGAGATAGAAGTAAACAAAGCCATGAGCCTTGAAGATAGAGTAGAGGAGACGATGAATAAAGCTGGGTTCTGGCGGGGTCAACAGACAACAAACATGGACACAGGGAACACCAGCAACCAAGTATATGAAAGAAGAAAGAAAAAGCATGACAAATGAAAGGTGGACTTGCTCCTTATTCATCACTACAAAGAAAAAGCATGCATTCTGTCTGTTTGAAGTGTCCTTGCATCTTTAAGTTGCTATTTTAATAGTCTTTGCATTATGTTTGTTTATCTTAAAATAAGTAAGCTAGTTTAAGTTTGTGCTTGTGTGTTTACTTCCACTTGACTAAAAGCATGTTCTGTCCCCTGCATCTTTAAATCTATAAAAGAAATGTTTGAATGTGGAGTAAGATAGTCTCTGTTAGATAGAAGTAGAATAATAGTAAGTGGTGGTATGTGTGTGATTGTATAATAGCTCACTTTTAGTGAATAAAGAGCTAGGATATCTCCTTCCAAGTATAGAGTAACCTACTGTCTACGGATCTCAATTAAATAAAGACCCTTGGTAAAAAAAAAAAAAAAAAAAAAAAAAAAAAAAAAAAAAAAAAAAAGAAAGAAAGAAAAGAGATAGCCAAAAAGTGGCAGAGAAAAGAAAAGGAAACAAAAAGAAACAAAGCTGGACACCAATAGCTTGAACTTTAAAACATATGCCTGTGATGTCTTTGTACTAGGATCTGCTTGGATTAGTAAGCTCTTTGGAGTGCTTCAACACTTGGTGACTTGGATTAACTAATCCGGGATCATCAGCTGAAAATCCATTATCAAGAGCAACCTAACTACAAGGCATTTAGTAACCCAAAGAGGTGCTGGGCATCAATATTTCAAGGAGGAATGTGAGCCAAGTGTCCATAGTGAATAATGTGTCAAGTATAAAGAAAAGAAAATGAACTTGCTACACATGACACTCAAATAAAGCTTTTGAAAAAAAAAGTAAATAGCCAAGGATAAAGGAATAATGAGAGGTCATAGCAGTATGGTACTTGAAGCTTGAAGGAGACTTTCTAAAGCCTAAGAATCAGTAAGAAGTGAGTATGTGCATATCCACACAAAATCCCATGAACTACCAATAACATTCTGCTAGCATGAACATCCTCTTCCATTTCATTCTTTCTTCTTAATAATTCGTTTCTTGCTTGGGGACAAGCAAGCTTTAAGTTTGGTGTTGTGATGACAAGTCATCTTAGCCTAGTTTCACTAGTCTTTTTCTTTTGTTTTCACTTGAATTATGCACTTTCTTGAGCTCTAAGCAAGCCAATTTAGGTAGATTTTCATGCTTCCTTTGATTGAATCAACCATAGATAAATTAATGCAATTTCATGAGGTTTGATGCCATAATTGGTGCATATTAGGATAGAATGAACATCTCATGATTTTGAGCATAGCTTTGATGTGTTTGGTTGATTTATGATAGATGAAGAAAGCTTGGAAAAGGATTGAAGTAAGAAGGAATGACTAGAGGCTAAGAGAGGACAATTAAACAAGTGAAATTGAACCAGAAAGTATAAAGTTGGACTTGAAGTTAGCCCTCAAACGTTGGCACAAACTTTTGGGAGAAAAGTTAGCCTCAACGTTAGCCCCCTAACTTGGAGGCTAACGTGGGAAGTTGGAAAATTTCTCCCAGGGCTGCCCACGTTTGCGCCAACGTTAGCCCCCTAACTTGGAGGCTAACGTTGGCATGAGAATTTCCTCCCAGGGTGCTTCACGTTTGCGCCAACGTTAGCCCCCTAACTTGGAGGCTAACGTTGGCATGAGAACTACACTCCAGGGCTAGCCAACGTTTGCGCCAACGTTAGCCCCCTAACTTGGAGGCTAACGTTGGCGCCATTTGTGCATAAGGAAGGGCCAACGTTGGCGCTCAAGTTAGACCCCTAACTTTGGCACCAACGTTGGCATCAGTAAATTGGGTTTGCTGATATGAAAAGTTAGCCTCAAAGTTAGACCCCTAACTTTGACTCAAACTTTTACTCCAACTTCTACAAAAATCCAATCCGGTTCAATTGGTTCACTTGGGTTCTTCTCCAAACTCCAAGAGCAATCAACCAAGGCCTCTTTCAACCCAATTCCACCAAGAGCAAAGGCCCAACTCAAGGCTTGAAGATCATTTGAAGAAAGTGTATAAATAGGCTAGAATTCAAGTTATTTAGGGGAGCTTCCCTTTTTAGTTTTTTTTAGAAAGCTTTCTTTTCGGTTTGGGGAGTTTGAGTGATCTTGAATTTCTTAGTTTAATTGCTTTTCAATTTCAATTACACTTGTCTTGGATCTTGGGTTGAAGAATTGAAGGAATTCTGTTTCAATCTCACCTTGGATCTTGTTTATTTCCACTGCAATTGAATTCACTTTCTGTTACTTGCTCTCATCTACTTTCTTTGCAATTTACAATTCCCTTGCTATTGTTCTTGTTGGATCTAGGAAGGCATTGAGATCTAGACTTGGTTTTCTAGTCTCTGGGTCCTGAGATCTTATTTTACCAATTCAATTCTCTGTTTCTTGCTTTATTTGTTTATTTTACTTGTCTGTTTGAATCTGATTCAACCCCACTTCCCATTTACTCTTCTGTTTGATGCAATTTAATTTCTCTTTGTTTAATTCCTGCAAATCCAAGTCCCAATCCCCTTTACATTTCAAGCCATTTACATTTCTTGTCATTTAAGATTCTTGCAATTTACATTTCTTGCTCTTTAAGCT
This sequence comes from Arachis stenosperma, assembly GCF_014773155.1. Taxonomy (NCBI): domain Eukaryota; kingdom Viridiplantae; phylum Streptophyta; class Magnoliopsida; order Fabales; family Fabaceae; genus Arachis; species Arachis stenosperma. Next base: position 70,416,414 of record NC_080380.1, on the reverse strand, counting down.
TCTGCCATTTAATTTCTTGTTCTTTAAGATTCAGCAATTTATTTCTTGTTCTCTTTACTTCCAATGCAATTTAAATTCTGCAAATCACCAATCAATCAACCAAATCTTGATTCGCTTGACTAAATCAACCACTAAACTAAAATTGCTCAATCCTTCAATCCCTGTGGGATCGACCTCACTCCCGTGAGTTTTATTACTTGATGCAACCCGGTGCACTTGCCGGTTAGATTGGTGTTGTTTTGGGAGAGATTCTTGTCTCCACCGAAATAATCCCATCAATCCAGAACCTGAAAGGACTCTGAAGAGAAAATTAAGAGAAGCTAAAATACAACAATCCAGAAGCAACCTTTTAGAAATTTTCGAACAAGAGAGAGAGATGGCAGCCGAAAATAATAATAATAATGCAAGGAGAATGCTTGGTGACTTCACAAAGCCAACGTCCAAGTTTGATGGAAGAAGCATCTCCATTCCTGCCATTGGAGCCAATAACTTTGAGCTGAAACCTCAGCTAGTTGCTTTAATGCAACAAAACTGCAAGTTTTATGGACTTCCATCTGAAGATCCTTACCAGTTTTTAACTGAGTTCTTGCAGATCTGTGAGACTGTAAAGACGAATGGGGTTGATCCTGAAGTCTACAGACTCATGCTTTTCCCTTTTGCTGTAAGAGACAGAGCTAGAGTATGGTTGGATTCACAACCTAAGGATAGCCTGGACTCATGGGATAAGCTGGTCACAGCTTTCTTGGATAAATTCTTTCCTCCTCAAAAGCTGAGCAAGCTGAGAGTGGATGTTCAAACCTTCAAACAAAAAGATGGTGAATCCCTCTATGAAGCTTGGGAAAGATACAAGCAGCTGACCAAAAGATGTCCATCTGACATGTTCTCAGAATGGACCATATTAGATATATTCTATTATGGTCTCTCTGAATTTTCGAAAATGTCATTGGACCATTCTGCAGGTGGATCTATTCACCTAAAGAAAATGCCTGAAGAGGCTCAAGAACTCATTGACATGGTTGCAAACAACCAGTTCATGTACACATCTGAGAGGAATTCCGTGAATAATGGGATACCTCAGAAGAAAGGAGTTCTTGAAATTGATGCTCTGAATGCCATATTGGCTCAGAACAAAGTGTTGACTCAACAGGTCAACATGATCTCTCAAAATCTGAATGGATTGCAACATGCATCCAACAGTACTAGAGAGGCAGCTTTCGAAGAAGCTTATGATCCTGAGAACCCTGCCATGGCAGAGGTTAATTACATGGGTGAACCTTATGGAAATACCTATAACTCATCATGGAGAAATCATCCAAATTTCTCATGGAAGGATCAACAAAAACCTCAACAAGGTTTTAACAATGGTGGACGCAATAGGCTGGGCAATAGCAAGCCATATCCATCATCTTCTCAGCAACAGACAGAGAATTCTGAACAAAACACTTCCAATTTAGCCAATGTAGTCTCTGATCTGTCAAAGGCCACTTTCAGTTTCATGAATGAAACCAGATCTTCCATCAGAAATCTGGAGGCACAAGTGGGCCAGCTGAGTAAGAAAGTCATTGAAACTCCTCCCAGTATTCTACCAAGCAATACAGAAGAAAATCCAAAAGGAGAGTGCAAGGCCATTGACATAGTCAATATGGCCGAATGCACAAGGGAGGAGGAGGACGAAAATCCTAGTGAGGAAGACCTCCTGGAACGCCCCTCAAGCAAGAAGGAATCTCCTATTAAGGATCAAAAGAAATCTGAGGCTCATACAGAGACCATAGAGATTCCCTTAAATCTCCTTCTGCCATTCATGAGCTCTGAAGACTATTCATCCTCTGAAGAGGATGAAGATGTAACTGGAGAGCAAGTTGCTCAATATTTAGGAGCTATCATGAAGCTGAACGCCAAATTATTTGGTAATGAGACTTGGGAAAGTGAACCTCCCTTGCTCATTAATGAACTGGATACTTGGATTCAGAAAATTCTACCTCAAAAGAAACAAGATCCTGGCAAGTTCTTAATACATTGTACCATAGGCACCATGATCTTTGAAAAAGCTCTGTGTGATCTGGGGTCAGGAATAAATCTAATGCCACTCTCTGTAATGGAGAAGCTGGGGATCATTGAGGTACAACCTGCCTTGTTCTCATTACAACTAGCAGACAAGTCATTGAGACAAGCTTATGGAATAGTAGAGGACGTGTTAGTAAAGGTTGAAGGCCTTTACATCCCTGCTGATTTCATAATATTAGACACTAGGAAGGAAGAGGATGATTGCATCATCCTTGGAAAACCCTTCCTAGCCACAGCAGGAGCTGTGATAGATGTCAACAGAGGTGAGTTAGTCCTTCAATTGAATGGAGACTACCTTGTGTTTAAGGCACATGGCCATCCCTCTGTGACAAAAGAGAGTAAGCATGAAGAGCTTCTCTCAGTTCAGAGTCAAGAAGAAGAGCCTCCACAGTCAAACTCTAAGTTTGGTATTGTGAGGCCACAACCAAACTCTAAGTTTGGTGTTAAGATACCATATCCAAACTCTAAGTTTGGTGTTGGGACTACACTAAAATTGACCTGATCACCTTGTGGCTCCATGAGAGCCACTGTCAAGCTATTGACATTAAAGAAGCGCTTGTTGGGAGGCAACCCAATTTTATTTATCTAATTACTATTTTATACTATTTTATTGTCATTTTGTGTTTTATTAGGTACATGATCATGAGGAGGCACGAAAAAAATCAAAAAAATTAAAAACAGAGTCAAAAACAGAAGAAAAAAATTTTTCACCCTGGAGGACGCACAGGCTGGCGTTCAACGCCAGTAAGGAGCATCTGGCTGGCGTTCAACGCCAGAACAGAGCACCATTCTGGCACTGAACGCCAGAAACAAGCAACATCCTGGCGTTGAACGCCAGGAATGTGCCTAGAAGAGAAAAGCTGGCGCTGAACGCCAGTAACAAGCATGAAACTGGCGTTCAACGCCAGAAACATGCATTACATGGGCGTTGAACGCCCAGAACATGCACCAATGGGCGTTTAAACGCCAGAATGATGTATGAAGGCATTTTACATGCCTATATGGTGAAGGAATGGTATTTCTTTACACCTCAGGATCTGTGGACCCCACAGGATCCCCACCTAACATATTCCCACCTTACCTCCTAATCCTAGTTTTTGTGATTACTCTTCCCCATGTCACACTTCCCAACACCTTTCACCAATCACCTCAACTCCTTTTCCCAATTACCCCATTCACCACTCACATCCACCCACTCTTCCCCATAAACCCCACTTACCTTCAAAAATTCAAACCAATTTCCCTCCCATTTCCACCCAAATGGCCGAACATACCATCCCCCCTTTCCCTATATATACCCTTCCATTCTACTTCATTTTTTACACAACACAACCCTTTCTTCTCCCACATAGCCGAACCTACCTCTCTCCCTCTCTACCATATTTTCTTCTTCTTCTTCTACTCTTCTTTTCTTTTATTGCTCGAGGGCGAGCAAAATTTTAAGTTTGGTGTGGTAAAAGCATAAGCTTTTTTTTTCGTTTTTCTATTACCAATGGCACCTAAGGCCGGAGCTTCCTCTAGAAAAGGAAAAGGGAAGACAAAAGCTTCCACCTCCGAGTCATGGGAGAGAGAAAGATTCATCTCCAAGAGCCATCAAGACCACTTCTATGATGTTGTGGCAAAGAAGAAGGTGATCCCTGAGGTCCCTTTCAAGCTCAAAAAGAATGAGTATCCGGAGATCCGACATGAAGTCCGAAGAAGAGGTTGGGAAGTCTTAACCAACCCCATGCAACAAGTCAGAATCTTAATGGTTCAAGAGTTCTATGCCAATGCATGGATCACTAGGAACCATGACCAAGGTATGAACCCAAGTCCAAAGAATTATCTCACAATTGTTAGGGGGAAATACTTGGATTTCAGTCCGGAAAATGTGAGGTTGGCATTTCACTTGCCTATGATGCAAGGTGACGAACGCCCCTACACTAGAAGGGTCAACTTTGATCAAAGGTTGGACCAAGTCCTTATGGACATTTGTGTGGAAGGAGCTCAATGGAAGAGAGACTCCAAAGGCAAGCCAGTTCAACTAAGAAGACTGGACCTCAAGCCTATAGCTAGAGGATGGTTGGAGTTCATTCAACGCTCCATCATTCCTACTAGCAACCGATCTGAAGTTACTGTGGATCGGGCCATCATGATTCATGGCATCATGATTGGAGAGGAAGTAGAAGTTCATGAGGTCATCTCCAATGAAATCTACAAAATAGCTGACAAGCCCTCACCTATGGCACGGCTAGCCTTCCCTCACCTTATATGCCATCTATGTTACTCAGCTGGAGTTATCATAGAAGGAGATGTCTCCATTGAAGAAGACAAGCCCATCACCAAGAAAAGGATGGAGCAAGCAAGAGAAGCTCCTCACGGCCCTCAAGAGGTGCATGAGGAAGCTCATCATCAAGAAATCCCTGAGATGCCTCAAGGGATGCACTTTCCTCCAAACAACTATTGGGAGCAACTCAACACTTCCTTAGAAGGTTTGAGCCACAATGTGGAACAATTAAGGGTGGAACATCATGAGCACTCCATCATTCTCCAAGAAATAAGAGAAGATCAAAGAGCAATGAGGGAGGAGCAACAAAGGCAAGGAAGGGACATAGAAGAGCTGAAGAACATCATTGGTCCTTCAAGAAGAAGACGCCACTAGAGGTGGATTCATTCCTTGTTCTTTATTTCTTTCTGTTTTCGGTTTTTAATATTGAGTTTATCTATGTTTTGTGTCTTTATTTCATGATCATTAGTATGTAACCATGCCTTAAAGCTATGAATAAAATCCATTAATCCTTCACCTCTCTTAAATAAAAAAATGATTTAATTCAAAAGAACAAGAAGTACATAAATTTTGAAAATAGCTCTTGAATTTAGTTTAATTATTTTGATGTGGTGACAATATTTTTGTTTTCTGAATGAATGCTTGAACAGTGCATATGTCTTTGGATCTTGTTGTTTATGAATGTTAAAATTGTTGGCTCTTGAAAGAATGATGAACAAAGAGAAATGTTATTGATGATCTGAAAAATCATGAAATTGATTCTTGAAGCAAGAAAAAGCAGTGAAAAAGAAGAAGCATTCGAAAAAAAAAAAGAGTATATAGAAAAAGAAGGAGCAGTAGAAAAAGCCAATAGCCCTTAAAACCAAAAGGCAAGGGTGAAAAGGATTCAAGGCTTTGAGCATCAATGGATAGGAGGGCCCAAGGAAATAAAATCCAGGCCTAAGCGGCTAAATCAAGCTGTCCCTAACCATGTGCTTGTGTCATGAAGGTCCAAGTAAAAAGCTTGAGACTAAGTGGTTAAAGTCGTGATCCAAGGCAAAAGAGTGTGCTTAAGAGCTCTGGACACCACTAACTGGGGACTTTAGCAAAGCTAAGTCACAATCTGAAAAGGTTCACCCAGTTATGTGTCTGTGGCATTTATGTATCCGGTGGTAATACTGGAAAACAAAATGCTTAGGGCCACGGCCAAGACTCATAAGTAGCTGTGTTCAAGAATCAACATGCTCAACTAGGAAAGTCAATAACACTATCCGAAATTCTAAGTTCCTAGAGAAGCCAATCATTCTAAACTTCAAAGGAAAAAGTGAGATGTCAAAACTGTTCAGAAGCAAAAAGCTACAAGTCCCGCTCATCTAATTATAATTAATATTCATTGATATTCTGGAATTTATAGTATATTCTCTTCTTTTTATCCTATTTGATTTTCAGTTGCTTGGGGACAAGCAACAATTTAAGTTTGGTGTTGTGATGAGCGGATAATTTATACGCTTTTTGGCATTGTTTTTAGGTAGTTTTTAGCAAGTTCAAGCTACTTTTAGGGATGTTTTCATTAGTTTTTATGTTAAATTCACATTTCTGGACTTTACTATGAGTTTGTGTGTTTTTCTGTGATTTCAGGTAAATTCTGACTGAAATTGAGGGATTTGAGCAAAACTCTGAAAAAGGCTGACAAAAGGACTGCTGATGCTGTTGGATTCTGACCTCCCTGCACTCGAAATGGATTTTTTCTGGAGCTACAGAACTCTAAATGGCGCACTCTCAACGGCGTTGGAAAGTAGACATCCAGGGCTTTCCAGCAATATATAATAGTCCATACTTCATTCGGAAATTGACGATGTAACTTGGCGTTGAACGCCAAGTACATGCTGCTGTCTGGAGTTAATCGCCAGAAAAACGTCATGATCCGGAGTTGAACGCCCAAAACACGTCATAACTCGGAGTTCAACTCCAAGAGAAGCCTCAGCTCGTGGATTGATCAAGCTCAGCCCAAACATACACCAAGTGGGCCCCGGAAGTGGATTTATGCATCAATTACTTACTCATGTAAACCCTAGTAGCTAGTCTAGTATATATAGGACCTCTTACTATTGTATTAGACATCTTTGGTCTCAGTTTTGTTTTATTCTTCATCTTAAGAGGCTATTGATCACGTTTTGGAGGCTGGCCATTCGGCCATGCCTGAACCCTTTACTTATGTATTTTCAACGGTGGAGTTTCTGCACACCATAGATTAAGGGTGTGGAGCTCTACTGTACCTCAAGCATTAATGCAATTCTATTTTCTTTTATTCAATTCTCTCTTATTCTTATTCCAAGATATTCATTCGCACCGAAGAACATGATGAATGTGATGAGTAAATAACCCTCATTATCATTCTCACTTATGAACGCACGTGATTGACAACCACTTCCGTTCTACATGCAACCGAGCTTGAATGTGTATCTCTTAGATTCCCCAACAGAATCTTCGTGGTATAAGTTAGATAGATGGCGGCATTCATGAGGATCCGGAAAGTCTAAACCTTGTCTATGGTATTCCGAGTAGGATTCTGGGATTGAATGACTGTGACGAGCTTCAAACTCCTGAAGGCTGGGCGTGATGACAAGCGCAAAAGAATCAATGGATTCTATTCCAACCTGATTGAGAACCGACAAATGATTAGCCATGCGAGTGACAGTCGTAGAGGACCATTTTCACTGAGAGAATGGGATGTAGCCACTGACAACGGTGATGCCCTACATACAGCTTGCCATGGAAAGGAGTAAGAAGGATTGAGTTGAAGCAGTAGGAGAGCAGGCGTCCTTGAGCCATACAGTATCTCCATATGCTTATCTGAAATTCCCACTCTTGATTTACATAAGTATTTCTATCCCTTTTTATTTTCTATTTATTCCATTAATCAAATTTAAACTAATAATCCAATTATCCTTGAATCCGCCTGACTGAGATTTGCAAGGTGACCATAGCTTGCTTCATACCAACAATCTCTGTGGGATCGACCCTTACTCACGTAAGGTTTATTACTTGGACGACCCAGTACACTTGCTGGTTAGTTGAACGGAGTTGTGAATTCAACCAGTGCCATAATAATGATTTCTCTCACAATAGTTTTTGTGTACATACCAAAGAGCCAATATTGTTGATCACAATTTCGTCCACCAATAATGCATGATTTCATGACTTGGATTAGAGCTTTGATGCACTTTATTTGTGTAATTTCAGGACAAAGGAAGCAAGGAAGAGCCACGTTAGCATCCACGTTAACCTAGTTAACGTAGGTACTAACGTGGAATAGGGATAAGCTTGTAGTGTTAATGAGAAAAGTGAACACGAGTAACGCCCTCGAAGCCATCATGAGCCATGTTAATTGCCACGTTAACTACATTAACGTGGTAGTTAACGTGGAGACAAAAAAAGACTCCAACGCTAGTGGTAATTGTGATCACCACTAACGCTCCAAGATGTGGCAATGAACCACGTTAAGAGCCACGTTAACTAAGTTAACGTGGACTCTAACGTGGAAGAGAGGAACAATGCCAACGTTAGTGACACTCACCTTTGTCACTAACGTTGGGATGGCATACATAACTATGTTAAGAGCCACGTTAACTTAGTTAATGTGAGCTCTAACGTGAGGACTAAGGGCACAAGGCAACGTTATTGGGAAAGGTGAGTCCCAATAATGCTTGCGAAGATGAGACATAACTACATTAAGAGCCCCATTGACTTAGTTAACGTGAGCTCTAACGTGGGGGCTAGGGACACAAGGCAACGTTATTGGGAAAGGTGAGTCCCAATAACGCTTGCAAAGGTTTGTAAGGCAACGTTAGTGGTCACGTTAGTACCACTAACATTGGAGTTAACGTGGGCCATGTGGTGGGAATGTTAGTGAGAAAAGTGATTGCTACTAACGTTCTCGAACCCACAATGTCACTCAGCGTTAACGTCACTAACGCCCCAAGCCAAAGTTCATGCTTACATCACTTTCTCTCTACAACTAAAGCTGAGCCCACTGAAGATTCCCAACTGCTTCAACTTAAGATCAAAGGCCCATATCCAAGACTTGCAGAATTGACTATAAGACCAAGAAGAGTTGTATATATAGGAGTAGTTTTGAACTAGAAAAGAGGTTGGCATATTGGAGAAAAGTACACTATGTATATTTTACTTTTCTGCAACTTCTAGAGTTATAATGTATCTTTCTTCTTCTTCATTTCCACTTTCCAGAGATATGAATAACTAAACCCCTTTCATTGGGTTAGGGAGCTCTGTTGTAATTTGATGGATCAATCATAGTTTTCATTATTCTTCTTCTTTCTTTTCTCTTGATCTTACTAGAAAGCTTTCGATCTTTATCTAATTGGATTGTTATCTTGGGAAAGAAACTCTCCATAATTAGATCTTCTCTGAGTCTTGGAAAAGGGATGAGGAGATCATACTAGAAATGGTTTCTCATGTTGAACCAAATTGGGGTTTGGATGGGTATAGTGACATAAAACCCTACCAACACTTTGATTTGGAAATACATGTGGTATAATTAGTGATCATACCTCATCTCTTCTCATGGGCAATTAAATCAAGGAATTGGACAATTGTTCAAGTTTAGAGAGATTGGATTGCCAAGGAATTGGGATTCAATCACTTAAGATTGACAAGGAGATCAATGAATGCATTGATTGAGGAAGAGATGAGAATGAACTTGATCCGGAGAATGCAATACCTCCTGAACCCAATGATTTCCCCATTTCTGATCTTACCCATTCTCTTTACTTTCTATCATTTACTTTCATTCTAATCACCCCAATTCCCCATTTAAGATTCTGCACTTTATTTTCTGTCATTTACTTTCCCGCCATTTAATTTTCTGCAATTCTACATCCACTTTCTGATTAGCTCAACTAGAGTATTCTTCCAATTAAAATTGCTTGACCAATCAATCCCTATGGGATTCGACCTCACTCTATTGTGAGTTTTTACTTGACGACAATTTGGTATACTTGCCGAAGAAAATTTGTTGAGAGACAAATTCCTATGCATCAATATTCCAAAACCACTTTGGAATTAAGAGAAGTTCTTAACCAAAGAACATGCAGACCATTACCACAAAATAATGGGTCTGAGATCAGTGATCCCGGAAGTTAAATTCGATATGAAAGAAGAAGAATATCCAGAGATACAGGAGCTGAAGCGCCAGAAGCTGTCTCTTGAAGGACCAGACACCCTATAAGTTGAAGGAGCACCCATCATCTCCCAAACTAAAGGTTGTTGAGTCCTAATCTTAAACTTAACTCTATGATAATTGTTCTTATTAGGAATTTACCTTAGAAGTTATATATGAGTAGTAGTAATTAGTATCTCTGTCTTGATTTTATCTCCAATTAAGCTATAATTTATTTTTCTCATCATCATCAAACATGAATAAAATAGTAGACTTTTAGAATAAAGAGGCAATATTTTTCGAGCTTTTAATAAGGAATATTCTAATTATTTATATGTGGTAGGCAATACTTTTTGTCTTCTGAATGAATGCCTGAACAGTGCATATTTTTTATATTGAATTTTATGAATGTTAAAATTGTTGGCTCTTGAAAGAATGATGAACAAGAGAAATATTATTGTTGATCTGAAAAATCATGAAAGTGATTCTTGAAGCAAGAAAAAGCAGTGAAAAAAAAACTAAAAAAAAGAGAGAAGCAAAAGAGGTAGAAAAAGCCAATAGCCCTTTAAACCAAAAGGCAAGGGTAAAAAGGATCCAAGGCTTTGAGCATCAATGGATAGGAGGGCCCAAGGAAATAAATCTAGGCCTAAGCGGCTAAATCAAGCTATCCCTAACCATGTGCTTGTGGCATGCAGGTCCAAGTGAAAAGCTTGAGACTGAGTGGTTAAAGTCGTGATCCAAAGCAAAAGAGTGTGCTTAAGAACTCTGGACACCTCTAATTGGGGACTTGAGCAAAGCTAAGTCACAATCTGAAAAGGTTCACCCAATTATGTGTCTGTGGCATTTATGTATTCGGTGGTAATACTGGAAAACAAAGTGCTTAGGGCCACGGCCAAGACTCATAAAATAGTTGTATTCAAGAATCTACATACTAAACTAGGAGAATCAATAATACTATCTGAATTCTGAGTTCCCATGGATGCCAATCATTCTGAATTTCAAAGGATAAAGTGAGATGCCCAAACTGTTCAGAAGCAAAAAGCTACTAGTCCCGCTCATCAAATTAGAATCTAAGCTTCACTTAAAACTCTGAGATATTATTGCTTCTTAATTTCTTTTTATCCTATTTTATTTATCTAGCTGCTTGGGGACAAGCAACAGTTTAAGTTTGATGTTTTGACGAGCAGATATTTTATACGCTTTTTGGGGGTAATTTCATGTAGATTTTAGTGTGTTTTAGTTAGTTTTTAGTATATTTTTATTAGTTTTTAGGCAAAATTCATATTTCTGGACTTTACTATGAGTTTGTGTGTTTTTCTATGATTTCAGGTATTTTCTGGCTGAAATTGAGGGAGCTGAGCAAAAATCTGAATCAGACTGAAAAAGGACTGCTGATGCTGTTAGATTCTGACCTCCCTGCACTCGGAATGAATTTTTTGGAGCTAAAGAAGTCCAATTGGCGTGCTCTCAATTGGGTTGGAAAGTAGACATCCAGGGTTTTCCAGCAACATATAATAGTCCATACTTTGCGTGAAGACAAACGACATAAACTGGCGTTTAACGCCAGTTTCATGTTGCATTCTAACGTTAAACGCCAGATACAGGTTACAGCCTGACATTTAACTCCAGAAACAGCCCAGGCATGTGAGAAGCTTAAGTCTCAGCCCCAGCACACACCAAGTGGCCCCAGAAGTGGATTTATGCACTATCTATCTCAGTTTACTCATTTTCTGTAAACCTAGGTTACTAGTTTAGTATTTAAACAACTTTTAGAGATTTATTTTGTATCTCATGACATTTTAGATCTGAACTTTGTAATTTTTGACGGCATGAGTCTCTAAACTCCATTGTTGGGGGTGAGGTGCTCTGCAGCGTCTCGATGAATTAATGTAATGATTTATATTTTCCATTCAAACACGCTTGTTTTTATCTAAGATGCTGATTCGTACTTAACTGTGATGGATGTGATGATCCGTGATACTCATCACCATTCTCAACCCATGAACGTGTGCCTGACAAACACCTCCGTTCTACATTAGATTGAATGAGTATCTCTTAGATTCCTTAATTAGAATCTTCGTGGTATAAGCTAGAATCCATTGGCAGCATCCTTGAGAATCCGGAAAGTCTAAACCTTGTCTGTGGTATTCCAAGTAGGATTCAAGGATTGGATGAATGTGACGAGCTTCAAACTCGCGAGTGTTGGGCGTAGTGACAGACGCAAAAGGATTAATGGATCCTATTCTGACATGATCGAGAACCGACAGATGATTAGCCGTGCTGTGACAGAGCATTTGGACCATTTTCACTGAGAGGATGGGAAGTAGCCATTGACAACGGTGATGCCCTACATACAGCTTGCCAAGGAAGGAGCCTTGCATGTTTGAAAGTGAGAAAGCATTATGTTACAGGAATTCAGAAGATAAAGCATCTCCAAAACTCTAACATATTCTCCATTATTGCGTAACAATTACTTATTTTATGCCCTTTCATTTTTTTACAATTGAAACTAAAGAACCCTATTGGTATCCTGACTAAGAATAATAAGATAACCATAGCTTGCTTCAAGTCAACAATCTCCGTGGCATTCGACCCTTACTCATGTAAGGTATTACTTGGTCGACCTAGTGCACTTGCTGGTTAGTTGTGCGGAATTACATAGTGTGAGTGTAATTTTCGTGCACCAGCTACCTTACTGAAGTCCTTAATGAATCTCCTGTAAAAACCTGCATGGCCAAGGAACGAACGTACTTCCCTCACGGAGGAGGGGTAAGGTAAACTAGAAATAACATCCACCTTTGCTGGGTCTATAGAGATACCAGTATCAGAAACAACATGTCCTAGAACAATTCCTTGTTTCACCATAAAATGACATTTTTCAAAATTTAAAACAAGGTTCGAACTAACACACCTGTCCAATACTCTAGATAAACTATCCAAGCAAAGGCTAAATGAATTACCATATACGCTAAAGTCATCCATAAAAACATCCATACAAGTCTCAATAAGGTCAGAGAAAAGACTCATCATGCACCTTTGGAAAGTAGCTGGTGCATTGCATAAACCAAAGGGCATTTTCTTATAAGCATAAGTTCCAAAAGGACATGTAAAAGTAGTCTTTTCCTGATCTTCAGGGGCTATATGAATTTGAAAGTAGCCTGTATAACCATCTAAAAAGCAGTAATGGGATTTACCTGACAAGCGATCAAGCATCTGATGAATGAATGGCAAGGGTAATGATCCTTGCGAGTGGCTTGGTTGAGACGCCTATAGTCAATGCAAACTCTCCATGAATTCTGCACTATAGTTGTCAGAAGCTCTCCTTGCTCATTTCTTACTGTTGTGACTCCAGACTTCTTGGGCACCACTTGTACTGGGCTGACCCATTTGCTATCTGAGATGGGATAAATGATATCTGCTTCAAGTAGCCTGGTCACTTCCTTCTTGACAACTTCTAAGATGATGGGATTCAATCTCCTTTGAGGTTGACGGACAGGTTTTGCTCCCTCTTCTAAGAATATTCTGTGCTCACAAACTTGAGGGTTGATACCTATTATATCCGCCAAGCTCCATCCAATCGCTTTCTTATGTTTTCTCAGTACACTGCGTAGCTATTATTCTTGTTGGGAAGTGAGCTCCCTCGTAATAATAACTGGAAACTTCTACTTGTCCTCAAGGTAAGCATACTTGAGGTGTGGAGGGAAGGGCTTTAATTCTAATTTCTTCTCATGGCCAGGCTCTGTATTATCCGGAGCTGGTGATAAAGGTAAAGTGCTTTCATTGTCTTCTGAAAATGTTCACACACTTGGACCTTGCCCTATGTACTTCTCTTCCAATTCTTCCTGGTGAACTTCAGCTACGGTTTCATCAATGATGTTGCACTGGGAGATAGAATGATCTTCCGGAGGGTGCCTCATAGCTTCATTTAAACTGAATTTTACTATTCTGCCATCTATTTCAAAAGAATAAGTTCCTGAAAATACGTCTAGCTTGAACTTTGAAGTCTTCAAGAATGGTCTTCCAAGCAGGATTGATGATGGCCTCCCGGAGTCATTAGGGGGCATTTCCAGGATGTAGAAATCAATGGGAAATGTGAGCTCCTTGATGCTCACTAATACATCTTTAGCAACTCCAATCACTGTAATAATGCTTTTATCTACCAACACAAAACGAGTTGCCGACCTTTTTAAGGGAGGCAGCCATAAAGCATTAAATATAGACAGAGGCATTATACTAACACACGCTCCTAAATCATACATGCAGTCAGAAAATATCACACCTCCAATAGTACAGTTAAACATACATGGACTTTAATCACTACATTTTTCAGGTATACCTCCCATTAAAGCCGAGATAGAACTACCTAAAGGAATAGTTTCTAATTTATTAATTTTGTCCTTATGTATACAAAAATCCTTTAGAAACTTCGCATATTTAGGAACCTGTTGAATAACATCAAAAAGGGAAACAGTTACCTCAACCTTTTTGAATATTTCTACCATTTTGGGATCAAGTTCCATCTGCTTCCTGGGCTTCCTTGTGAGTTGTGGAAAGGGGACAGGACGGGCGTTATCTGCAGCTTCAGCATCCTTTGGCACTTCACTCTGTGGTTGGGTTTCCCCTTCTTCAACTATGTCCTGTATGTCCTCTTCCTCTTCAGCATCTTCCACTTCTACTGCATCTTCAGCTGGAGTGTGTTCTGGTGGACTTGGCTCCTCTTGGTTCCTCTCCTGCAATGTGGTTCCGGATCTCAGAGTGATGGCATTGATGCCACCCTTCAAATTAGGTAAAGGTTGAGAAGGAAGTCCATTGGAGCTTGAAGGTTGGTTGGTGGAGTTAGGTGGTGAATCTAACCGAGAGATGAGAGCTTGTAAAGTTGCAGTCAGACCATTTAAAGTAGAGTTCAGCTGTGTCTGCATGTCTTGCTGCCCTTGTGCAAGAGAACGGAACATCTCATCATGTGATGAGGAATTATAATAACTGATCTGAGGGGCTTGTTATTGAGTGTGATGTGGTCCTTGAGGCTATCTTAGGTGAGGTGCTCTGTAAGGTTGATTTTGATTCTGCTGTCTGATGTTGTTATTATTATTCCACCTCTGGTTTCCATTGTTATCTCTGCCTCCTCTGTTATGATTATCCCTCTAACCCTGGTTAGAATTATCTCTCCAACCTTGGTTGGAATTATCTTGCCATCCATGGTTGTAGTTACCACCTTGATTGTATCCTTGATTGGGGCAGTCATAGAAGTTATGAGTGGCTACCACAGTGTTGTCTTCCCGCTGGAGCTGCAGGCATTCATCAGTATAATGACTATAATCAGCACAGATCCCGCATAATCTCTGTGGAACCAACTGTTGGCTTTGCTGTGGTGGGGAGGCTGAGCTTGTTGAACCAGTTGTTGATTCAACTGCATCTGCTTCAGTAGGTTGGTCATTTCACATATACTCTGAGTCAGAGCAGCAGTTTCTCTGCTAGAGGATACCTCTGCAACAGCTTTTGATCGGCTTTGTTTCTGCCTGTGATTCCTAGTGGATTCAGCTAAGTCGCTGATCAATTGCCATGCCTCATCAGTGGTCTTGTACTTTTTTATAGACCCATTGCTAGCACCTTCTAATGTGGTCTTATCTTGAGGCTTCATGCCCTGTGTGAAGTAGCCGAGCAACACTATCTTTTCAATCATATGGTGGGGACATACTTCCAGAAGATTGTTGAAGCGCTCCCAATATTCGTAGAGAGTCTCGGATTTGTCCTAAAAAATCATGGAAATGGCTTTCCTCAGTTTATCAGTAACTTTAAGCGTATCCCAGTTAGAAATAGTTGCTCCAGGTTGAGTGTAGTACCACTCTCTTGCCTTTCCCTCAAGAGAGAATGGGAAGACTTTTAACAGAATAGAAGTTTCATCAGCACCATCACGCTTAACAGTAGAACAAGCTGTTTGGAAATCCCTAAGGTGCTTGATAGGCTCTTGAGCAGGTAAGCCATGAAACTTGGGCATCAAGTTGAGTAGTGCAGTCTTTATTTCAAAATCTACAGCCACCGCTGGGTGATGCGCTTGATACGGCTGCAGTGTGAAATCTGGGGCTCCAGCTTCCTGGTAGGCAAAATTGTGATTTCTAATAATGGCATTCATGTTCGTTCTCTCCCTGGTAATCGCGCCAAACAGTTGGTGCATGATACCATGGTCTAAACATAACTTCACAACTTCGCACAACTAACCAGCAAGTGCACTGGGTCGTCCAAGTAATAAACCTTACGTGAGTAAGGGTCGATCCCACAGAGATTGTTGGTATGAAGCAAGCTATAGTCATCTTGTAAATCTCAGTTAGGCGGATAATAATTGGTTATGGAGTTTTCGAATAATAATAATAAATAACTAGAAAATAAAGATAAAAATACTTATGTAAATCATTGGTGGGAATTTCATATAGGCGTATAAAGATGCTATGCTCCTTTTGAATCTCTGCTTTCCTACTACCTTCATCCAATCCTTTTTACTCCTTTCCATGGCAAGCTGTATGTAGGGCATCACCGTTGTCAATGGCTACATCCCATCCTCTCAGTGAAAATGGTCCAAATGCTCTATCACAGCACGGCTAATCATCTGTCGGTTCTCGATTATGTTGGAATAGAATCCATTGATTCTTTTGCGTTTGTCATCACGCCCAACAATCGCGAGTTTGAAGCTCGTCACAGTCATTCAATCCCTGAATCCTACTCGAAATACCACAGACAAGGTTTAGACTTTCCAGATTCTTAAGAATGCCTCCATCAATTCTAGCTTATACCACGAAGACTCTGATTAAGGAATCTAAGAGATATGCGCTCGGTCTAAGGTAGAACGGAGGTGGTTGTCAGTCACTCGTTCATAGGTGAGAATGATGATGAGTGTCACAGATCATCACATTTGTTATGGTGAAGTGCAACGAATATCTTAGACCAGGAATAAACTGAATTGAATAGAAAATAGTAGTAATTGCATTAAAACTTGAGGTACAGCAGAGCTCCACACCCTTAATCTATGGTGTGTAGAAACTCCACCGTTGAAAATACATAAGTGATGAAAGTCCAGGCATGGCCGAATGGCCAGCCCCCAAAATGTGATCACAGGATCAAAAATACAATCCAGGATCCAGGATCTAGGATACATTAATAAAATTTCTTATTTATACTAGACTAGCTACTAGGATTTACAAAAGTAAGTAACTAATGCAAAAATCCACTTCCGGGGCCCACTTGGTATGTACTTAGGTTGAGCTTGAGCTTTACACGTGCAGAGGCTTCTTTTGGAGTTGAACGCCAAGTTGTAACGTGTTTTTGGTGTTCAACTCTGGTTCGTGACGTGTTTCTGGCGTTTGACTCCAGAATGCAACATGGAACTGGCGTTGAGCTCCAGTTTGCATCGTCCAATCTCAAATAAAGTATAGACTATTAAATATTCCTAAAAGCTCTGTATGTCTACTTTCCAACGCCGTTGAGAGCTCGCCATTTGGAGTTCTGTAGCTCCAGAAAATCCATTTCGAGTGCAGGGAGGTCAGAATCCAACAGCATCAGCAGTCCTTTGTCAGCCTTCTATCAGAGTTTTGCTCAGGTCCCTAAATTTCAGCCAGAAATTACCTGAAATCACAGAAAAACACACAAACTCATAGTAAAGTCCAGAAATGTGAATTTAGCATAAAAACTAATGAAAATATCCCTAAAAGTAGCTAGATCCTACTAAAAATAACCAAAAAATAATGCCAAAAAGCGTATAAATTATCCGCTCATCACAACACCAAACTTAAATTGTTGCTTGTCCCCAAGCAACTGAAAATCAAATAGGATAAAAAGAAGAGAATATACTATGAATCCCAAAATATCAATGAATATTAGTTCTAATTAGATGAGCGGGACTTGTAGCTTTTTGCTTCTGAACAGTTTTGGCATCTCACTTTTTCCTTTGATGTTTAGAATGATTGGCATCTCTAGGGACTTAGAATTTCAAATAGTTTTATTGATTCTCCTAGTTAAGTATGTTGATTCTTGAACACAGCTACTTTTATGAGTCTTGGTCGTGGCCCTAAGCACTTTGTTTTCCAGTATTACCACCGGATACATAAATGCCACAGACACATAACTGGGTGAACCTTTTCATATTGTGACTCAGCTTTGCTAAAGTCCCCAATTAGAGGTGTCCAGAGCTCTTAAGCACACTCTTTTTGCTTTGGATCATGACTTTAACCACTCAGTCTCAAGCTTTTCACTTGGACCTGCATGCCACAAGCACATGGTTAGGGACAACTTGATTTAGCCGCTTAGGCCTGGATTTATTTCCTTGGGCCCTCCTATCCATTGATGCTTAAAGCCTTGGATCCTTTTTACCCTTGCCTTTTGGTTTTAAAGGCTATTGGCTTTTTCTGCTTGCTTTTTTTCTTTTTCTTTCTATTTTTTTCGCCACTTTTTTTTTTCGCAAGCTTTTGCTTTTTCACTGCTTTTTCTTGCTTCAAGAATCAAATTTATGATTTTTCAGATTATCAGTAACATTTCTCTTTGTTCATCATTCTTTCAAGAGCCAACAATTTTAACATTCATAAACAACAAGATCAAAATTATGCACTGTTTAAGCATTCATTCAGAAAACAAAAATTATTGTCACCACATCAATATAATTAAACTAAATTCAAGGATAAATTCGAAACTTATGTACTAATTGTTCTTTTGATTTAGAAACATTTTTCATTTAAGAGAGGTGAAGGATTCATGGAATTATTTATAGCCTTAAGACATAGTTACTACATACTAATGATTATGAAGTAGAGACACAAAACATAAACAAACATATAGCATAAAAAAACCGAAAAAAAAGAGAAATAAGAATGGTGGACGAAATTGTGATAATCAACAATGGCTCCAATGACTTGGTAGCTCTCACACGTGAATTACACTTAGTCACAACTCCGCACAACTAACTAGCAAGTGCACTGGGTCGTCCAAGTAATACCTTACGTGAGTAAGGGTCGATCCCGCGGATATTGTTGGTATGAAGCAAGTTATGGTCATCTTGTAAATCCTAGTCAGGTGGATTTAACTAATTTAAGAGATTATTGGTTTAAATAAAAATAATAAAATAAACAGAAAATAAAGATAGAGTTACTCATGTAATTCAATGGTGGGAATTTCAGACAAGTGTATGGAGATGCTTGTCCCTGTTGAATCTCTGCTTTCCTACTGCTTTCATCCAATCCTTCTTACTCCTTTCCATGGCAAGCTGTATGTAGGGCATCACCGTTGTCAATGGCTACATCCCATCCTCTCAGTGAAAATGGTCCAAATGCTCTGTCACAGCACGGCTAATCATCTGTCGGTTCTCAATCAGGTTGGAATAAAATCCAGTGATTCTTTTGCGTCTGTCACTAACACCCAGCCTTCAGGAGTTTGAAGCTCGTCACAGTCATTCAATCCCGGAATCCTACTCGAAATACCACAGACAAGGTTAGACTTTCCGGATTCCCATAAATGCCGCCATCAATTCTAGCTTATACCACGAAGATTCTGGTCAAGGAATCCAAGAGATATGTGCCCGGTCTAAGGTAGAACGGAAGTGGTTGTCAGTCACGCGCGTTCATAGGTGAGAATGATGATGAGTGTCACGGATCATCACATTCATCAAGTTGAAGTGCAACGAATATCTTAGAACAGGAATAAATCGAATTGGATAGAAAATAGTAGTAATTGCATTAAAACTTGAGGTACGGCAGAGCTCCACACCCTTAATCTATGGTGTGTAGAAACTCCACCGTTGAAAATACATAAGTGAAAGGTCCAGGCATGGCCGAATGGCCAGCCCCCAGATCTAAGACCTAAACGTCCAAAGATTGAATAATACAATCAAAGATATCTAATAAACTAGTAAAAAGTTCTATTTATACTAAACTAGCTACTAGGGTTTACAAAGGTAAGTAATTGATGCATAAATTCACTTCCGGGGCCCACTTGGTGTGTGCTTGGGCTGAGCTTGATCTATCCACGAGCTGAGGCTTCTCTTGGAGTTGAACGCCAAGTTGTAACGTGTTTTGGGCGTTCAACTCTGGTTCGTGATGTGTTTCTGGCGTTTGACTCCAGAATGCAGCTTGGAACTGGCGTTGAGCGCCAGTTTACATCATCAAATCTCGAATAAAGTATAGACTATTATATATTGCTGGAAATCTCTGGATGTCTACTTTCTAACGCCGTTGAGAGCGCTCCATTTGGAGTTATGTAGCTCAAGAAAATCTATTTCGAGTGCAGAGAGGTCAGATTCCAACAGCATCAGTAGTCCTTTGTCAGCCTCTTATCAGAGTTTTGCTCAGGTCCCTCAATTTCAGCCAGAAAATACTTGAAATCATAGAAAAACACACAAAATCATAGTAAAGTCCAAAAATGTGAATTTAGCATAAAAACTAATGAAAACATCCCTAAAAGTAACTAGATCATACTAAAAACTACCTAAAAATAATGCCAAAAAGCGTATAAATTATCCGCTCATAACAACACCAAACTTAAATTGTTGCTTGTCCCCAAGCAACTGAAAATCAATTAGGATAAAAAGAAGAAAATATACTATAAATCCCAGAATATCAATGAATATTAGTTCTAATTAGATGAGCGAGACTTGTAGCTTTTTGCTTCTGAACGGTTTTGGCATCTCACTTCATCCTTTGAAGTTTAGAATGATTGGCATCTATGGGAACTTAGAATTTCGGATAGATTTATTGATTCTCCTAGTTAAGTATGTTGATTCTTGAACACAGCTACTTTTATGAGTCTTGGTCGTGGCCCTAAGCACTTTATT
Source organism: Arachis stenosperma (assembly GCF_014773155.1). NCBI lineage: Eukaryota > Viridiplantae > Streptophyta > Magnoliopsida > Fabales > Fabaceae > Arachis > Arachis stenosperma. The sequence goes on along the minus strand of NC_080380.1, from coordinate 70,396,119 downwards.
TTCCAGTATTACCACTGGATACATAAATGCCACATACATATAACTGGGTGAACCTTTTCAGATTGTGACTCAGTTTTGCTAGAGTCCCCAGTTAGAGGTGTCTAGAGCTCTTAAGCACACTCTTTTTGCTTTGGATCACGACTTTAACCACTCAGTCTCAAGCTTTTCACTTGGACCTGCATGCCACAAGCACATGGTCAGGGACAGTTTGATTTAGCCGCTTAGGCCTGGATTTTATTTCCTTGGACCCTCCTATCCATTGATGCTCAAAGCCTTGGATTCTTTTTACCCTTGCCTTTTGGTTTTAAGGGCTATTGGCTTTTTCTGCTTGCTTTTTCTTTTTCTTTCTACTTTTTTCGCCAATTTTTTTCCGCAAGCTTTTGCTTTTTCACTGCTTTTTCTTGCTTCAAGAATCAATTTCATGATTTTTCAGATCATCAATAACATTTCTCTTTGTTCATCATTCTTTCAAGAGCCAACAATTTTAACATTCATAAATAACAAGATCAAAATTATGCACTGTTTAAGCATTCATTCAGAAAACAAAAAGTATTGTCACCACATCAATATAATTAAACTAAGTTCAAGGATAAATTAAAAAATCATGAACTTCTTGTTCTTTTGAATTAGAAACATTTTTCTTTTAAGAGAGGTAAAGGATTCATAGAATTTATTTATAACTTTAAGACATAGTTACTAAACACTAATGATCATGAAGTAGAGACACAAATATAGATGACATAATAAGCATAAAAACCGAAAAACAGAAAAAAAATAAGAACAAGGAATGAATCCACCTTGGTGATGGTGGCGCTTTCTTCTTGAAGAACCAATAATGTCCTTGAGTTCTTCTATGTCTCTTCCTTGCCTTTGTTGCTCCTCCCTCATTGCTCTTTGATCTTCTCTAATTTCATGGAGAATGATGGAGTGCTCTTGATGTTCCACCCTTAATTGATCCACATTATAACTCAAATCTTCTAAGGAAGTGTTGAGTTGTTCCCAATAGTTGTTAGGAGGAAAGTGCATCCCTTGAGGCATCTCCGGGATTTCTTGGTGATGAGCTTCCTCATGCGCCTCTTGTGTTCATGAGTGGGCTCTCTTGTTTGCTCCATCCTCTCTTAGTGATGGGCTTGTCCTCCTCAATGAGGATGTCTCCTTCTATGATAACTCCAGCTGAGTAACATAGATGGCAAATAAGATGAGGAAAAGCTAGCCTTGCCAAAGTAGAGGACTTATCAGCTATTTTGTAGAATTCATGGGAGATGACTTGATGAACTTCTACTTCCTCTCCAATCATGATGCTATGAATCATGATGGCCCGATCCACAGTAACTTCAGATCGGTTGCTAGTGGGGATGATGGAGCGTTGAATGAACTCCAACCATCCTCTAGCCACAGGCTTGAGGTTAGTCTTCTGAGTTGAACCGGCTTGCTTTTGGAGTCTCTTTTTCATTGAGCTCCTTCCACACATATGTCCATAAGGACTTGGTCTAACCTTTGACTAAAGTTGACCCTTCTAGTGTAGGGGTGTGCATCTCCTTGCATCATGGGTAAGTTGAACGCCAACCTCACATTTTCCGGAATAAAATCTAAGTATTTCCCCCGAACCATCACTACAAGAAAATAAGCTTTTTGCCACGCTTTTAAAACGTGCCGAAAAGGGCGAAAAAACGTACCGATAACTTTTCGCCACGCTTTTTGAGCTATCGGCACGCTTTTAAAAAGGTCACATCTGCGAGCGTGCCGATAGCTCTATCGCCACGCTTTTTTCGATCTACTGGCACGCTTTGTTTTTTGCCACGCTTTGATCTATTGGCACGCTTAAAAGCGTGGCGATATGTATAACCCTGTAGCCACGCTTTTAAAGTGTGCCTAAAACTAGACATACAGCCACGTTTTTAAAGCGTGCCTAAAAATAGACATACAGCCACGCTTTTAAAACGTGCCAAAAATAGATATACAGCCACGCTTTAAAAGCGTGTCAGAAAATGAAAACTTATCGTTACACTTTCGAAGCGTGGCCTAATCCTTTTCAAATAAAAAAAAGAAAAAATAGAAAATAAAATAAAAATATTAATAAGTTAATCTTTAAAATAAAATAAAATACTAAAAATTTAATCTTCCATTGATTTATATGAATTATGTACATAATAAGATATAAATGAAACAATTAAGAAAAAATAAATTCAACTTCCAAAATAAACATTTAAAAGAATTAACAACTTTATACTAAAAAAAATCTAATCTAACTCCTAAACAACATCCAGCCTTTTCAGCAATCTTCGACGCTGACACCAGGGCTAAGGAACTTCGCACTTGGCAAGAATCTGAAGAGAGAAAAGCAAGTATGTGAACTGAATTGAAAGCCAAAGTAACCAGTGACTTAATGCACGTTGATCAGCACTTTCAGCATATAGATAAATGCATAAATCAATTAAAGTTATATATACTTACAGCAACAACAAAATCTCTAGCGGCAACAGCAAGAATATCAGCACAAAAACACAACACCAGGGCACAAGCTCTCTACTTGGGATTTTATGGTATCTATGACTTCAAAACCTCTAATAGAATTAGCATTAGGACCTGCTGTCATTTCTCCGGTAAAAGTTGATGTATCATCTAATAGCACTGATGCATCACATCCCCAAAACAAGAAATTATTAACAAAGAACTAAAATTAATTATTTCCTAAAACTAAGATTGAAATATTGTACGTATGGAATTCATTTATTTGCTACCTAAGAAATATAAGCTTCACTGTCAAGTTCTTCTTAAGTAAATTTAACATGGTTTTAAACTAGACTTGGTTTTAGTTTGTTATTAAGCAATTGAATCAAATGTTTGTTAGTGAAAATTAAAAGTCCTCTGCCTTTTGTCAGTTTATTATTTGATTACATAATAAGCTACTAATAACAGACATTTCAGTTTACTGTCTTGAGAAGCTCCAAATGCTGTGCCATTTGTCATTGTTTAACCGAATCAAGAAAATACAAAAACCAAACTAGTTTAGAGAAATCAATGTATCTAACTGCAAACAAATAGAAGGAATAAGTAATAAACTAAACTAGTATTAGAGAAATCAATCATGCAAGACATGAAAATTAACACCTACCATCATGTTTCTAAAGGACAGTTTAGAAAGCGACTTTCACCTCGAAGTTGGCGTCTCTGGACTTGGCGGCCTTCTTTTCTCAGCAGCAATGGCAAGAGTTGATCAGCACTTTAATATGTAGATAAATGCATAAATCGAACGACATAAGATGCACAACACAAAGTAATAGCAAAAGCAAATCTTATTCTATATTAATCAATACTTCAGCAGAAGAACAAAAGTACAATCTTAATTACACGTAGCAGATTCACAAGAATCAATATATTTAAGAGGAAATCACAGGAATGTTCAGCAATCTTTATGGAATATCCAACGTGCAGGTGGAAACAAAACATATCAATATATTTAAGAGTTTTCCCCTTGAATAACAATAAGATCAAGTAGAAAGGGTTCTGGTAATAACAATAAGATCAAGTAACTATAAGATACCGTGAACGTCATTAATTGTGACATACCTTGAATACCATATCAAAGTGTTGCTGCTGCCCAACATCTGTGACATATATAATCCATTCAGCTTTCTCTTCATTCGGCTACTGATTTAGTACACTTTAGAAAAACAGCAAGCAGTAACAAATTTAGAAAAATCATATAAAATCCATCTTTGGTTGGATTCTCCTGAATTTTGGTGTGGTTGAACTAGACTTACACATCTTTCACCCAGTTCAAATCCCAGAACATTTTCACTTCTCTAGAAAAAGTTATGCCTCTCGAAATATGGTTTTGTTTTAAGAAAAGGGAGCTGTCACAGCAGTGAACAGCCCTGCTTCCAGAAGGCACAACTTTCTCTACAAAATTTGAATTGTCCTAAATTTTGGACATAAAATACTAGACATCATAATATTTCACCTCTTTTTGGTTTCACCTCCAAAGAGTTTCAGAGTATTGAGATATGTGGTTTTGAAGTTGCTGTTCCAGAATTCAGACAGCATTCTTTCTGCAGAAAATGACCATTTTCTAAAAATCATATCTCCCAAACCACACATCAGAAAATTCTGAAATTTTAGGACAACAATCTAGACATCTTAAGGTTTCATAGAAAAATAATTTTACTCATTTTGAGTGGCTAGATTGCTCCCAGTTTTGTTCACAAAGTGCTGCCCGAAACTGCACAATTCTGCAACATGTAACCTTGGGTTTTGAGAGGTCAAAAATTGATTCCTAGCATTTCACTCACTCTAACCTTGCATTCTAACTTTATTTTACCTATTGTGACTTGTTAGAAAGATTAAATCAGCCCCGTGTGCTCAATAAGATCATCAACCAGCTCAAGGTTTTCAAAACTGAAATAACTTGTACTATATATATATATATATATATATATATATATATATATATATATATACACAATGGATCCTCATTCATTTTTCAGCAATCTATTTAACTCTCACCAAGTAAGGAGGATCTGCCACTACTATTTTGAAGGAATGCTTCAACTCCAGCGGCAACTCCTCAGGCCTCAGGGTGATTGTTGTTATAAAATGTGTAATCACATCCGTACTGCTCAAACGTTTATCATACTCAAAAAGTTGTGCAGGAACATTAGAATCCATGTTCTAAAGATTCAAGAAAGGAAATTTTAAATATCTTACAAAGCAAAAATAGGAACTCAGAAATGGCATCAAACAAATTAAAACAACTCAACAAACCACATCAACATATATTTATCATTATTACAACTGAGGCATTGCTAATTAATTTCTTCACTCAAAAGGGGTTTAAAGTTGTAACTATCATCTTCAATTCTTCACCAAGAGAATCAATCCTCTACACTACACTTACACTAATATTAATATTGAGGATAAAACAATGCAGAACTTGAAGCTTAACACATCGCATATTTCCAAACTATTTCCCAATGAAAGTAACTAATAATAATAAACATCTATATTCACCGAAAGTATTAAACATTTGATTAAAAACATTAGCCTTGCACTTTTATCACAAATCAGTAACATTTGAACCCAATTGAACATTGAGAAAAAAAATTAACTGAAATTCCAAAATTCAAAATAAAAAAAGGATAACAAGAGGAATAATGAATTACCTTGAGATAAGCATATAGGTTAGGGCAAGCAATGCAGGCAATGGGAGAAATGACGCTGCCATTGCAGAGCTTGAGGACCTCTTCAGCTACGGTCACCCTTTCTGCAAATAACAAAGCAAAAACAATGAAATAACTCAGATTCAACTTTGTTCATATACTTTTTAGTCATATATGTAGCCACTATCAATACCTGAAGTTCAAAGAGAAACTACTTTTTATCCCTGCCATCAAGTGTGTGCGCTACACAAATTAGTTGCAAGTTGTAACACTCTTTTTAATAAAATCCTATGTTTAAATTTTAACAGAATTTGCACTTTATCTTTAATTTGCTACACTATATGTTTAATTTGCAGAACAATATAACATATTTTGGAGTTACCATCGGCAGGGTTGCTAAGTTCACTTGTATTGACCATACTTTAAGTTCTACTGCAACCAGTTCAAATAGTTATGGCTATCCACTATTGTCATTAAGGCTATTGAAACAAAGTTACTCTGATACCATAAACAAAATAAAATTTCAAACACAAAGCAGTGAAAAACGTTAAGAAGGTAATAAACCTGAAATTCTCAGCGGTCCAAAATAGAGGAACAGAGAAACAGAAAATCAGAGGAAAGAAAGACTTACAATGAGTGTTTGCGAGAAAGAGCGCGCGCTGCGCTGAGGGAGTAGGAGGGCCAACGAGGGTTAGATAGAGTGAAGCAGAGGATGCTCCACGAAATAGCGAGGGTGAAGCAGAAGATGCTCCGCCAAACAGTGTCGTCGCAGCACAGGGTTTTGCCCCAAACGGTGTCGTGGCAGATGAAGTTCCACCAAAAGACGGTATGGAGAACAAGGAGGAGCCTGAACTCGCGGCACCGAAAATGGAAGAACCCGAACTCGAAGCTGCCGCAGTGGAAGCCAAAGAAGCAGATCCGAACAGAGACGGAGCTGGAGCAGGAGCCAAGCAGATGCGGTCGTGGACCCAAAACCGAAGGAAAATGACGGCGCACAGGCTGCAGAGGAGGAAGGTAGTAGTGGCACCGCCGCTTCCTCCTGCGGTGGAGGATGAAGAAGCGAATGAAAAAGAGAATGGACGAGAAGAAGCAGCGGAGCTAGGGTTTGCGGTGGCAGTAGTGGACGAGAAGAGGGAAGAGGGTTGCGTTCATGGGTACCAGGGTTAGATGAAGGCGATAAACGGTCTCGGACGATGAAGGCATGAGGAAAAGGCATGGCTGCGAAGAACGATGAACAATGAAGATGGAGGCGCGGGCAACTTGGGGTTTTCTTTGGTGGCTGGGTCTAAAACTAGTATTCTGTTGTTTGAGGGTTAATTAAAATTGAAAATTAAGGGAAAAAAGCTTAAGTGTTGAAAAAAATTGGGTGGGAAAATAAATTTGGGGGGAGGGAACTCTATGGGTACATTTTTTTGTGGGGTGCCAAAATAAATAGAATATGGGCACGCTTTTCAAGCGTGCCGGTTATTCTCTATGGATACGCTTTTCAAGCGTGCCAAAAAAAAAAGGGTGGTCAAATTTTTAATAAGTGGCCACCCTCGTAAAAGCGTGGCAATTTTCCTCTATCGCCACGCTTTTCAAGCGTGGCAGTAAAAAAGCGTGGCCAAATTTCAAGTAAGTGGGCACCCTCGTAAAAGCGTGCCGATTTCTCTCTATGGCCACGCTTTTCAAGTGTGGCAAAAAAAATGTGGCCAAATCACAAATAAGTGGCCACTCTCGCAAAAGCGTGCCCATAAACCACTTTTGGGCACGCTTTTAAAGCGTGGCAAGAAAAAAGGGTGCCGACAGGCCTTTTTTCTTGTAGTGCATTGTAAGATAATTCTTTGGGTTTGGGTTCTTACTTTGATCATGGTTCCTAGTGATCCATGCATTGGCATAGAACTCTTGAACCATTAAGATTCTGACTTGTTGGATGGGGTTGGTTAGAACTTCCCAACATCTTCTTTGGACCTCATGTCGGATCTCCGGATACTCATTTTTCTTGAGCTTGAAAGGGACCTCGGAGATCACCTTCTTCTTAGCCACAACATCATAGAAGTGTTCTTGATGGGCTTTGGAGATGAATCTTTCCATCTCCCATGACTCGGAGGTGGAAGCTTTTGTCTTCCCTTTCCCTTTTCTAGAGGTTTCTCCGGCCTTAGGTGCCATTAATGGTAATGGAAAAACAAAAAGCTTATGCTTTTACCACACCAAACTTAAAATATTGCTCGCCCTCAAGCAAGAGAAGAAAGAAAAGAAGAAGAAGAAGAAAAAAATATGGAGGAGAGGGGGAGAGGTGTATTCGCCCAAGAAGGAGAAGAGAGGTTTGTGTTGTGTGAAAATTAAGGAGAATGGAGGGGTTTATATAGGGAGAGGAGAGGGGGTAGGTCCGGCCATTTAGGGTGGGTTTGGGTGGGAAAGAAATTTAAATTTGAAGGTAGGTGGGTTTATGGGAAAGAGTGGAAGGATGTGAGTGATAAAGGGGGTAGTTGGGAAGAGAGATTGAGGTGATTGGTGAAGCATTTTTGGGAAAGTGTGTTATAGGATTATTAGGAGGTAAGGTGAGAATATGGTAGGTGGGGATCCTGTGGGGTCCACAGATCCTGAGATGTCAAGGATTTACATCCCTGCACCAATTAGGCATGTAAAATGCCTTTGCATGCAATTCTGGCGTTTAGACGCCGAAGTGATGCTCATTCTGGGTGTTCAACGCCCATGTGTAGCATGTTTCTGGCGTTGAACGCCAGTTCCATACTTGTTTCTGGCGTTCAGCGCCAGCTCTCCTCAGGGTGCATTCCTGGCGTTTGAACGCCGGGATGTTGCTTGTTTCTGGCGTTCAACGCCAGATCCATGCTCTGTTCTGGCGTTGAATACCAGCCAGATGCTCCTTACTGGCGTTTAACGCCAGTAAGTCCTTCCTCCAGGGTGTGATTTTTCTTCTGCTGTTTTTGATTCTGTTTTTATTTTTATAATTTTTTTCGTGACTCCACATGATCATGTACCTACTAAAACATAAAAGAACAATAAAAATTAGATAAATAAAAATTGGGTTTACTCCCAATAAGTGCTTCTTTAATGTCAATAGCTTGACAGAGGGCTCTCATGGAGCCTCAAAGGTGATCAGGTCAATGTTGTAGACTCCCAACACCAAACTTAGAGTTTGGATATGGGGTTTTAATACTAAATTTAAAGTTTGGCTGTGGCCTCCCAACACTAAACTTAGAGTTTGATTGTGGGGGCTCTTTTTGACTCTGCATTGAGAGAAGCTCTGCATGCTTACTCTCTTTTGTTACAGAGGGATGGCCGTGTGCTTTAAACACAAGGTAGTCTCCATTCAATTGAAGGACTAATTCTCCTCTGTTAACATCAATCACAGCTCCTGCTGTGGCTAGGAAAGGTCTTCCAAGGATGATGCATTCATCCTCTTCCTTCCTAGCGTCTAAGATTATGAAATCAGCAGGGATGTAAAGGCCTTTAACCTTTACTAACACGTCCTCTACTAATCCATAAGCTTGTCTTATTGACTTGTCTGCCAATTATAATGAGAATAAGGCAGGCTGTACCTCAATGATCCCCAGCTTCTCCATTACAGAGAGTGGCATAAGATTTATGCCTGACCCTAGGTTACACAGAGCCTTCTCAAAGGTCATGGTCCCTATGGTACAGGATATTAAGAATTTACTAGGATCTTGTCTCTTTTGAGGTAAGGTTTGCTGAATCCAGGTATCTAGTTCATTAATGAGCAAGGGAGGTTCACCTTCCCAAGTCTCATTACCAAATAACTTGGCATTCAATTTCATGATAGCTCCTAAATATTGAGCAATTTGCTCTCCAGTTACATCTTCATCCTCTTCAGATGAAAAATAGTCTTCAGAGCTTATGAATGGCAGAAGGAGATTTAATGGAATCTCTATGGTCTCTATATGAGCCTCAGATTCCTTTGGATCCTCAAGAGGGAACTCCTTCCTACTTGAGAGACGTCCCATGAGGTCTTCCTCATTGGGATTCACGTCCTTCTCCTCCCATGTGCGTTCGGCCATATTGATTACATCAATGGCCTTGCACTCTCCTTTTGGATTTTCTTCTGTATTGCTTGGGAGAATACTGGGAGGAGTTTCAGTGACTTTCTTACTTAGCTGGCCCACTTGTGCCTCCAAATTTCTGATGGAGGACCTTGTTTCACTCATGAAACTTAAGGTGGCCTTAGATAGATCAGAGACTAAATTAGCTAAATTAGAAGTGCTTTGTTCAGAATTCTCTGTCTGTTGCTGAGAAGATGATAGAAAAGGGTTGCTATTGCTAAGCCTATTTCATCCACTATTGTTAAAGCCTTGTTGAGGATTTTGTTGATCCTTCTATGAGAAATTTGGATGATTTCTCCATGATGAATTATAGGTGTTTCCATAAGGTTCACCCATGTAATTTACCTCTGCTATTGGAGGGTTTTCAGGATCATAATCTTCTTCAGAATCTGCCTCTTTAGTACTGTTGGATGCATTTAGCCATCCATTCAGACCTTGAGAAATCATGTTGACTTGCTGAGTCAACACTTTGTTCTGAGCCAATATGGCATTCAGAGCATCAATTTCAAGAACTCCCTTCCTCTGAAGCGTCCCATTATTCACGGAATTCCTCTCAAAAGTGTACATGAATTGGTTATTTGCAACCATGTCAATAAGTTCTTGAGCTTCTGTAGGCATTTTCTTTAAGTGAATGGATCCACCTACAGAATGGTCCAACGACATTTTTGAAAACTCAGATAGACCATAATAGAATATATCTAATATGGTCCATTCTGAAAATATGTCAGAAGGACACTTTTTGGTCATCTGCTGTATCTTTCCCAAGCTTCATAGAGGAATTCACCATCTTTTTGCTTGAAGGTCTGAACATCCACTCTAAGCTTACTCAACTTTTGAGGAGGAAAGAATTTATCCAAGAAGGCCATGACCAGCTTATCCCAGGAGTCCAGGCTATCTTTAGGTTGTGAGTCCAACCATGTTATAGCTCTGTCTCTTACAGCAAAAGGGAAAAGCATGAGCCTGTAGACTTCAGGATCTGCTCCATTTGTCTTGACAGTCTCACAAATCTGCAAGAACTCAGTTAAAAACTGATAAGGATCTTTAGATGGAAGTTCATGAAACTTGCAGTTCTGTTGCATCAAAGCAACTAATTGAGGTTTCAGCTCAAAATTGTTTGCTCCAATGGCAGGAATTGAGATGCTTCTTCCATCAAACTTGGACATTGGTTTAGTGAAATCACCAAGCATCCTCCTTGCATTATTGTTGTTGGGTTCGGCTGTCATCTCCTTCTCTTGTTCGAAAATTTCAGAAAGGTTGCCTCTTGATTGTTGTAATTTAGCTTCTCTTAGTTTTCTCTTCAGAGTCCTTTCAGGTTCTGGATCAGCTTCAACAAAGATGCCTTTATCCTTGTTCCTGCTCATATGAAAGAGAAGAGAACAAGAAAAGAAGAGGAATCCTCTATGTCACAGTAAAGAGGATCCTTATTATTAGTAGAAGAAGAAAGGAATAAAAGTGAAGAAGAACCCAAACACAAGGGTGAGGATAGAAGCAGTGATTGGAGATGAAGAGAGGTGAAGAGAAGTGTTAGTAAATAAATAAATAAATAGAAGAAGATGAGAGAGAGAATTCGAAAATTAATTTTGAAAAGGAGTTAATGATTTCGAAAATTAAAGATGAGATAGAATTAAAATTAAAATTTTAAAACAATTAGTTAATTAATTAAAAAGAATTTTGAAAAAGAGGTGAGATATTTTCGAAAATTAGAGAAGGAGAAGTAGTTAGGTGGTTTTGAAAAAGATAAGAAACAAACAAAAAGTCAAATATTTAGTTGAAAAAGATATTAAAATCAAATTTGAAAAGATAAGAAGATAAGAAGTTAGATAAGATATTTTAAAATCAAATTTTTGAAAAAGATAAAATTTTGAAAAAGATATGATATAAAAGATAAGATAAGAAGATATGATAAAAAGATAGGATTGAAAAAGCTTTAATTGTTTAAATTAAAATTAATTACTTAACTAACAAGAAACTAAAAGATATGATTCTAGAATTTAAAGATTGAACCTTTCTTAACAAGAAAGTAACAAACTTCAAATTTTTGAATCAATCACATTAATTGTTAGTGTAATTTCAAAAATTTGAAATAAAATAAAGAAAAAGATTTCGAAAATAATTTTAAAATTTTCAAAATTAATAAGATAAAAATGAAAAAGATTTGATTTTTGAACAAAAAAAATTGAAAAGATAGGATTTTTAAAATTGAAAATTTGACTTGACTTATGAGAAACAACTAAAAAAATTTTTGACTAAGTCAACTCAAATTTTCGAAAATTATGAGAAAATTAAGGAAAAGATAATTTTTTTATTTTTGAATTTTTAATGATGAGAGAGAAAAACATCAAAAATGACTCACAACATGAAAATTATGAATCAAAACTCATGATACATGCAAGAATACTATGAATGTCAGGATGAACATCAAGAACATATTTTTGAAAAATTTTTGATGCAAAGAAAACATGCAAGACACCAAACTTAGAAATCTTTAATGCATGGACACTATGAATGCAAGAATGCACATGAAAAACAATAAAAGACACAAAACAAGAAAACATCAAGATCAAACAAGAAGACTTACCAAGAACAACTTGAAGATCATGAAGAACACTATGAATGCATGAATTTTCGAAAAATGCAAGAGATTTTCAAAACATGCGATTGACACCAAACTTAAAAATTGACACAAGACTCAAACAAGAATCACAAAATATTTTTTATTTTTTTGATTTTATGATTTTTTTTGTATTTTTATTATTTTTTTTCGAAAATATTCTTTAGAAAAACGAAAATAAAGACAAATTTTTGAAAGATTTTTGAAAACTTTTTTGAAAAGAAAATAAAAAGAAAATTACCTAATCTGAGCAACAAGATGAACCGTCAGTTGTCCATACTCGAACAATCCCTGACAACGGCGCCAAAAACTTGGTGTTGTTGCCGGATCAAAAAAACTTGGCGCCGTGGTTGCACGTAATTGTATTTCGAACAATCCCCGGCAACGGCGCCAAAGACTTGGTGGACGAAATTGTGATCATCAACAATGGCTCCAACGACTTGGTAGCTCTCACACATGAATTACACTTAGTCAAAACTCCGCACAATTAACCAGTAAGTGCACTGGGTCGTCCAAGTAATACCTTACGTGAGTAAGGGTCGATCCCATGGAGATTGTTGGTATGAAGCAAGCTATGGTCATCTTGTAAATCCCAGTCAGGTGGATTTAACTAATTCAAGAGATTATTGGTTTAAATAAAAATAATAAAATAAACAGAAAATAAAGATAGAGTTACTCATGTAATTTAATGGTGGGAATTTCAGACAAGTGTATGGAGATGCTTGTCCCTGTTGAATCTCTGCTTTCCCACTGCTTTCATCCAATCCTTCTTACTCCTTTCCATGGCAAGCTGTATGTAGGGCATCACCGTTGTCAAGGGCTACATCACATCCTCTCAGTGAAAATGGTCCAAATGCTCTGTCACAGCACGGCTAATCATCTATCGGTTCTCAATCAGGTTGGAATAGAATCAAGTGATTCTTTGTCTGTCACTAACGCCTAGCCTTCAGGAGATTGAAGCTCGTCACAGTCATTCAATCTCGAAATCCTACTCGGAATACCACAGACAAGGTTAGACTTTCCGGATTCCCATGAATGCCGCCATCAATTCTAGCTTATACCACGAAGATTCTGGTCAAGGAATCCAAGAGATATGTGCCTGGTCTAAGGTAGAACGGAAGTGGTTGTCAGTCACGCGCGTTCATAGGTGAGAATGATGATGAGTGTCACGGATCATCACATTCATCAAGTTGAAGTGCAACGAATATCTTAGAACAGGAATAAATCGAATTGGATAGAAAATAGTAGTAATTACATTAAAACTTGAGGTACAGCAGAGCTCCACACCCTTAATCTATGGTGTGTAGAAACTCCACCGTTGAAAATACATAAGTAAAAGGTCCAGGCATGGCCGAATGGCCAGCCCCCAGATCTAAGAACTAAACGTCCAAAGATTGAATAATACAATCAAAGATATCTAATAAACTAGTAAAAAGTTCTATTTATACTAAACTAGCTACTAGGGTTTACAGAGGTAAGTAATTGATGCATAAATTCACTTCCGGGGCCCACTTGGTGTGTGCTTGGGCTGAGCTTGATCTATCCACGAGCTGAGGCTTCTCTTGGAGTTGAACGCCAAGTTGTAACGTGTTTTGGGCGTTCAACTCTGGTTCATGACGTGTTTCTGGTGTTTGACTCCAGAATGCAGCATGGAACTGGCGTTGAGCGCCAGTTTATATCGTCAAATCTCAAAAAAAGTATAAACTATTATATATTGCGGGAAAGTTCTGGATGTCTACTTTTCAACGTCGTTGAGAGCGCGCCATTTGGAGTTCTGCAGCTCTAGCAAATCTATTTTGAGTGCAGGGAGGTCAGATTCCAACAGCATAAGCAGTCCTTTGTCATCCTCTTATCAGAGTTTTGCTCAGGTCCCTCAATTTCAGCCAGAAAATACCTGAAATCACAGAAAAACACACAAACTCATAGTAAAGACCAGAAATGAGAATTTAGCATAAAAACTAATGAAAATAACCCTAAAAGTAACTAGATCATACTAAAAACTACCTAAAAATAATGCCAAAAAGCGTATAAATTATCCGCTCATCAAAGAACAACGAATGAGTCCACCTTAGTGATGGTGGCGCTTTCTTCTTGAAGAACCAATGATGTCCTTGAGCTCTTCTATATCTCTTCCTTGCCTTTGTTGCTCCTCCTTCGTTGCTCTTTGATCTTCTCTAATTTCATGGAGAATGATGGAGTGCTCTTGATGTTCCACCCTTAATTGATCCACATTGTAACTCAAGTCTTCTAGGGAAGTATTGAGTTGTTCCCAATAATTATTGGGAGGAAAGTGCATCCCTTGAGGCATCTCCGGGATTTCTTGGTGATGAGCTTCCTCATGCGTCTCTTGGGATCCATGAATGGGCTCTCTTATTTGCTCCATCCTCTTCTTAGTGATGGGCTTATCCTCCTTAATAGGGATGTCTCCTTCTATGATAACTCCAGTTGAGTAACATAGATGGCAAATAAGATGAGGAAAAGCTCGCCTTGCCATGGTGGAGGACTTTTCGGCTATTTTGTAGAATTCAAGGGAGATGACTTCATGAACTTCTACTTCCTCTCCATTCATGATGCTATGAATCATGATGGCCCGATCCACAGTAACTTCGGATCGGTTACTAGTGGGGATGATGGAGCGTTGGATGAACTCCAACCATCCTCTAGCCACAGGCTTGAGGTCCAGTCTTCTTAATTGAACCGGCTTGTCTTTGGAGTCTCTTTTCCATTGAGCTCCTTCCACACATATGTCCATAAGGACTTGGTCCAACCTTTGATCAAAGTTGACCCTTCTAGTGTAGGGGCGTGCATCTCCTTGCATCATGGGCAAGTTGAATGCCAACCTCACATTTTCCGGACTAAAATCTAAGTATTTCTCCCGAACCATTGTAAGATAATTCTTTGGATTCAGGTTCACATTTTGATCATGGTTTCTAGTGATCCATGCATTGGCATAGAACTCTTAAACCATTAAGATTCTGACTTGTTGAATGGGGTTGGTCAAAACATCCCAACCTCTTCTTTGGATCTCATGTCGGATCTCCGGATACTCATTTTTCTTGAGTTTGAAAGGGACCTCGGGGATCACCTTCTTCTTGGCCACAACTTCATGGAAGTGGTCTTGATGGGCTTTGGAGATGAATCTCTCCATCTCCCAGGACTCACAGGTGGAAGTTTTTGTCTTCCCTTTCCCTTTTCTAGAGGTTCCTCCAGCCTTAGGTGCCATCAATGGTTATGGAAAAATAAAAAGCTATGCTTTTACCATACCAAACTTAGAATATTGCTCGCCCTCGAGCAAGAGAAGAAAGAAGAAGAAGAAGAAGAAGAAGAAAATATGGAGGAAAGGGAGAAGTGGTGGTTTCGGCCAAGGTGAAGAAGAGATGGTTGTGGTGTGTGAAAATGAAGAAGGATAGAAGGCTTTATATAGTGAAGGGAGAGGGAGTAGGTTCGGCTATTTAGGGTGGGTTTGGGTGGGAAACAGATTTTAAATTTTGAAGGTAGGTAGGGTTTATGGGGAAAAGTGGATGGATGTGAGTGATGAAGAGGTGATGGGGAAGAGAGATTGAGGTGATTGGTAAAGGGTTTTGGGGAAGAGTGTTTATTGGGTTGTGTGAAAAAGAGAGAGAGGGTGACTTGAGGTAGGTGGGGATCCTATGGGGACCACAGATCCTGAGATGATCCTGTGGGGTCCACAGATCCTGAGGTGTCAACGAGTTACATCCCTGCACCAATGAGGCGTGTAAAATGCCCTTTGCATGCAATCCTGGCGTTCAACACCAGATTGATGCTTGTTTCTGGCGTTGAACGCCAGCTTCATGCTTGTTTTGGGCGTTCAACGCCCATTTGTAGCATGTTTTTGGCGTTGAACGCCAGTTCCATGCTTGTTTCCGGCGTTCAGTGCCAGCTCTCCTCAGGGTGTATTCCTGGCATTTAAACACCAGGATGTTGCTTGTTTTTTGCGTTCAACGCCAGATCCACGCTCCGTTCTGGCGTTGAACGCCAGCCAGATGCTCCTTACTGGCGTTTAAACGCCAGTAAGCCCTTCCTCCAAGGTGTGCATTTTCTTCTGCTGTTTTTGATTCTATTTTTAATTTTAGTATTTATTTTGTGACTCCACATGATCATGAACCTAATATAACATAAAAGAACAATAAAAATAAAATAAAATTAGATAAATAAAAATTAGGTTGCCTCCCAATAAGCGCTTCTTTAATGTCAATAGCTTGACAGTGGGCTCTCATGGAGCCTCACAGGTGATCAGGTCAATATTGTAGACTCCCAACACCAAACTTAAGAGTTTGGCTGTGGCCTCCCAACACCAAAGTTAGAGTTTGATTATGGGGGCTCTGTTTCACTCTATACTGGGAGAAGCTTTTCATGCTTCCTCTCCATTGTTAAAGAAGAACACCCTTGGGTCTTAAACACAAGGTAGTCCTCATTCAATTGAAGGACTAATTCTCCTCTGTTAACATCTATCACAGCTCCTGCTATGGCTAGGAAAGGTCTTCCAAGGATGATGCATTCATCCTCCTCCTTCCTAGTGTCTAAGATTATGAAATTAGCAGGGATGTAAAGGCCTTCAACCTTTACCAACACGTCCTCTACCAATCCATAAGCTTGTCTTACTGACTTGTCTACCATTTGCAATGAGAATATGGCAGGCTGTACCTCAATGATCCCCAACTTCTCCATTACAGAGAGTGGCATAAGATTTATGCCTGACCCTAGGTCACACAGAGCCTTCTTAAAGGTCATGGTGCCTATGGTACAGGGTATTAAGAATTTGCCAGGATCTTGTCTCTTTTGAGGTAAAGTTTGCTGAATCCAAGTATCTAGTTCATTAATGAGCAAGGGAGGTTCACCTTTCCAAGTCTCATTACCAAACAGTTTGGCATTAAGCTTCATGATGGCTCCTAGATATTGACCAACTTGCTCTCCAGTTACATCTTCATCCTCTTCAGAGGAAGACTAGTTTTCAGAGCTCATGAATGGCAGAAGGAGGTTTAATGGAATCTCTATGGTCTCTATATGAGCCTCAGATTCTTTTAGGTCCTCAATAGGGAACTCCTTCTTGCTTGAGAGACTTCCCATGAGGTCTTCCTCATTGGGATTCACGTCCTCCCCTTCAAACTTGGAAGTAGGTGTAGTATAATCACCAAGCATCCTCCTTGCATTATTATTTTTGGCTGCCATCTCCTCTTCCTTTTCGAAAATTTCTGTAAGGTTGTCTCTGGATTGTTGTAATTTAGCTTCTCTTAATTTCCTCTTCAGAGTCCTTTCAGGTTCAGGATCTGCCTCAACAAGAATGTTCTTGTCCTTGCTCCTGCTCATATGAAAAAGAAGGGAACAGAAAATAATAATAGGGATCCTCTTTACCACAGAAGAGAGATTCCTTTATGTTAGTAAATGAAAAAGGGAATGTAAGAAGGAAAAGGTAAGAATCCAAACACAAGGGTGAAGATAGGTTCAGATTCTTGAGATAAGGAGAAGTGTTAGTAAATAAATAAATAAATAGAAGGAGATGAGAGGGGGAATTCGAAAATTAATTTTCAAAAAGGGTTAGTAATTTTTGAAAATAAAAGAAGAATTAAAATTAAAAATTAAAATTTAAAACAATTAGTTAGTTAAAAGAATTTTGAAAAAGAGGGAGGTAATTTTCGAAAATTAGAGAGAGGAAAGTAGTTAGGTGGTTTTGAAAAAGTTAAGATATAGTTAAAACAAACAAAAAGTCAACTAATTAGTTGAAAAAGATTTGAAATTTAATTTTGAAAAGATAAGAAGTTGGAAGATATTTTGAAATCAAATTTTTGAAACAAAGATAAAATTTTGAAAAAAGATATGATAGAAAAGATATTTTGAAAAAGAATTGATTTTTAAAATTAAAAATTAATTACTTGACTAACAAGAAATTAAAAGATATGATTCCAGAATTTAAAGATTGAACCTTTCTTAACAAGAAAGTAACAAACTTCAAATTTTTGAATCAATCACATTAATTGTTAGTAAAGTTTCAAAAATTATGAATTAAAGATAAGAAAAAGATTTTAAAATTCAAATTAAAAATTTTCGAAAAATAGTAAGAAAAATGAAAAAGATTTGATTTTTGAAAAAGTTTTGAAAAGATAAGATTTTTAAAAATTGAAAATTTGACTTGACTTACAAGAAATAACTAATTTTAAAAATTTTTTGACTAAGTCAACTCAAATTTTCAAAATTTTGAGAGAAAAAAGGAAAAGATATTTTTTTATTTTTAAAATTTTTAATGATGAGAGAGAAAAACACAATTATGATCCAAAACATGAAAATTTTGGATCAAAACACATGATGCATGCAAGAACACTATGAATGTCAAGATGAACACCAAGAACACTATGAATGTCAAGATGAACACCAAGAATACTTTGACACCAAACTTATAAATTGACTCAAGACTCAAACAAGAAACACAAAATATTTTTTTATTTTTATAATTTTCTAATTTTGTTTGGATTTTTTTTAATTTTTTTGAAAAACATATAGAAAAAAGAAAATAAGAAATTCAAAATTTTTAATAAGAATTCCAGGAATCTTTCAATGTTAGCCTAAAGCTCCAATCCAAGGGTTGGACATGGCTTAATAGCCAGCCAGCTTTAGGATATAAATCAGACATACAACAGCTGATATTTCAATTAACTTGCCTCTATGCTGATGATTGGAAGCCTCAGTCCAAAAGAATTAAACATGGCTTTACAGCCAGCCAGGCTTCAATATGCTTCAAGAAACACTAGAATTCATTCTTAAAAATTTAGAATAATTTTCGAAAATAGATGAGAAATTTTTTTTGAAAGATATTTGAAAATAAAATAGAAAGAAAATTACCTAATCTGAGCAACAAGATGAACCGTCAGTTGTCCAAACTCGAACAATTCCTGGCAACGGCACCAAAAACATGGTAGGCAAAATTGTGATTTCTGATAATGGCATTCATGTTCGTTCTCTCCCTAGTAATGGCGCCAAACACTTGGTGCATGATACCATGGCCCAAAAATAACTTCACAACTTCGCACAACTAGCTAGCAAGTGCACTGGGTTGTCCAAGTAATAAACCTTACGTGAGTAAGGGTCAATCCCATAGAGATTATTAGTATGAAGCAAGCTATGGTCATCTTGTAAATCTCAGTTAGGCAGATAATAATTGGTTATGGAGTTTTTAAATAATAATAATAATAAATAACTAGAAAATAAAGATAGAAATACTTATGTAAATCATTGGTGGGAATTTCAGATAGGCGTATGAAGATGTTGTGCTCCTTTTGAATCTCTACTTTCTTACTACCTTCATCCAATCCTTTTTACTCCTTTCCATGGCAAGCCGTATGTAGGGAATCACTGTTGTCAATGGCTACATCTCATCCTCTCAGTGAAAATGGTCCTAATGCTCTGTCACAGCACGGCTAATCATCTGTCGGTTCTCGATCATGTTAGAATAGAATCCATTGATTCTTTTGCGTTTGTCATCACCCCCAATAATCGCGAGTTTGAAGCTCGTCACAGTTATTCAATCCCTGAATCCTACTCGAAATACCACAGATAAGGTTTAGACTTTCCAAATTCTTATGAATGCCACCATCAATTCTAGCTTATACCACGAAGACTCTGATTAAGGAATCCAAGAGATATACGCTCGGTCTAAGGTAGAACGGAGGTGGTTGTTAGTCACGCGTTCATAGGTGAGAATGATGATGAGTGTCATGGATCATCACATTCGTCATGGTGAAGTGCAACGAATATCTTAGAACAGGAATAAACTCAATTGAATAAAAAATAGTAGTAATTGCATTAAAACTTGAGGTACAGCAGAGCTCCACACCCTTAATCTATGGTGTGTAGA
The DNA here is from genome assembly GCF_014773155.1 of Arachis stenosperma. Classification (NCBI taxonomy): domain Eukaryota; kingdom Viridiplantae; phylum Streptophyta; class Magnoliopsida; order Fabales; family Fabaceae; genus Arachis; species Arachis stenosperma. The sequence continues at coordinate 70,376,421 of NC_080380.1, read as the reverse complement.
AACTCCACTGTTGAAAATACATATGTGATGAAGGTCCAGGCATAGTCGAATGGCAAGCCCCCAAAACGTGATCACAGGATCAAAAATACAATCCAGGATCCAAGATATAGGATACAATAATAAAATGTCTTATTTATACTTGACTAGCTACTAGGTTTTACAGAAGTAAGTAATTGATGCAGAAATCCACTTCTGGGGCCCACTTGGTGTGTGCTTGGACTGAGCTTGAGCTTTACACGTGCAGAGGCTTCTTTTGGAGTTGAACACCAAGTTGTAACGTGTTTTTGGCGTTCAACTCTGGTTCGTGACGTGTTTCTGGCGTTTGACTCCAGAATGCAACATGGAACTGGCGTTGAGCGCCAGTTTGCGTCGTCTAATATCGAATAAAGTATGGTCTATTATATATTATATCTTGAGAGTGCGCCATTTGGAGTTTTGTAACTCCAGAAAATCCATTTCGAGTGCAGGGAGGTCAGAATCCAACAGCATCAGCAGTCCTTTGTCAGCCTTCTATCAGAGTTTTGCTCAGGTCCCTCAATTTCAGCCAGAAATTACCTGAAATCACAGAAAAATACACAAACTCATAGTAAAGTCCAAAAATGTGAATTTAGCATAAAAACTAATGAAAACATCCCTAAAAGTAGCTAGATCCTACTAAGAATTACCTAAAAACAATGCCAAAAAGCATATAAATTATCCGCTTATCACTTCCTGGATGGTAACTCTCCTAGGTGCTGCCATGTTATCTGCACGTGAATCAACTGAATCAGTAGTAGAGGAGCTTGTTTCTTCCTCAAATGGCAGTTCAGATTCGCCCTCGGATGAGACTGGTGAATTGACGTTAATCACTTGACAACCCTCAGAGGCTAGCCGACGTCGAGCTTGCCTAATACGTGAAATAATTCTTTCAATTTCGGGATCAAAAGTGGCTAAGCTCGAATCAGGCAATGAATGAGTCATTCAATGGAAGAGACATATAGCTGATGATAACAAAAACAATATAAAATTTAGATAAATAAATTCCAATTAATAAATTAGCACTTTATTGCAACTCCCCGGCAACGGTGCCAAAAATTGACGTGGCGAAAATTGGCAGATTAAGAAATTAATATGAGAGATATGTTGTAAGTACAGTTCTTAACCAACAAAAAATCCGCTTATCAATTTAGAAGGGTTGTCACAAAATTAGAATTAAAATACTGGGAGTATGAATCCCAGGTCGTCTCCCAACGAGTTGCAGAAAGGTGTGCTATTCTATTAATCAGAGGTTTTCAAAAAAATGGTTTTGAGTTTGATAAACAGGAAATTAAATCAAAGAATTTATGCAATTTAAATAAAAATCTTGACCGGGAGTAGATTAATCGGAAGTTCTATCCTTGTTGGAGTTCTCCCAAGATCAATTGATAATTGAAGGTTGTTCTACTTAGTTATCCTTTACTAGGTAAGGAAAGTCAAGTAAGTTGGAAGTCTACTTCTATTCACAAGTTCTAATCCTCTCCCTTGGGAAGGATTAGTGTGAATGACTAGAGAGCCATCCAACAATAAACCCAATTACAATTTTACTCTTGAGCATTCCAACTCAAGGTTATCCTTTCAATCAACTCCCAATCAAGTTAGAGAACTACTCCATCATCATGATTGTAAACATCACAAAATAAAAATAAGAAATAAAGAAAGACATGAGAGACAATAATAAAAAAGATAAATAAAAAATAAAAATATTTCTTGTATTAATAAATTCTAAAAATAATCCAATTGTAACTCTGAACAAAATAAGGATATGAAAGAGTAAGTAAAAAGTAGAGAAAACAAACTAGAGCAATGAAGTCTTGTGGAGGTAATAACTCTTCTCAATATCCCAATCCAAAAAACAAATAAAAACAAAATCCTAAGAACTATGAATGTGTAGGGAGAAAACCTAGAGGAGGAGTAAAATCAGATCTAAAACTAAAAATTATGCCGAATGAATATTGTCCCTGGTCTCCGCATGTTCCCTGGCTCTAATCTGTATTTCTGGGCCGAAAACTGGGTTGAAATGCCTAGAATCCACGCCAGCAATTTCTACAAATTCTGCAAATCGCGCACGTCACGCGACCGCGTCATCCACGCGTTCGTGTCATCCAGCATTTTTCCTTGCCACGCATGCGCGTCGTCCACGCATTCACGTCACTCGTGCAACTTCCAAGCCATGCGTTCACGTCAGGCACGCGAGCGTGTCACTACGATTTTCTCTATTTCGCATGGTCGCGTGAGCCATGCGCCCGTGTCACTTCTCGCTAGTCATCTCCTCAATTTCTTGTGTTCCTTCCATTTTTGCAAGCTTCCTCTCCATTCTCTAAGCCAGTCCTGCCCTATGAAGCCTAAAATACTTAACACACAGATCACAACATCAAATGGTATAAAGAAGAATAAAAATATACAATTAAAAGATCTTTAGGAAGCAAGTTTTCAATCATAGAACAATTTTGGAAAGGACTTGTAATATCATGCTAATCATATGAATAAGTGGGTGAAAGACTTGATAAATCTACTCAATTAAACATAATATAAATCATAAAATAATGGTTTATCAACCCGCCACCGACCTCTTCACAAAGAGCTCGGGTAAATGCCATGGAGGCCCAAGAAGGCCCAAAATAAAAGAACCACCGCCTACTGGTCCACGAAATTGCAATCACACTTTTGTAATCCGCACAACTTAACCAGCAAGTGCACTGGGTCGTCCAAGTAATACCTTACGTGAATAAGGGTCGATCCCACAGAGATTATTGGTTTGAAGCAAGCTATGTTTATTTTATTAATCTTCGTCAGGATGCCAATAAGGTTATTTGGATTTAATTGTAAGAAGTAAAAGTGTTTGGAATAAGTAATTGTTACTTTATTAATGAAGAACATGTTGGGGTTTTGGAGATGCTTTGTCCTTTGAACTTCAACTCTTCCTTGAAATCCTTTTCCAAACGCAAGGCTCCTTCCATGGCAAGCTGTATGTAGGGTGTCACTATTGTCAGTGGCTACCTCCCATCCTCTCAGTGAAAATGGTCCAGATGCTCTGTCACAGCACGGCTAATCAGTTGTTGGTTCTCGATCATGTTAGAATAGGATCCATTGATCCTTTTGCGTTTGTCATCACGCCCAGCAATCGCGAGTTTGAAGCTCGTCACAGCCATTCAATCCTTGAATCCTACTCGGAATACCACAGACAAAGTTTAGACCTTCCGGATCCTCAAGAGTGGCCGCCAACAATTCTAGCTTATACCACGAAGATTCTGATTAAGGAATCTAAGAGAAGCTCATTCAGTCTAATGTAGAACGGAGGTGGTTGTCAGGCACATGTTCATGGATCTGAGGAAGGTGATGAGTGTCACGGATCATCACCTTCTTCATGTTTAAGCGCGAATGAACATCTTAGATAGGAACAAGCGTGTTTAAATGGAAAACAAAGGTAATTGTATTAATTCATCGAGACGCTGCAGAGCTCCTCACCCCCAACAATGGAGTTTAGAGACTCATGCTGCCAAAAGGTACAAATTTCAGATCTAAAATGTCATGAGGTCCAAAGTAAATCTCTAAAAGTTGTTTAAATAGTAAACTAGTAACCTAGGTTTACAGAAAATGAGTAAACTATGATAGATAGTACAGAAATCCATTTCTGGGGCCAACTTGGTGTGTGCTGGGGCTGAGACTTAAGCTTCTCACGTGCTTGGGGCTGTTTTGGGCGTTCAACGCCAGGTTGTAACCTGTTTCTGGCGATGAACTCCAGCTTGTAACCTGTTTCTGGCGCTGGACGTCAGAAAGCAGCATGATACTGGCGTTGAACGCCAGTATACGTCGTCTATCTTCACGCAAAGTATGGACTATTATATATTGCTGGAAAGACCTGGATGTCTACTTTCCAACGCCGTTAAGAGCGCGCCAATTGGACTCCTTTAGCTCCAAAAAATCCATTTCGAGTGCAGGGAAGTCAGAATCCAACAACATTAGCAGTCCTTTTTCAGCCTAACTCAGATTTTTGCTCAGCTCCCTTAATTTCAGCCAGAAAATACCTGAACTCACAGAAAAATACACAAACTCATAGTAAAGTCCAGAAATATGATTTTGGCCTAAAAACTAATAATATTCTACTAAAAACTAATTAAAACATACTAAAATCTACATGAAATTACCCCCAAAAAGCGTATAAAATATCCGCTCATCACAACACCAAACTTAAACTGTTGCTTGTCCTCAAGCAACTAGATAAATAAAATAGGATGAAAAGAAATTAAGAAGTAATAATATCTCAGAGTTTTTAAGTGGAGCTCAGATTCTTATTAGATGAGCGGGGCTTGTAGCTTTTTGTTTCTGAACAGTTTTGGCATCTCCCTTTATCCTCTGAAATTCAGAATGATTGGCATCCATAGGAACTCAGAATTCAGATAGTATTATTGATTCTCCTAGTGTAGTATGTTGATTCTTGAACACAGTTATTTTATGAGTCTTGGCCGTGGCCCTAAGCACTTTGTTTTCCAGTATTACCACCGGAAACATAAATGCCACAGACACATGACTGGGTGAACCTTTTCAGATTGTGACTCAGCTTTGCTAAAGTTCCCAGTTAGAGGTGTCCAGAGCTCTTAAGCACACTCTTTTTGCTTTGGATCATGACTTTAACCACTCAGTCTCAAGCTTTTCACTTGGACCTGCATGCTACAAGCACATGGTTAGGGACAACTTGATTTAGCCGCTTAGGCTTGGAACTACTTCCTTAGGCCCTCCTATCCACTGATGCTCAAAGCCTTGGATCCTTTTCACCCTTGCCTTTTGGTTTTAAGGGCTGTTGGCTTTTATTCCTTTTCTTGATCCAATGATTCCTTGTAAATTTTTTTTTCACTGCTTTTTCTTGCTTCAAGAATCAAATTCATGATTTTTCAGATCATCAATAATATTTTTTGCGTTCCTCATTCTTTCAGGAGCCAATATTCGTAAAATTCAGGATAAAATATGCACTGTTCAAGCATTCATTCAGAGAACAAAAAGTACTGCCACCACATATAATTAATTATAATTTTTATTATTAAGAACTCGAAAAAAATAAATTACTTCTTTATTCTAAAAATCTACTATTTTATTCATGTCTGATGATGATGAGAAAAATAAATTATAACTTTAATTGGAAATAAAACCAGAATAGATATGCTAACTACTACTACTACTACTATATATATCTTCTAAGGTAAATTTCTATAATAACACTATCACAGAGTTAAAGCTGAAATTAGAACTCAACAACCTGTGTTTTGGGAAGTAGATGTTCCTCTGATCTGTGGGGTGCTTGGTCATTCAAGGATTAATTTCTGGCGCTTCAGCTCCCTTAAATTGCGCCCTTGCTCTTCTTGTTCCTTAAGCAGTTTTCAAAGCATGCTACTTTGATTGTTCTGTTCTTCCTTTATTTGGTTCATAGCTTCTTGCAATTTAGAAATAGATGCCTCAAGATGTTCCCAATATTCGAATTGAGGTAGTTTTGGGAGGACTTCTTGTGCTCTCCTTTTGATTGGATCATCCTGCAGCTGTTATTTTTCCATTGATATTTTAGTGATTGGCCTCTCAACTGAAATATACTCTGTTATTCCTATCTTCACTCCAGCATCTCTGCAGAGCATAGAAATTAAGCTTGGATAGGCCAATCTGGCATCCTTGGAATTCCTGTTTGCTATTTTGTATAGTTCACACGAGATCAGTTGATGGACTTCTACTTCTTTTCCCAACATGATGCAGTGAATCATCACTGCTCTTTTAATAGTAACTTCAGAACGGTTGCTGGTGGGCAATATAGAACGCCCAATGAAATCCAGCCAGCCTCTGGATGCTGGTTTGAGATCTTCTCTTTTGAGTTGATTTGGGATGCCAGTTGTGCTGGTGGTCCACCTGGCTTCAGGGATGCATATATCCTCTAGAATCTTGTCCAGGCCTTTGTTTACCCTCATCATTCTCCTATTAAAGGAGTCTGGGTCATCCTTCAGTTGAGGAAGCTTAAAGATCTCCCTGATTTTGTCAGGATGGGTGTGAACAATCTTTCCTCTGACTAAGGTCCGATGATCATAGAGGGCAGCTCCAATTATTCTTTGTCTGTTTGTCTGCCATAAATTTGCATAGAACTCCTGAACCATATTCCTTCCCACTTTCGTTTCAGGATTAGCTAGGATTTCCCAGTTCCTGTTTTGAATTTGTTCTTGGATCTCCGGATATTCATCTTCTTTCAGATCGAACTTGACTTCCGGGATCACTGATCTTAGACTCATTATTTTGTAGTAATGGTCTGAATGTTCTTTAGTTAAGAACTTCCCTTGATTCCAAAGTGGCTTTGGAATATTCTCTTTCTTTCCTCTTGGGTTGGGTTGTTTTCCTTTAGGGGCCATGATCAAATTGAGTATGTTTTTGTGATCACGGATAAGCACACCAAACTTAGAGGTTTGCTTGTCCTCAAGCAAAAGAAAAGAGAGAAGATGGATAGAAGGAGAGCAGGTGTGGAATGGTGGATGATGAGAGGGGTGCCGAAAGTGGATATAAAGGGAGGGGGTGGGTTTTCGAAAATAAGAAAAAATATAAGATAAAAGATATGATTTATAAAAGATAAATATGACAAGAAAAGGATATAATTTAAAAAGATATAAATGATATTTAAAAATAAATTTGAAATTTATAATTTGAAAAAGATTTTAAAAGATAATTAAGTTTGAAAAGAAATTGGAAAAAGAGTTGGATTGGATTGGGAAAAAGGTTTATGTTTATGTATGAAGCTACATTTGATATTTTTGAAAAAGGGATTTTAGAAATTAGGGTTTTTAGAAATTAGGATTAAAAATTTTGGATTTGAAGGATGATATTTTGAAACAAGTTTATGCAAGAAATCATGAATTGAAACATAAAAATTAGAAAATTTGTGAAGAAAAACGAATTTTACCTCCTCCCCACCATTCTGGCGTTAAACGCCCAACTGCTGCATGTTTTGGGTGTTTAACGCCCAATTGTTGCTTCTCCTGGGCGTTCAACGCCCAGCTGTTGCTTCTTTCTGGCGTTGAACGCCAGGAAGTCCTTTGTCACTGGGCGTTTTTCTAAACGCCCAGGATGCTGTAATTCTGGCGTTAAACACCCAGAAGGAGCTTCTTTCTGGCGTTCAACGCCCAGAAGATGCTCCTTTCTGGCGTTCAACGCCCAGATGACTATCCTTACTGGCGTTGAACGCCCAGTGGATGCTTCTTTTGGGCGTTCAACGCCCAAAACGTTTCTTACTGGCCTTTTTCACGCCAGTGAGCTCCTAAATTCCCCTATAACTCTGTGAATTCAAGCAATTACTATTTTACCTTGAAGATACTTTGACATATACATGTGAAAATCAATTAATTAACAAAAAACAAATAAAATTAAATTTTGTGAATGGCTGGGTTGCCTCCCAGCAAGCGCTTCTTTAATGTCGTTAGCTGGACTATTACTGAGCTTTAATCATGTCTCAGTTTTGAGCATTCTTGCTCAAAATTTCCTTCAAGATAATGTTTAACTCTCTGTCCATTAACAATAAACTTTTTGTTAGAGTCATTATCCTGAAGCTCAACGTATCCATATGGTGATACACTTGTAATCACATATGGACCTCTCCACTGGGACTTCAATTTCCCGGGGAATAGTTTGAGCCTAGAATTGAATAGCAGAACTTTCTGCCCTGGCTCAAAGACTCTGGATGACAATTTCTTATCATGCCATCTTTTTGCTTTCTCTTTGTATATTTTTGCATTCTCGAAAGCATTGAGTCTAAATTCCTCTAGCTCATTTAACTGAAGCAATCGTTTTTCTCCAGCTAACTTGGCATCAAGGTTCAAGAATCTGGTTGCCCAGTAGGCCTTATGTTCCAGTTCCACTGGCAAGTGACATGCCTTTCCATACACAAGCTGGTATGGAGAGGTCCCTATAGGGGTCTTGAATGCTGTTCTGTATGCCCACAGAGCATCATCCAAGCTTCTTGCCCAATCCCTTCTACGGTTAATTACAGTCCGTTCCAGGATTCTTTTGATTTCTCTATTTGAGACTTCTTAGTCTATGGATGATATGGAGTGGCCACCCTGTGGCTAACTCCATAACGAACCAAAGCAGCATAGAGCTATTTATTGCAGAAATGAGTGCCCTCATCACTGATTAGTACTCTAGGGGTGCCAAATCTGCTGAAAATGTGTTTCTGGAGGAATTTTAACACTGTCTTAGTGTCATTAGTGGGTGTTGCAATAGCTTCCACCCATTTGGATACATAATCCACTGCCACCAGAATATAAGTGTTTGAGTATGATGGTGGGAAAGGTCCCATGAAGTCAATACCCCATACATCAAACAACTCAATCTCTAAGATTCCTCGTTGAGGCATGGCATAACTGTGAGGCAGATTACCAGATCTTTGGCAACTGTCACAATTAAGTACAAACACTCGGGAATCTTTATAGAGAGTAGGCCAGTAGAAGCCACATTGGAGGACTCTTGTGGCTGTTCGCTCACTTCCAAAATGTCCTCCATACTGGGATCCATGGCAGTGCCATAGGATCTTCTGCGCTTCTTCTTTAGGCACACATCTATGGATTACTCCGTCTGCACATCTCTTAAAGAGATACGTCTCATCCCAAAGATAATACTTTGCATCCGTGATCAGCTTCTTTGATTGCTGCCTACTGTATTCTTTGGGTATGAATCTCACTGCCTTGTAGTTTGCAATGTCTACAAACCATGGCACTTCCTGGATGGTAAAGAGTTGCTCATCCGAAAAGTTTCAGAGATCTCAGTAAGAGGGAGGGACGCCCCTTCTACTGGTTCTATTCGGGACAGGTGATCTGCTACCTGATTCTCTGTCCCTTTTCTGTCTCTTATTTCTATATCAAACTCTTGCAGAAGCAACACCCATCTTATAAGTCTGGGTTTTGAATCCTGCTTTGTGAGTAGATATTTAAGAGCAGCATGATCAGTGTACACAATCACTTTTGATCCTACTAAATAGGATCTGAATTTGTCAATGGCGTAAACCACTGCAAGTAGCTCTTTTTCTGTGGTTGTGTAGTTCTTCTGTGCGTCATTTAGAACATGGCTGGCATAGTAAATGACCTGCAGAGGCTTGTCATGCCTTTGTCCCAACATTGCACCAATGGCATGGTCACTGGCATCACACATTGTTCAAATGGCAATGTCCAGTTTGGTGCAGAAATGATTGGTGCTGTGGCCAATTTAGCTTTCAGAGTCTCAAATGCCTACAGACACTCCTTATCAAAGATAAATGGCGTGTCAGCAGCTAGCAGGTTGCTCAGAGGTTTGGCAATCTTTGAAAAATCCTTTATAAACCTCCTATAGAATTCTGCATGCCCTAGAAAGCTTCTGATTGCCTTAACATTGGCAGGTGGTGATAATTTTTCAATTACCTCTACCTTAGCTTGATCCACCTCTATTCCCTTGTTCAAAATTTTATGCCCAAGGACAATTCCTTCAGTCACCATAAAGTGACATTTCTCCCAGTTTAAAACCAGGTTAGTCTCTTGGCATCTTTTTAGAACAAGTGCTAGATGGTTAAGACAAGAGCTAAATGAGTCACCAAACACTGAAAAGTCATCCATGAAGACTTCCAGAAATTTTTCCACCATATCAGAGAAAATTGAGAGCATGCACCTCTGAAAGGTTGCAGGTGCATTGCACAGGCCGAATGGCATCCTTCTGTATGCAAATACTCCAGATGGACATGTGAATGCCGTTTTCTCCTGATCCTGGGGATCTACTGCAATTTGATTATAACATGAATATCCATCCAGGAAGGAGTAGTATTCATGACATGCTAGTCTTTCTAGCATCTGGTCTATGAATGGTAAAGGAAAATGATCCTTTCTGGTGGCTGTATTGAGCCTTCTATAATCAATACACATACGCCACCCTGTAACTGTTCTTGTAGGAACCAGTTCATTTTTTTCATTATGAACCACTGTCATGCCTCCCTTCTTAGGGACGACTTGGACAGGGCTTACCCAGGGGCTGTCAGAAATAGGATAAATAATTCCAGCCTCTAGTAATTTAGTGACCTCCTTTTGCACCACCTCCTTCATGGCTGGATTCAGCCGCCTTTGTGGTTGAACCACTGGCTTGGCGTCACCCTCCAATAGGATCTTGTGCATGCATCTGGCTGGGCTAATGCCCTTAAGATCACTGATGGACCACCCAAGAGCTGTCTTGTGTGTCCTTAGCACTTGAATTAGTGCTTCCTCTTCCTGTGGCTCTAGGGTAGATCTTATGATTACAGGAAAGGTATCACCTTCTCCCAGAAATGCATATTTCAGGGATGGTGGTAATGGTTTGAGCTCGGGTTTGGGAGGTTTCTCCTCTTCCTGAGGGATTTTCAGAGGTTCTATTATTCTCTCTGATTCCTCCAAATCAGGCTGAACATCTTTAAGGATATCCTCTAACTCTAATTCGAGACTCTCAGCCATATTGATCTCTCTTACCAGAGAGTCAATGATATCAACACTCATGCAGTCATTTGGGGTGTCTGGATGTTGCATGGCTTTGACAACATTCAACTTGAACTCCTCCTCATTGACTCTCAGGGTTACTTCCCCTTTTTAGACGTCAATGAGGGTTCGGCCAGTTGCTAGGAAAGGTCTTCCTAGAATGAGAGTTGCACTCTTGTGCTCCTCCATTTCCAACACCACAAAGTCAGTAGAAAAGGCAAATGGCCCAACCTTGACAATCATGTCTTCAATCACGCCTGATGGGTATTTAATGGAGCCATCAGCAAGTTGAAGACATATCCGGGTTGGTTTGACTTCTTCAGTCAAACCAAGCTTTGTGATAATAGATGCAGGTATTAAGTTGATACTTTTCCCAAGATCACATAGAGCCTGCTTGGTACAAGCACCCTCTAATGTGCATGGTATCATAAAGCTTCCGGGATCCTTAAGCTTCTCAGGTAAGCTTTCTAGGATAACTGCACTGCATTCTTCAGTAAGGTAAACTTTTTCAGTTTCCCTCCAATCCTTCTTATGACTTAAGATTTCTTTCATGAACTTGGCATAAGAGGGTATTTGCTCAAGTGCTCCTGCAAATGGAATCTTTATTTCAAGAGTCCTGACATAGTCTGCAAAGCGGGCAATTTGGTTATCCTGTTCTGCTTGGCAGAGTTTTTGAGGTTAATGCATTTTGGCTTTGTATTCCTCAACCTTAGTTGCTGCAGGTTTATTACCTGTAGAAGTGAGTTGGGAAGCCTTTTTAGAAGGGTTGTTATCAGTACTTGTATGTGTCTGATCCCCCACTTGCATTTGAATGCCAGGGGTGGAAGCTGGAGTGGCGTTAGACACCAGCTCCTTGCCTGTTTCTGGCGTCTGAATGCCAGAACTATGCTCCCTTTGGGCGTTCAACGCCAAATCCTTGCTTGTTTCTGGCGTTGAACGCCAGGAATGAGCATGGTTTGGGCGTTCAGCGCCAGCATTATTCCTCTCTGGGCTCTGATTGTCCTCAGAGGGATTTTGAGTAGTCATTTGTTCATTTCTTGGCTTCCTGCTGCTTTGAAGTGAGGTATTTAATGTTTTCCCACTTCTTAATTGAACTGCTTGGCATTCTTCAGCTATTTGTTTTGACAGTTGCTTTTCTGTTTGCTTTAACTGTACTTCCATATTCCTGTTAGCCATTCTTGTTTCCTGTAGTATTTCCTTGACTTCGGCTAGCTGCTGAGTTAGAAAGTCTAATTGCTGATTGAATTCATTAGCCTGATCTACAGGATTGAGTTCAGCAGTTACTGTTTTAGCTTTTTCTTTCATGGAAGATTCACTGCTTAGGTACAGATGATGATTTCTGGCAACTGTATCAATAAGCTCTTGAGCTTCTTCAATTGTTTTTCTCATATGTATAGATCCACCAGCTGAGTGATCTAAAGAAATCTGAGCTTTTTCTGTAAGCCCATAGTAGAAGATGTCTAATTGCACCCATTCTAAAAACATCTCAGAGGGGTATTTTCTTAGCATCTCTCTGTATCTCTCCCAGGCATCATAAAGGGATTCATTATCTCCTTGTTTGAAGCCTTGGATGCTTAGCCTTAGCTGTGTCATCCGTTTTGGAGGAAAATAGTGATTCAGAAATTTTTCTAACAGCTGTTTCCATGTCTTTATGCTGTTCTTAGGTTGGTTATTTAACCACCTCTTAGCTTGATCTTTTACAACAAATGGAAACAGTAATAATCTGTAGACATCCTGATCTACTTCCTTATCATGTACTGTGTCAGCAATTTGTAAAAATTGTGCCAGAAACTCTGTATGTTCTTCATGTGGAAGACCGGAATACTAGCAGCTTTGCTGCACCATGATAATGAGCTGAGGATTCAACTCAAAGCTACTAACTCCAATGGAGGGTATACAGATACTACTCCCATATGAAGCAGTAGTGGGGTTAGCATATGACCCCAGAGTCCTCTTGGACTGTGCATTTCCACTTAGTTCCATGATGGAGCAAGGGAGATGGTATGTATGTTGATATTATTTATTTTATAAAAAATTATTTTATAAAATAAAATAAATATGAAATTAATAAAAACGAAATAAATAAAATAAAAAAATTGGAAATATTTTGTGAAGATTTTCGAAAAATTTGAGGAAAAGGAGAAAATGGTTAGGATAAAATTTTTGAAAAAGATAATAAAAAAATATATATTAAAAAGATAAGAATTGAAAAATTTCGAAATTGAAATCTGAATTTTTATATAAAAATTTCGAAAATATAGTTTAAAATTAGTTAGAAAAGATATTTTTTTTGAATTTTGAATTTTATGATGAAAGAGAAAAACTCACAAAAGACACAAGACTTAAAATTTTTAGATCTAATGCTCCTTATTTTCAAAAATTTTGGAGGGAAAATACCAAGGAACACCAAACTTAAAAATTTTAAGATCAAAACACAAGAAAGACTCAAGAACACCTTCAAGATTCACAAGAACACCAAGAACAAAAGAAAGAACACCAAACTTAAAATTTTTAGAAAACCAAGATAAATTTTCGAAAATTAAAGAAAGATCAACAAGAAAACACCAAACTTAAAGTTTGGCACAAGATTAACTTAAGAAAAATTATTTTTGAAAAAAAAGATTTTAAAAAGAAGATGCCCAATTGCCAAGAACATAAGCCAACGCTATAACTAACTGAGCTAAAAATGTAACGTATTTTAAAGATGTATTATTTTTATGGATAAAAGTATAACTTTTGAAAGTTAATGTTTTGAAAAAGCACGAGAAAAACAAGAAAAGACATAAAACAAGAAAAACTCAAGATCAAACAAGAGAATAAGTAATTGTTACTTTATTAATGAAGAACAAGTTGGGGTTTTGGAGATGCTTTGTCCTCTGAACTTCAACTCTTCCTTGAAATCCTTTTCCACACGCAAGGCTCCTTCCATGGCAAGCTGTATGTAGGGTGTCACTATTGTCAGTGGCTACCTCCCATCCTCTCAGTGAAAATGGTCCAGATGCTCTGTCACAGCACGGCTAATCAGCTGTTGGTTCTCGATCATGTTGGAATAGGATCCATTGATCCTTTTGCGTTTGTCATCACGCCCAGCAATCACGAGTTTGAAGCTCGTCACAGCCATTCAATCCTTGAATCCTACTCGGAATACCACAGACAAGGTTTAGACCTTCCGGATCCTCAAGAGTGGCCGCCAACAATTCTAGCTTATACCACGAAGATTCTAATTAAGGAATCTAAGAGAAGCTCATTCAGTCTAATGTAGAACGGAGGTGGTTGTCAAGCACACGTTCATGGATCTGAGGAAGGTGATGAGTGTCACAGATCATCACCTTCTTCATGTTTAAGCGCGAATGAACATCTTAGATAGGAACAAGCGTGTTTAAATGGAAAACAAAGGTAATTGTATTAATTCATCGAGATGCTCCAGAGCTCCTCACCCCCAACAATGGAGTTTAGAGACTCATGCTGCCAAAAGGTACAAATTTCAAATCTAAAAGTTGTTTAAATAGTAAACTAGTAACCTATGTTTTCAGAAAATGAGTAAACTATGATAGATAGTACAAAAATCCACTTCTGGGGCCCACTTGGTGTGTGCTGGGGATGAGACTTAAGCTTCTCACGTGCTTGGGGATGTTTTGGGCGTTCAACGCCAGGTTGTAACCTGTTTCTTGCGTTGAACTCCAGCTTGTAACCTGTTTCTGGCGCTGGACGCTAGAAAGCAGCATGATACTGGCATTGAATGCCAGTTTACGTTGTCTATCTTCGTGCAAAGTATAGACTATTATATATTTCTGGAAAGCCCTGGATGTCTACTTTTCAACGCCGTTGAGAGCGTGCCAATTGGACTCCTGTAGCTCCAAAAAATGCATTTCGAGTGCAGGGAGGTCAGAATCCAACAACATCAGCAGTACTTTTTCAGCCTAACTCAGATTTTTGCTCAGCTCCCTTAATTTCAGCCAGAAAATACCTGAAATCACAGAAAAACACACAAACTCATAGTAAAGTCCAGAAATATGATTTTTGCCTAAAAACTAATAATATTCTACTTAAAACTAATTAAAACATACTAAAATCTACATGAAATTACCCCCAAAAAGCGTATAAAATATCCGCTCATCACCTACTAAGATGACGGTTGGCCAAAGAAATGATCTCACCCGCAAAAGATAAGATAACAAACTTATCCCAAAGGAAGATCATAAAGACACCACTATAAATGCACTGGAGCATTGATGAGCAGATAATTTATATGCTTTTTGGCATTGTTTTAACATAGTTTTTAATATGTTTTAGTTACTTTTTAGTATATTTTTATTAGTTTTTATGAAAAAATCACATTTCTGGACTTTTCTATGAGTTTGTGTGTTTTTCTGTGATTTCAGGTATTTTCTGGCTGAAATTGAGGGACCTGAGCAAAAATCTAATTCAGAGGCTGAGAAATGACTGAATATGTTATTGGATTCTGACCTCCCTGCACTCGAAGTGAATTTTCTGGAGCTACAGAAGCCCAATTGGCGCTCTATTAATTGCGTTGGAAAGTAGACATCTTGAGCTTTCTAGAAATGTATAATAGTCCATACTTTGTCCGAGATTTGATGGCCCAAACTGGCGTCCAAACGCCCACCAGAGACCCTTTTTTGGCATAAAACGCCAGAACTGGCACCAAAGCTGGAGTTAAACGCCCAAACTGGCACCAAAACTGACATTTAAACTCCGAGAAGAGCCTATGCACATGAAAGCTTCAATGCTCAGCCCAAACACACACCAAGTGGGCCCTGGAAGTGGATTTCTGCACTATCTACACTTAATTACTCATTTTCTGTAAACCTGGTTTACTAGTTTAGTATAAATAGCACCTTTACTATTGTATTCATATCTTTAGATCATTTTTGAGACTACCTTAGGATCACTTTTGATTTCTTGATCACGTTTTGGGGGCTGGCTATTCGGCCATGCCTGGACCTTCATCACTAATGTATTTTTAATGGTGGAGTTTCTACACCTCATAGATTAAGGTGTGGAGCTCTGCTGTTCCTCATGAATTAATGCAAAGTACTATTGTTCTTCTATTCAATTCAAGCTTATTCTGATTCTAAGATATTCACTCGTACTTCAACCTGATGGATGTGATGATCCGTGACACTCATCATCATCCTCCCTTATGAACGTGTGCCTGACAACCACTTCCGTTCTATCTGTGAGAGCTTGAGTGTATATCTCTTGGCCTCCTGGTTCAAGACGCATGGTTACCTCTCCTGACAACAGAGTCTTCCATTCTATAAGATCAGAGTCTTCATGGTATAAGCTAGAATCAATTGGCAGCATTCTTGAGATCTGGAAAGTCTAAACCTTATCTGTGGTATTCCGAGTAGGATCTGGGATGGGATAACTGTGACGCGCTTCAAACTTGGGACTGTTGGGCGCAGTGACAGTGTGGAAAAGGATCGATGGATCTTATTCCGACACGATCGAGAACCGATAGCTGATTAGCCGTGCGGGAAACCATAGCGGACATGTTTTCACTGAGAAGACGGATGGTAGCCATTGACAACGGTGATCCACCAACATAAAGCCTGCCATAGAAAGAGCCATGCGCATTTGGAGAAGAAGACAGTAAGAAAACAATGATTCAGAAGACAGAGCATCTCCAGAACCTCAACCTATTCCTCATCACTGAATCACAAGTATCATTTATTTCATGTTCTTTACTTTTTACAAATAAAACTAAGAATTGTTATTGATATCCTGACTAAGAATAATAAGATAACCATAGCTTGCTTCAAGCCGGTAATCTCCGTGGGATCGACCCTTACTCATGTAGGGTATTACTTGGACGACCCAGTGCACTTGCTGGTTAGTTGTACGGAGTTGTGGATAGTGTGAATCACAATTTTGTGCACCAAGTTTTTGGCGCCATTGCCGGGGATTGTTCGAGTTTGGACAACTGACGGTTCATCTTATTGCTTAGATTAGGAAGAATTTATCTTTTTGGTTTAAAGTCACTAACTTTGAGTCCTTTATTTTCTTTTCAAAAAAAAATATTTTTTTAAAATCATAAAATCAAAAATATTTTTTTGTGTTTCTTGTTTGAGTCTAGAGTCAAATTTTAAGTTTGGTGTCAATTGCATATTTTTATTTTTCTAGCATTTTTTTTCAAAAACTCATGCATTGTGTTCTTCATTGATCTTCAAGTTGTTCTTGATGACTTTCTTTGTCTGATCTTTAAATTCTCTTGTTTTGTGTCTTTTGTTGTTTTTCATATGCATTCTCAATTTGTTAGTGTCTCTAGTATGAAAATTTCTAAGTTTGTTGTCTTGCAAGTCTTTCTTTTCTAAAAAATTTTCAAAAATATGTTCTTGATGTTCATCATGACCTTTATAGTGTTCTTGATGTTCATCTTGACATTCAAAGTGTTCTTGCATGCATTCCTTGTTTTGATCTTAGTTTTTCATGTTTAATTTCATTATGTTATTTTTCTCTCCCATCTTAAAAATTCAAAAAAAATCAAAATTATGTCTTTTCAAGTCAATAATACAGAGAATTAAAGGTTCAGAACATACAATAGAGGAATCACAGAGAAAAAGCTAGGCATTCAAAATGCCCAGTAAAGAAGGATTTCTGGCGTTTAAACGCCAACTAGGGTACCTGGCTGGGCGTTTAACGCCAGGATAACACCAAGGAGGTAATTTTGTTTTCAATTCAAATCTTTTTCAATTTTTCAAGTTTTAAAACTAATTTTTCAAAATCCTATCTTTTTCATATCCTCTCTTAGTCTCTTATCAATCAAATCTTTTTTCAAAAAAAATTCAAATCTTTTTCATTTTTTTAATATTTTCGAAAATTTTAAAAGTTGATTTGCAAAAGATTTTTCTTATTCTTATTTCATATTTTTTAAAATCTTGCTAACAATTAAGGATTTGATTCAAAAAAATTTTAAGTTTGTTACTTTCTTGTTAAGAAAGGTTCCATCTTTAAATTCTAGAATCATATCTTTTAGTTTCTTGTTAGTCAAGTCATCAATTTTAATTTTAAGAATCAAATCTTTTTCAATCATATCTTTTCAAACATATCTTTTTCAATTAAATCTTTTTCAAATCATATCTTCTTCAAATTTTAATTTCAAAATCTTTTTCTAACTTCTTATCTTTTCAAAACTCACTCTTCCTTATCTTTTTCAAAACCACCTAACTATTTTTCTCCCTCTCTAATTTTTAAAAACCACTAACCACTTTTCCAAAAAATCTTTTTAATTAACTAATTATTTTAAACTCTAATTTTATTTTATCTCTTTCTTAATTTTTGAATTCTAACCAATAATTAAAATACAAACAAAAATATTTTTTTCTTTTCCTTTAAACTAATATTCGAATACTCTCTCTCTCCCATCTCTTTCTATTTAATCAGTAACACTTATCCTCCTTTAATAATTCGAACCCCATCCCTCTCTATAAGTTTGAATTCCTCTCTCTACCTCATCCTTCTATTCTTCTTTTCCTCTGACACATCAAAGAATCTCTATAATGGGACATAGAGGATTCTATACTTTCTTTGTTTTCTTCTCTTTCATATGAGTAGGAACAAAGATAAAGGCATTCTTGTTGAAGCTGATCCTGAACCTGAAAGGACTCTGAAGAGGAAGCTAAGAGCAGCTAAAGCACAACTCTCTGGAGAGGACCTGACAGAAATTTTTGAAAAAGAAGAAGACATGGTAGCCAAAAATGATAACAACAATGCAAGGAAGATGCTTGGTGACTATGCTGCACCAACTTCCAACTTCTATGGAAGAAGCATCTCAATTCCTGCCATTGGAGCAAACAACTTTGAGCATAAAGCCTCAATTAGTTTCTCTAATGCAGCAGAACTGCAAGTTTTATAGACTTCCATCAGAAGATCCTCATCAGTTCTTATCTGAATTCTTGCAGATCTGTGATACTGTTAAGACCAATGGGGTTGATCCCGAGGTCTACAGACTTATGCTTTTCCCTTTTGCTGTAAGAGACAGAGCTAGAACATGGTTGGACTTACAACCTAGATAAAGCCTGAACTCCTGGGACAAGCTGGTCAATGCTTTTTTGACCAAATTCTTTCCACCTCAAAAGATGAGTAAGCTCAGAGTGGATGTCCAAACCTTCAGACAAAAGGAAGGTAAATCCCTCTATGAAGCTTGGGAAAGATACAAGCTATTAAGCAAAAGGTGTTCTTCTGACATGTTTCCAGAATGGAGCATCATATGTATATTCTATGATGGTCTGTCTGAGTTATCCAAGATGTCATTGGACCACTCTACTGGTGGATCTCTTTATCTGAAAATGCCTGCAGAAGCCTAGAAACTCATTGAAATGGTTGCAAATAACCAGTTCATGTACACTTCTAAAGAAATCCTGTGAATAATGGGACGACTCAGAAGAAAGTATTTCTTGAGATTAATACTCTGAATGCCATATTGGCTCAGAACAAAATATTGACTCAGCAAGTCAATATAATTTCTCAGAGCCTGACTGGAGTGCAAGCTAAAGACACCTCCTCTGAAGGTGAAGCTTATGACCCTGAGAATCCTGCAATGGAAGATGTGAATTACATGGGAGAAGCCTATGGAAACACCTATAATCCTTCATGGAGGAATCACCCAAATTTCTCATGGAAGGATCAACAGAAGCCTCAACAAGACTTCAATAATAATAATGGTGGGAGAAATAGGTTTGGCAATAGCAAACCTTTTCCATTATCTTCTCAACAATAGATAGAGAATTCATAGCAGAGCATCCCTGGCTTAGCAAACATAGTCTCTGATCTATCCAAGGCCACTCCCAGTTTCATGACTAAGGCATGGTCCTCCATCAGAAATTTGGAGGCACAAGTGGGTTTGCTGAGTAAAAGAGTTACTAAAACTGCCCCTAGCACTCTCCCAAGCAATACAGAAAGAGAATCCAAAAAGAGAGTGCAAGGCCATCTAGACGTCCAACATGGCCGGACCTGTATAGGAGGGAAAGGTAGTGATTCCCAGTGAGGAAGACCTCATAGGACGTCCACTGACCAATAGGGTGTTCCCTCATGAGGAACCAAAAGAATCTGAGACTCATCTTGAGACCATAGAGATTCCACTGAATTTCCTATTACCATTTATGAGCTCTGAAGAATATTCTTCTTCTAAAGAAGATGAAGTTACTATTGAAGAGCAAATTGCTCAGTATCTAGGAGCAATCATGAAGCTGAATGCCAAATTATTTGGTAATGAGACTTGAGAGGATGAACCTCCATTGCTAATTAATGAACTAAACGCCTTGGCTCAGCTGAAGATACCTCAAAAGAAACTAGATCCCGGAAGGTTCTTAATACCTTGCACCATTGGCACCATGACCTTTGAGAAGGCTCTGTGTGACCTGGGGTCAAGTGTAAACCTCATGCCACTCTCTATAATGGAGAAGCTAGAGATCTTTGAGGTACAAGCTGCAAGAATCTCACTGGAGATGGCAGACAAATCAAAGAAATAGGCTTATAGACTTGTAGAGGATGTCTTGGTAAAGGTTGAAGACCTTAACATCCCTGCTGACTTCATAATCCTAGACACTGGAAAGGATGAGGATGAATCCATCATCCTTGAAAAACCCTTCCTAGCCACAGCAAATGTTGTGGTTGATGTAGACAGAGGAGAATTAGTCCTTCAAGTGAATGAAGACTACCTTATGTTTAAGGCTCAATGATCTTCCTCTGTAAATATGGAGAAGAAGCATGAAAAGTTTCATCCAATTCTCTCCATGCAGAGTAAAGCAAAGCTTCCACATTCAAACTCTAAGTTTGGTGTTGAGAGGCCACAATCATGCTCTAAGCACCTGTGAAGCTCTGTAAGAGCTCACTGTCAAGCTATTGACATTAAAGAAGCACTTATTGGGAGGCAACCCAATTTTATTATCTATATTATTTACTCTTTCATTTTATTTTCCATTGTTATTTTATATTTTCTTTAGGATGATCATCATGTGGAGTCACAAAAACAACTGCAAAAATTAAAGCAAAATAAAAAACAACATAAAAAATAGCACTCCCTAGAGGAAGAGCTTATTGGCGTTTAAACGCCAGTAAGGATACCAAAATGGGCGTTTAACGCCCAGCCTGGCACCATTCTGGGCGTTTAAATGCCAGAAATGGGCAACAGTATGGCGTTTAAACGCCAGAATTGGTAGGCAGACTGGCATTTAAACGCGAGTAAAAGTATAAAAATAGGCCTTTAAACGTCCAGTCTGGCACCTTTCTGGGCGTTTAAACGCCAGAAAAGGGCACCAGACTGGCGTTTAAACGCCAGAAAAGGGCATCAGCCCGGCGTTTAAATGCCAAGATCAGCACTCAGAGGGCGTTTAATGCCAGCAAGGTGCAGGAATGAAAATCCTTGACACCTCAGGATCTGTGGACCCCACAGGATCCCCACCTACCCCACCTCACTCTCTCTTCTCTTTACACTTCTCCATAACACTCTTCCCAATCCACCATTCACCTATCAAATCCTACCCTCTTCCCCATACTCCCTTCACCACTCACATCCATTCCCTAATTCCCATAAACCCATCATACAACCCACCTACCCCCACCCACTCAAATTCAAACCATTCCCCTCCCAAACCCAACCCTTCTTAAACGAAACCAACTCTCTCTCTTACCCTATTAATACCCCTTCTTACTCCTTCTTTTTCACACATCACATACACTCAAAACCCACCTTGGCCGAACCCTCTCAAGCCTCCATCTCCCATTTTTCTTCTTCTTCTTCTCTCTTCTTTCTTCTTTTGCTTGAGGACGAGCAAACCTTTTAAGTGTGGTGTCGAAAAAGCCTTGCTTTTAAATTTTCCATAACCATTAATGGCACCTAAGGCCGGAGAAACCTCAAGGAAGAGGAAAGGGAAGGCAATTGCTTCCACCGCCGAGTCATGAAAGATGGAGAGGTTCATCTCAAAGGTCCATCAAGACCACTTCTATGAAGTTGTGGCCAAGAATAAGGTGATCCCCGAGGTCCCCTTTAAGCTCAAAAGGAGTGAATATCCAGAGATCTGACATGAGACTAGGAGAAGAGGATGGAAAGCTCTCACCAATCCCATTCAACAAGTCGGAATCTTAATGGTTCAAGAGTTCTATGCTAATGCATGGATCACTAAGAACCATGATTAGAGTATAAATCCGAACCCAAAGAATTGGCTCACAATGTTTCGGGCGAAATACTTAGATTTCAATCCAAAAAATGTAAGGTTGGTATTCAACTTGCCAATGATGCAAGGAGATGCACGCCCCTACACTAGAAGGGTCAACTTTGATCAAAGGTTGGACCAAGTCCTCATGGACATATGTGTAGAAGGAGCTCAATGGAAGAGAGACTCCAAAGGCAAGCCGGTTCAACTAAGAAGGCTTGACCTCAAACCCATGGCTAGAGGATGGTTAGAGTTCATCCAACGCTCTATTATTCCTACTAGCAACCGGTCCAAAGTGACTATCGATCGGGCCATCATGATCCATAGCATCATGATTGGAGAGGAAGTGGAAGTTCATGAGATCATACCTCTAGAACTGTACAAAGTGGCTGACAAGCCCTCCACTTTGGCAAGGTTAGCCTTTCCTCATCTCATTTGTCACCTATACAATTTAGCTGGAATTGTCATAGAGGAAGACATCATCATTGAAGAGGACAAGCCCATCACCAAAAAGAGGATGGAGAGAACAAGAGAGCCCACTCATGGACCTCAACAAGCGCATGAGGAAGTCCCTTATCAAGAAATCCCTGAGATACCTCAAGGGATGTATTTTTCTCCACACAACTATTAGGAGCAACTCAACACCTCCTTAGGAGACTTGAGTTCCATTATGGAGCAACTAAGGATGGAGCACCAAGAGCATTCCATCATCCTCCATGAAATTAGAGAAGACCAAAGAGCCATGAGGGAGGAGCAACAAAGGCAAGGAAGAGACATTGAGGAGCTTAAGCACTCTATAAGATCTTCAAGAGGAAGAACTAGCCGCCATCACTAAGGTGGACCCGTTCTTTAATTTCCTTGTTATTTATTTTTCTATTTTTCATTTTTTTATGCTTTATGTTTGTCTATGTTTGTGTCTTCATTACATGATCATTAGTGTCTAGTGTCTATGCCCTGAAGCTATGAATAATTCTATGAATCCTTCACCCTTCTTAAATGAAAAATATTCCTAATTACAAAAGAAAAAGAAGTACATGGATTTTGACTTTTATCTTGAAATTAGTCTAATTATTTTGATGTGGTGGCAAAACTTTTTGTTTTCTGAATGAATGCTTGAACAGTGCATTTTTTTATAGTGAAGTTTATGAATGATAAAATTATTGGCTCTTGAAAGAATGATGAACAAACAAAAATGTTATTGATAATCTGAAAAATCATAAAATTCATTCTTGAAGCAAGAAAAAGCAGTGAATAACAAAGCTTGCAAAAAAAGTGGCGAAAAAAAAGAAAAAAAAAAGAAAAAAAAGAGAAAAAGAAAAAGCAAGTAGAAAAAGCCAATAGCCCTTTAAACCAAAAGGCAAGGGTAAAAAGGATCCAAGGCTTTGAGCATTAATGGATAGGAGGGCCCAAAGGAATAAAATCCTGGCCTAAGCGGCTAAATCAAGCTGTCCCTAACCATGTGCTTGTGGCATGAAGGTCCAAGTGAAAAGCTTGAGACTGAGTGGTTAGAGTCGTGATCCAAAGCAAAAGAGTGTGCTTAAGAACTCTGGACACCTCTAACTGGGGACTTTAGCAAAGCTGAGTCATAATCTAAAAAGGTTCACCTAGTTATGTGTCTGTGGCATTTATGTATCCGTTGGTAATATTGGAAAACAGATGCTTAGGGTCACGGCCAAGACTCATAAAGTAGCTGTGTTCAAGAATCAACATACTGAACAAGGAGAATCAATAACACTATCTAAATTCTGAGTTCCTAATGGATGCCAATCATTCTGAACATCAAAGGATAAAGTGAGATGCCAAAACTATTCAGAGGCAAAAAGCTACTAGCCCCGCTCATCTAATTGGGACTAAGTTTCATTGATATTTTGGAATTTATTGTATATTCTCTTCTTTTATCCTATTTTGTTTTCAGTTGCTTGGGGACAAGCAACAATTTAAGTTTGGTGTCGTAATGAGCGGATAATTTATATGCTTTTTAGCATTGTTTTTACATAGTTTTTAATATGTTTTAGTTACTTTTTAGTATATTTTTATTAGTTTTTATGAAAAAATCACATTTCAGGACTTTACTATGAGTTTGTGTATTTTTCTGTAATTTCAGGTATTTTCTGGCTGAAATTGAGGGACCTGAGCAAAAATCTGATTCAGAGGATGAGAAAGGACTGAAGATGTTGTTGGATTCTGACCTCCCGGCACTTGAAGTGGATTTTCTGGAGCTACAGAAGCTCAATTGGTGCGCTCTCAATTGCGTTGGAAAGTAAATATCTTGGGCTTTCCAGAAATATATAATAGTTTATACTTTTTCCGAGATTTGATGGCCCAAACTGGCGTCCAAAAACCCACCAGAGACCCTTTTCTGGCATAAAACGCCATAACTGGCACCAAAGCTGGAGTTAAATGCCCAAACTGGCACCAAAACTGGCTTTTAAACTCCAAGACGAGCCTATTCACGTGAAAGCTTCAATGCTCAGCCCAAACACACACCAAGTGGGCTCCAAAAGTGGATTTCTGCACTATCTACACTTAGTTACTCATTTTCTGTAAACCTAGTTTACTAGTTTAGTATAAATAGCACTTTTTACTATTGTATTCATATCTTTAGATCATTTTTGAGACTTCATTAGGATCACTTTTGATCTCTTGATCACGTTTTGGGGGCTGGCCATTCGGCCATGCCTGAACCTTCATCACTTATGTATTTTCAACGGTGGAGTTTCTACCCCTCACAGATTAAGGTGTGGAGCTCTGCTGTTCCTCATGAATTAATGCAAAGTACTATTGTTCTTCTATTCAATTCACGCTTATTCTTATTCTATGATATTCACTCATACTTCAACCTGATGGATGTGATGATTCGTGACACTCATCATGCTCCCTTATGAACGCGTGCCTGACAACCACTTCCGTTCTATCTCCGAGAGCTTGAGTGTGTATTTCTTGGCCTCCTGGTTCACGACGCATGGTTGCCTCTCCTGATAACAGACTCTTCCATTCCGTGAGATCAGAGTCTTCATGGTATAAGCTAGAATTAATTGGCAGCATCCTTGAGATCCGAAAAGTCTAAACCTTGTTTGTGGTATTTCGAGTAGTATCTGGGATGGGATGACTGTGACGCGCTTCAAACTCGTGACTGTTGGGCACAGTGACAGTGTGCAAAAGGATCGATGGATCTTATTCCGACACGATCGAGAACCGATAGCTGATTAACCATGCAGGAAACCGTAGCAGACATGTTTTCACTGAGATGATGGATGGTAGCCATTGACAACGGTGATCCACCAACATACAATTTGCCATGGAAGGGAGTATGCATGATTGGATGAGGACAATAAGAAAGCAGAGGCTCAGAGGGAACAAAGCATCTCCATACGCTTATCTGAAATTCCCACCAATGGATTGCATAAGTATCTCTATCCTATTTTATGTTTTATTTCTTTTTTTTATTATCAAAACCTCATAACCATTTGAATCCGCCTGACTAAGATTTTTAAGATGACCATAGCTTGCTTCAGGCCGACAATCTCCGTGGGATCGACCCTTACTCACGTAAGGTATTACTTGGATGACCCAGTGCACTTGCTGGTCAGCTATGCGGAGTTGTGAAAAGTGTAAATCACGATTTCGTGTACCAAGCACCCATGTATAACTCATACTCCAATTCTACAAAAAACCTACCAAAAGCCCGTACTGACTTAAGCATCGGAGTCTCTTGCAGGTACCACCACCCCTCGGTGATCGAGGACCAGCAGCTCCTCCTACTCCAACAAGTCGGACGCGACAGCCTTGACCAGACCAGAAGTTTGCGTCTGAGATCAACCTCCCTGTTTTAGGTAACCCTCGGAACATTGGCGTCGTTGCCAGAGAACCTAGAAGTCATCCAACCATCATAGAGAACAACCTCCCTACCAACGACCACAGCTATTGGTTGGAAGAAGGGATGCCAACAAAGAGCGTGGATGCCATACCAACTTCACCGAAGGATACACACCACTCTAAGGGGGACAAACACCCCTAGAATTCGAAAATCCTAGATACCATCTGTGAGCAGCAAGACCGCCTCAAAAAGCTCAAACCCTAAAACTACTCACAAAAGAAACTATGAAGGCTAAAGTCCCTAAAGAATTCAAAGCCCCTGATATGACCCTATACGATGGAACATACGATCCAAGCCATTACGTCAGCAACTTTAGGAGTCGAATATACCTCACGGATGCCTCGAATACAATCACTGCATGGCCTTCCCAACTACACTCACCAAAACGGCCATAAAGTGGTTCAACGGCCTACCCCCAAGATCAATCACAAGTTTTGATGGCCTCGCCAAAAAATTCCTAGCTAGGTTCTGCATTCAAAAGGAAAAGGCCAAACATGCTCCCAGCCTCCTAGAAATCAAACAAAGAGATCAGAAAAGCCTGCAAAACTACATGGAAAGGTTCAATAAAGCATGCCTCGACATACACAACCTCCCTACAGAAGCGGCTATCATCGGAATCGTCAACGGCCTACGAAAAGGGCCCTTCAGCCACTCTATATCAAAGAAGCACCCCACATCCTTGAACGAAGTACAAGAACAAGCGGCAAAATACATCAATATTGAGGAAAACTTTCGGCTAAGAGAGAGCCCCAAAACCGGGTTCTCCTACCCCTCCCGGGATAAAGACAAGGAGTCGAGAAAGAAGGAGGACCAACCCAAAGAGAAGCCCAGGAAATACCATAACTATACCCCTCTTCGGGTATCTTTAGTAGATGTCTACAGCTTTAACTTTTCACTTTTCTTGTTTTAATCTTATTTGTTATGTTTAGTTGCTTGCTTTCTATTTTTTTTATTTAACTTTGGTAATTTAGTTTATGTTTATTTAATTGTCTATTTGTTGAGTTGCAAGTGTTCAAATTTTTGATTTATAGGTTGTTGATGTTTGAAATTTTAGCTTAAATTATTGAATATGTGCACTACATGTGTTTGACATAATGCCTGAATGAATTTTCTGTTTAATGCATGTGTTGTAGCTACCACATGTCTTAGACTATACCCTTGTTTGGCATTCTAATCAAGAATTGTGCACTTTTGAATGACGATGATGTTATTTTGGGATTGAAATTTCAATAATGTACTTGTTTAATGCTTTGAGTTGATAGTACCAACTTGATTTAGAAATTGACTTTTTGTCTCTTCTTTGGTGCAACTTTTAACAATTACATATTGAATTTAGTGAATTGAATAGAATTGCTTGTTCATCATGGTTTTTAAGTCAATAAAATCACATCACAAGGTATTTTCTTCTTGTTAATGCTTTGCATTTGTTTGAGTTGACTTGACTTGATTCTTATCAAGACTTGTCACTTTTTGTAGCAAGCACCTTCCCCTGTGATTATTTGATTGTTCTCAAGGATGAATAAGTAGTTTCTCCTCATCATTGCATTGTTTATTGTTTGTTGTGCCATTTTATATCAATTTTGCTCTTTCACTTGCACAACTTTAATATCCAATAATTCCTACATTCAATTCACTCTTGTTGGTAGTTGCCTAAGGTTGCTTTCCCTTAATTGATGCTCATCTATTGCTTGCATCTTAGGCCATTTAATTGAGGAACTCATGCTTACTTTTTCATTCTGTGGATGCCACGTTAGCTGGCTGTTGTATGTATTCCACACCACTACGCAAACTTCCTCAACTAGATGCTTATTTACTCTCCCCTTTACCTTTTTGTGCTACTTGCCTATGAGTTTTAACTATACTTTATTCATTCTTTTCGAGGATGAGACATGAAGGCAAGGAGCCGGGGGAGGAAGAGGACACGGAGGATAGAGACGCCAAGAAAGCGTTGGACATGGGTAGTTTTCACACAACCCGAGCCCCTGCATCCACCGACATTCTCCCTGGATCGTGTTCGTGCATGGAGGATCGTGTACCGCTTAAGTGTGGGGCTCGAGTCACCAGTTTTGGGGCGTAAACTTTCTATTCAAACACTCTGCATTTTACTTTATTTTTGTTTCTTTTTACTATGTCTCTTGTAGATATTTGGAGTGTTTTTTACTGTTGCATTGCATTTTCTTTTAGTATATTTATATACATCTTAGTTCATCCATAGTTATTGCATTATGCATTTTTGCATGGTATATAGTATAGATATGGATTGTGATTGGATGATGTGAATAGCATATGCCTAGTTCATTTTGATCCTAATTGTTCATGTTACTTTTTGATTGTTGAAAATTAGGAAGAGAACTAGGAAATTTTGAAAAATTTGCATCCACCACACCATACAGACAGATAGGAATAATTTTGGTGAAAAATAACAAGGATTTCCAAGAATTATGTTATAGGGCATTCTATTGAATTGATGTGAAAAAGTGTTTCTGAAGCTTGCTTGAATGATTATTTTGGAACATAGAAGAGTAAAGAACAAATACCTTGTGAGTTTTTGGGCTATATTGAGTGTTATATCTCTTCTATGATTGCAATCTTGGTTTTGCTTGATTCTTTATTTCCTATTATTGATGTTTTGAATTGCATTGAGTATGATTGATGCCATCTTTGATAAAAGCTTACTTTACCCATATAGCCTACCCTTTTGCATCTACCATTGTTAACCCCTTTAAGCTTTGTTTACCCCATTGTTCCTGATACTAGCACATCACAACCTTAAGCGTAAAACCATGAATTACCTTGGATTGCATCCTTGATTAGCTTAGATTGAAGGAGTGTATTACATTTAAGTGTGGGGGAATCTTTTGGGAAACTTTGGTAGTAAAAGAAAATGTTTAATTTGGGTATTTCATTGAAAATTTTGGAAAATGGAAATATTCATGTATGAACTACTTAACCATACGCAATTCTAATTAAAAAAAAAAACTCTTCATCATAGAAAGGGTACAAAAGTCACCCTAAAGTGAAAAGAAATGAATAAAGAATTGCATATGTGATGTTTTGTGAGAAAAGCATACATGAATGTGTATAAAAAGTGTGATGGGAAGTTAGGTTGCATTTTGTGTTTGATTTGATTGATATAGGTTGAGTGAAAACTTAAACTAATCAAGGATTCAATCATTTTATTCCACTTGGCCATATCTATCTCACCTTTACCCTAACCCCATTAAAACCCCAACAAGTCCTCATGATAATTGCATTCATGCATCACTTTGAAATGACCAAAAGCATGGGTTTAGATTTTCACACTAAAATAGGATTGACGTTGCAAGTATAGTCCAAACCCATCCATTGATCATAAATCAAATTATAATCCTAAAGATGTCAGAATCAAGACAAAATAACCGGGAGTTTTAAATCCCGGGTCGTCTCCCTAGGAACTAGTGACAATAAGTGCACAATTTTGGTTGTGAGAAAGCAAGGGGTTTTCAATGATGAGGAAGCAATAAAGACATAAAGAGATAAAAGAACTAGACAAAATTGTAATTAATAAAGAAATAAAGGAATAAAAGAACTATGTATGTGCTGCACGAAATTGTGATCATCAATGGCGCCATCAACATGGTACGCTCAATTGCAATCTCAACTCTTTATCACAACTTCGCACAACTAACCAGCAAGTGCACTGGGTCGTCCAAGTAATAAACCTTACGCGAGTAAGGGTCGATCCCACGGAAATTGTTGGTATGAAGCAAGCTATGATCATCTTGTAAATTTCAGTCAGGAGAATTCAAATGGTTATGGATGATTTATGAATAAAGCATAAAACAAGATAGAGATACTTATGTAATTTATTGGTGAGAATTTCAGATAAGCGAATGGAGATACTTTGTCCCATCCGTCTCTCTGCTTTCCTACTGTCTTCATCCAATCCTTCTTACTCCTTTCCATGGCAAGCTGTATGTTGGGCATCACCGTTGTCAGTGGCTACAGTCCCGTCCTCTCAGTGAAAATGTTCAACGCACCCTGTCACGGCACGGCTAATCATCTGTCGGTTCTCAATCAGGTTGGAGTAGAATCCATTGATTCTTTTGCGTCTGTCACTAACGCCCAGCCTTCAGGAGTTTGAAGCTCGTCACAGTCATTCAATCATTGAATCCTACTCAGAATACCACAGACAAGGTTTAGACCTTCCGGATTCTCTTGAATGCCGCCATCAATTCTAGCTTATACCACGAAGATTCCGATTAAAGAATCCAATAGATAAACATTCAAGCCTTGTTTGCTTGTAGAACGGGAGTGGTTGTCAGGCACGCGTTCATAAGTGAGAATGATGATGAGCGTCACATAATCATCACATTCATCAAGTTCTTGAGTGCAAATGAGTATCTTAGAATAAGAACAAGCTGAATTGAATAGAAGAACAATAGTAATTGCATTAACATTCGAGGTACAGCAGAGCTCCACACCTTAATCTATGGTGTGTAGAAACTCCACCGTTGAAAATACATAAGAACAAGGTCTAGGCATGGCCGAATGGCCAGCCTCCCAAAGCATGA
Organism: Arachis stenosperma; assembly: GCF_014773155.1. Lineage (NCBI taxonomy): Eukaryota > Viridiplantae > Streptophyta > Magnoliopsida > Fabales > Fabaceae > Arachis > Arachis stenosperma. The sequence continues at coordinate 70,346,318 of NC_080380.1, read as the reverse complement.
TCAAAAGATTCAAAGATCTAAAGATGATCTAAGATCCCAAGATCTGATCTAAGAACTAGATGTCCAAAGATGAAAATACAATAGCAAAAGGTCCTATTTGTAGAGAACTAGTAGCCTAGGGTTTACAGAGATGAGTAAATGACATAAAAATCCACTTCTGGGCCCACTTGGTGTGTGCTTGAGCTGAGCATTGAAGCATTCCTATGTAGAGACTTTTCTTGGAGTTAAACGCCAGCTTTTGTGCTTGTTTGGGCATTTAACTCCCATTCTTGTGCCAGTTCCGGCGTTAAACGCCGGGCATTCTAAAGCTGATTTGGAACGCCGATTTTGGCCATCAAATCTCGGGCAAAGTATAGACTATTATACATTGCTGCAAAGCCCAGGATGTCTACTTTCCAACGCCGTTGAGAGCACGCCAATTGGGCTTCTGTAGCTCCAGAAAATCCACTTCGAATGCAGGGAGGTCAGAATCTAACAGCATCTGCAGTCATTTTCAGCCTCTGAATCAGATTTTTGCTCAGGTCCCTCAATTTCAGCCAGAAAATACCTGAAATCATAGAAAAATACACAAACTCATAGTAAAGTCCAGAAAAGTGAATTTTAACTAAAAACTAATAAAAATATACTAAAAACTAACTAAAACATACTAAAAACATACTAAAAATAATGCCAAAAAGCGTATAAATTATCCGCTCATCACAACACCAAACTTAAATTGTTGCTTGTCCTCAAGCAACTAAAAATCAAATAAGATAAAGAGAAGAGAATGTGCAATGAATTCCAAAAATATCTATGAAGATCAGTATTAATTAGATGAGCGGGGCTTTTAGCTTTTTGCCTCTGAACAGTTTTGGCATCTCACTTTATCCTTTGAAGTTCAGTATGATTGGCTTCTATAGGAACTCAGAATCCAGATAGTGTTATTGATTCTCTTAGTTAAGTATGATGGTTCTTGAACACAGATACTTTATGAGTCTTGGCCGTGGCCCAAAGCACTCTGTCTTCCAGTATTACCACCGGATACATACATGCCACAGACACATAATTGGGTGAACCTTTTCAGATTGTGACTCAGCTTTTCTAGAGTCCCCAATTAGAGGTGTCCAGGGTTCTTAAGCACACTCTTTTTGCCTTGGATCACAACTTTATTAATTATTTTCTTTTTCTTTTCATTTTTTTTCGTCTTTCTCTTTTTTTTTTTGAATATTCACTGCTTTCTCTTGCTTCAAGAATCATTTTTATGATTTTTCAGATCCTCAGTAACATGTCTCCTTTTTCATCATTCTTTCAATATTCAACATTCATGAACCACAAATTCAAAAGACATATGCACTGTTTAAGCATACATTCAGAAAACAAAAGTATTGCCACCACATCAAAATAATTAATCTGTTATAAAATTCAAAATTCATGCAATTCTTCTCTTTTCCAATTAAGAACATTTTTCATTTAAGAAAGGTGATGGATTCATAGGACATTCATAACTTTAAGGCATAGACACTAAGATATTAATGATCACAAGACACAAACATAGATAAACATAAGCATAATTTTCGAAAAATAGGAAAATAAAGAACAAGGAGATTAAAGAACGGGTCCACCTTAGTGATGGCGGCTCGTTCTTCCTCTTGAAGATCTTATGGAGTGCTTGAGCTCCTCAATGTCTCTTCCTTGCCTTTGTTGCTCCTTGGTGCACGAAATTGCAATAACACTTTTGCAATCCCGCACAACTAACCAGCAAGTGCACTGGGTCGTCCAAGTAATACCTTGCGTGAGCAAGGGTCGATCCCACGGAGATTGTCGGCTTGAAGCAAGCTATGGTTATTTTGTAAATCTTAGTCAGGATATCAGAAATTATCAGGATTGATTGTAAAAAGCAAAAGAACATGTAATGGTTACTTGTACTGCAGTAATGGAGAATGGGTTGAGGTTTGGAGATGCTCCATCTTCTGAATCTCTGCTTTCCTACTGTCTTCTTCATCAAACACGCATGTCTCCTTCCATGGCAAGCTCGTGTAGGGTCTCACTGTTGTCAGCAGCTACCTCCCATCCGCGCAGTGAAAGCTAATGCAAAGCACTCTGTCACAGTGCCGCCAATCACCGGTTTGGTTCCCTCCCCTACCGGAATAGAATCACTCTTTTGCGTCTGTCACTAACGCCCAATAGGTTACAGGTTTGAAGCACATCACAGTCATTCAATCATTGAATCCTACTCAGAATACCACAGACAAGGTTTAGACCTTCCGGATTCTCTTGAATGCTGCCATCAGGTCCTGCCTATACCACGAAGATTCCGATTAAAGAACCCAAGAGATAACTACTCAATCTAAGATAGAACAGAGGTGGTTGTCAGGCATATGTTCATAGTTGAGAATGATGATGATTGTCACGGATCATCACATTCATCCGGATTAAGAACAAGTGTTATCTTAGAACGGAAGCAAGCATGATTGAATAGAAACAGTAGTAATTGCATTAATCCATCAAGACACAGCAGAGCTCCTCACCCCCAACCATGGGGTTTAGAGGCTCATACTGTGGAAGAAACGTGTACAAAATGTTATGAGGTCATAAGGTTCTGATTACAATGTCAAAAGGTCCTATAAGTAGTAAACTAGTATCCTAAGGTTTACAGAAATGAGTAAATGACAGAAAAATCCACTTCCGGGCCCACTTGGTGTGTGCTTGGGCTGAGCATTGAAGCTTTTATGTGTAGAGACGTTTTCTGGAGTTAAACGCCAGTTCTCATGCCAGTTTGGGCGTTTAACTCCAACTTTTAATCCAGTTCCGGCGTTTAACGCTGGAATTTCTGAGGCCGGATTGCTACGCGGGTTTGGGCCATCAAATCTTGGACAAAGTATGGACTATTATATATTGCTGGAAAGCCCAGGATGTCTACTTTCCAACGCCGTTGAGAGCGCGCAAATTGGGCTTCTGTAGCTCCAGAAAATCCACTTCGAGTGCAGGGAGGTCAGAATCCAACAGCATCTGCAGTCCTTTTCAGTCTCTGGATCAGATTTTTGCTCAGGACCCTCAATTTCAGTCAGAAAATACCTGAAATTACAGAAAAACACACAAACCCATAGTAAAGTCCAGAAAAGTGAATTTTAATTAAAAACTAATAAAAATATACTAAAACTAACTAAAGATACTAAAAACATACTAAAACAATGCCAAAAAGCATACAAATTATCCGCTCATCACAACCCAAACTTAAATTGTTGCTTGTCCCCAAGCAACTGAGAATCAAAATAGGATAAAAAGAAGAGAATATACTATAGACTCCAAAATATCAAAGAAACATAGCTCCAATTAGATGAGCGGAACTAGTTGCTTTTTGCCTCCGAACAGTTTTGGCATCTCACTCTATCCTTTGAAGTTCAGAATGATTGGCATCTATAAGAACTCAGAACTCAGATAGTGTTATTGATTCTCCTAGTTAAGTATATTGATTCTTGAACATAGCTAATGTATGAGTCTTGGCTGTGGCCCAAAGCACTCTGTCTTCCAGTATTACCACCGGATACATACATGCCACAGACACATAATTGGGTGAACCTTCTTAGATTGTGACTCAGCTTTGCTAAAGTCCCCAATTAGAGGTGTCCAGGGTTCTTAAGCACACTCTTGTTGCCTTGGATCACAACTTTATTTCCTTCTTTTTTTTTTTTTTTTTTTTTTTTTTTTTTTTCTCTTTTTTTTTCGAAATATATTTTTTTTTTTCACTGCTTTTCTTGCTTCAAGAATCAATTTGATGATTTTTCAGATCCTCAATAACAGTTCTCTTTCTCCTCATTCTTTCAAGAGCCAACAATTTTAACATTCTTAAAACAACAAATTCAAAAGACATATGCACTGTTCAAGCATTCATTCAGAAAACAAAAAGTATTGCCACCACATCAAACTAATTCAACTAGTTTCAGAGATAAATTTTGGAATCCTGTACTTCTTGTTCTTTTGTGATTAAAGCATTTTTCTTTTAAGAGAGGTGATGGATTCATAGGACATTCATAGCTTTAAGGCATAAACTTTATTAATTTTATTAATTAAGAACAAGACTCAATTATAGATATAAGATGAGACTAAAAATAAAGGAAAGAGATAAAAAAAACGAAAAACAGAGGCCTCTAATGATAGAGGTTTCACAGAGTTAGGACTCAACAACCTTGATTTTGAGAAGTGGATGCTCCCCCAGCTTGAGAGGAGAGCTTTTGGCGTTTCAGTTCCTTGATATCACGCCCCTGCTTCTCTTGTTCCTTCAGCAATTTGCAGATCATGCAGTTCTGATTCTGCTGTTCTTCCTTCAGTTGCTCCATAGTCTCTTGCAGCTTGTTGATGGATGCTTCTAGGCTGGCCCAGTAGCCAATTTCAGGGAATTCAGGGAGGAACTCACGCGCCCTCCTTTTGATGGAGTTGTCTTGCACTTGTCCTTCCATTGACTTCTTGGTGATTGGGTGTTCAATGGGTATGAACTCATCTACTCCCATCTTTACCCCAGCCTCTTTACAGAGCAAGGAGATCAAGCTTGGGTAAGCCAGCTTGGCTTCAGTGGAATTCTTGTTTGCAATTGTGTAGATCTCACAAGCAATCACATGATGCACCTCCACTGCTTTTCCAAGCATAATACAGTGAATCATCACTGCTCTCTTGATGGTGACCTCAGAACGGTTGCTAGTGGGCAATATGGAACGCCCAATAAAGTCTAGCCAACCTCTTGCAATTGGCTTGAGGTCTCCCCTCTTGAGTTGGTTTGGGACACCCTTAGAATTGGTTATCCACTTAGTTCCAGGGAGGCATATGTCCTCTAGAACTTGATCCAACCCCTTATCTACTCTCACCATCCTCCTATTGAAGGAATCAGGATCATCTTGTAGTTGAGGTAACTTGAAGATTTCTCTTATTTTGTCCAGATGGAAGTACATAACTTTCCCTCTGACCATGGTTCTGTGGGTAGGAAAAGCGGTTCCAGTCATTCTTTGCTTATCTGTGAGCCACAGATTTGAGTAGAATTCCTGAACCATGTTCCTTCCAACCTTGTCTCAGGATTGGTCAGAACTTCCCAACCTCTGTTTCGAATTTGCTCTTGGATCTCCGGATATTCATCTTCTTTCAGATCAAATTTAACTTCCGGGATCACTGACCTCAGTCCCATTATTTTGTGATAATGGTCCTCATGTTCTTTGGTTAAGAACTTCTCTTCATTCCAAAGATTCTTTGGATTGGTCTCTTTCCTTCCTCTTGAGTTGGTTTGTTTTCCCTTGGGAGCCATGATATTGATGAATCTTGGCTTAGTGATCACGGAAAAGCACACCAAACTTAGAGGTTTTGCTTGTCCTCAAGCAAAAAGAAAAGAAATAAGAGAAGAGAGAGAGAGAGGGAGAGAAAATTCGAATGGTGTGAGGAAGGAGGGGTGAGGAACGTTCATTTATAGAGTGGGGGGAGGAGAATTTCGAAAACAAAAGAGAGATTGAAAGGAAATTTGAAAAGATATGAAAGATTTTTGAGAAAAGGGTGAGTTTTTTGAAGAAGATTTGGGATTATTTGAAATAGATTTGAAAAATTGTTTTGATTTTTGAAGATTTGAAAGTGAATAATGAATGATTGAAGTGTGATTTTGTAGAAAAGTATGGGTGAGAAAAGGAAAGTTTGAAAAAATCTGAGTTGAAAACAAAAATGTGGTCCCCCCACCAAGCTGGCGTTAAACGCCCAGAATGGCACCCATTCTGGCGTTTAACGCCCATTTGTTGCCCCTTTTGGGCGTTTAACGCCCAGCCAGGTACCCTGGCTGGCGTTAAACGCCAGAAAACCTTCCTCACTGGGCGTTTTTCTGAACGCCCAGTGATGCTGCACACCTGGCGTTAAACGCCCAGAATGGTGCCCATTCTGGCGTTTAACGCCCAGAATGGTACCATTACTGGCGTTAAACGCCCAGAATGGTGCCCATTCTGGCGTTTAACGCCCAAAATGCCCCTTACTGGCGTTTTTTTCGCCAGTAAGCTCATTTTCTCTGCTTTTTGAGCTGAATCCTTCTGTAACTCTGTGAATTCCTTCATTTTTGATACTTGCCTCTGTAAGAACTAATCGTACAACTTCCTAATGACTGGGTTGCCTCCCAGCAAGCGCTTCTTTACTGTCTTTAGCTGGACTTTCACTGAGAATCACTCAAGTCTCAGTTTTGAGCATTCCTGCTCAAAATTTCCTTCAAGATAGTGTTTGATCCTCTGTCCATTAACAATGAACTTACTGTCAGAATCAATATCCTGAAGCTCAACATACCCATATGGTGACACTTTTGTAATCACATATGGACCCCTCCACCGGGATTTGAGTTTTCCTGGAAACAGTCTGAGCCTAGAGTTGAAGAGCAAACTTTTTGTCCTGGTTCAAAGACTCTGGTTGACAATCTCTTGTCATGCCACTTCTTTGCCTTTTCCTTATAGATCTTAGCATTTTCAAAGGCATTGAGTCTGAACTCCTCTAGCTCATTTAGCTGGAGCAGTCTTTTCTCACCAGCTAACTGTGCATCCATGTTTAGGAATCTGGTTGCCCAGTAGGCTTTATGTTCCAGTTCCACAGGCAAATGGCAGGCCTTTCCATACACCAATTGGTATGGAGAGGTGCCTATAGGAGTCTTGAATGCTGTTCTGTATGCCCACAGAGCATCATCCAAGCTCTTTGCCCAATCCTTTCTTCGGGACATCACAGTCCGTTCCAGGATTCTTTTTAGCTCTCTGTTAGAGACTTCAGCTTGCCCATTTGTCTGTGGATGATACGGAGTTGCCACTTTATGGCTGATTCCATATCTAACCATAGCAGAGTATAGCTGTTTATTGCAGAAATGAGTACCCCCATCACTGATTAGTACTCTAGGGACGCCAAACCTGCTGAAAATGTTTTTCTGGAGGAATTTCAGCACGGTTTTGGTATCATTAGTGGGTGTAGCAATTGCTTCTACCCACTTAGATACATAGTCCACTGCCACCAGAATGTAAGTGTTTGAGTATGATGGTGGGAATGGCCCCATGAAGTCAATTCCCCATACATCAAACAGCTCTATCTCTAATATCCCTTGTTGAGGCATGGCATATCCGTGAGGCAGGTTACCAGCTCTTTGGCAACTGTCACAGTTACGCACAAACTCTCGGGAATCTTTATAGAGAGTAGGCCAGTAGAAGCCGCACTGGAGAACTTTAGTGGCTGTTCGCTCACTTCCAAAGTGTCCCCCATACTGTGATCCATGGCAGTGCCATAGGATCCTTCGTGCTTCCTCTCTGGGTATACACCTGCGGATCACTCCGTCAGCACATCTCTTAAAGAGATATGGTTCATCCCAAAGGTAGTACTTGGCATCTGAAATTAGTTTCTTTCTTTGCACATAACTGTACTCCTTGGGTATGAACCTCACAGCTTTATAATTTGCAATGTCTGCAAACCATGGAGCTTCCTGAATGCAAAGAGTTGCTCATCTGGGAAGGTCTCAGAGATCTCAGTAGAAGGGAGGGACGCCCCAGCTACTGGCTCTATTCTGGACAGATGATCTGCCACTTGGTTCTCTGTCCCTTTTCTGTCTCTTATTTCTATATCAAACTCTTGCAGAAGCAACACCCATCTGATAAGCCTGGGTTTTGAATCCTGCTTTGTGAGTAAGTATTTAAGAGCAGCATGGTCAGTGTACACAATCACCTTTGATCCCACTAAGTAGGATCTAAACTTGTCAATGGCATAGACCACTGCAAGTAATTCTTTTTCTGTGGTTGTGTAATTCTTCTGTGCATCATTTAGAACACGGCTGGCATAATAAATGACATGCAGAAGTTTGTTATGCCTCTGTCCCAACACTGCACCAATGGCATGATCACTGGCATCACACATTAATTCAAATGGTAATGCCCAATCTGGTGCAGAGATGACTGGTGCTGTGACCAGCTTAGCTTTCAGGGTCTCAAATGCCTGCAAACACTGTGTGTCAACACAAATGGTGTGTCAGCAGCTAGCAGGTTACTCAGAGGTTTAGCAATTTTCGAAAAATCCTTGATAAACCTTCTGTAGAATCCTGCATGCCCCAGAAAGCTTCTGATTGCCTTAACATTGGCAGGTGGTGGTAATTTTCAATTACTTCCACCTTTGCCTTATCCACCTCTATTCCCCTGCTTGAAATTTTGTGCCCAAGGACAATTCCTTCAGTCACCATAAAGTGACATTTCTCCCAGTTTAAAACCAGGTTGGTCTCTTGGCATCTTTTCAGGACAAGTGATAGGTGGTTAAGACAGGAGCTAAATGAGTCTCCATATACTGAAAAGTCATCCATGAAGACTTCCAGAAATTTCTCTACCATATCTGAGAAGATAGAGAGCATGCACCTCTGAAAGGTTGCAGGTGCATTGCACAGACCAAAAGGCATTCTCCTATAGGCAAACGCCTGAAGGGCAGGTGAATGCTGTCTTCTCTTGGTCCTGAGGTCTACTGCAATTTGGTTGTAGCCTGAATAGCCATCCAAAAAGCAGTAATAATCATGGCCAGCTAGTCTTTCTAGCATTTGGTCTATGAATGGTAAAGGAAAATGATCCTTTCTGGTGGCTGTATTGAGCCTTCTGTAGTCAATACACATGCACCACCCTGTGACTGTCCTTGTAGGAACCAGTTCATTTTTTTTCATTATGAACCACTGTCATGCCTCCCTTTTTGGGAACAACTTGGACAGGGCTCACCCATGGGCTGTCAGAAATAGGATAAATAATCCCAGCCTCCAGTAATTTAGTGACCTCTTTCTGCACCACCTCCTTCATGGCAGGATTTAGCCTCCTCTGTGGTTGAACCACTGGTTTGGCATTATCCTCCAACAGGATCTTGTGCATGCATCTGGCTGGGCTAATGCCCTTGAGATCACTTATGGACCACCCAAGAGCTGTCTTGTGTGTCCTTAGCACTTTAATCAGTGCTTCCTCTTCCTGTGAATTTAAAGCAGAGCTTATAATCACTGGAAAAGTATCACCCTCTCCCAGAAATGCATATTTCAGGGATGGTGGTAATGGCTTGAGTTCAGGCTTAGGAGGCTTATCTTCCTCCTGAGGAATTTTCGAAAATTCCTTTGCCTCTTCTGGCTCTTCCTGATCAGTTGGAGCATCTTTGAAGACGTCCTCAAGCTCTGATTCTAGGCTTTCAGCCATATTGATCTCTTCTACCAGAGAGTCAATAATGTCAGCGCCCATGCAGTCCTCTGGTGTGTCTGGATGCTGCATAGCTTTTACAGCATTCAACTTGAACTCATCCTCATTGACTCTCAGGTTACTTCCCCCTTTTGTACATCAATGAGAGTTCGTCCAGTTGCTAGGAAAGGTCTTCCTAGAATGAGAGTTGCACTTTTGTGCTCCTCCATTTCCAGCACCACAAAGTCAGTTGGAAAGGCAAATGGCCCAACCTTGACAATCATGTCCTCTATTATGCCTGATGGGTGTTTAATGGAGCCATCAGCAAGTTGGAGGCATATCCTGGTTGGTTTTGACTTCTCCAATCAACCCAAGCTTTCTGATAGTGGATGCAGGTATTAAGTTAATACTTGCTCCAAGATCACATAAGGCTACCTTGGTGTAAGTGCCTTCCAATGTGCATGGTATCAGAAAGCTTCCAGGATCTTGAAGCTTTTCTGGTAAGCTTTTAGAATGACTGCACTGCATTCTTCAGTGAGAAATACTTTTTCAGTTTCTCTCCAATCCTTCTTATGACTTAAGATCTCTTTCATGAACTTAGCATAAGAGGGTATTTGCTCAAGTGCCTCTGCAAAAGGAATCTTTATTTCAAGAGTCCTTAAATAGTCTGCAAAGCGGGCAAATTGCTTATCCTGTTCCGCTTTGCGGAGTTTCTGAGGATAAGGCATCTTGGCTTGATATTCTTCAACCTTAGATGCTGCAGGTTTATTCCTTACAGAAGTGTTGAAGAAGCCTTGTTAGAGGGATTACTGTCAGCACTCTCAGGTGTCTGATTCTCCTGGGGCGTTTGAACGCCAGGAGTGGATGAAGTTTGGGCGTTAAACGCCAACTTCTCCCCCTTTTCTGGCGTTTGAACGCCAGAACTGGGCAGGGAATGGGCGTTTAACGCCAGCTTTCCTCCCTGTTCTGGCGTTTGAACGCCAATAATATTCCTCTCTGGGCTCTTACTGTCCTCAGAGGGATTTTGAACAGTGGCTTGGTCATCCTCTGTCAACTGTTCCTTAATTGACTTCTTGCTCTTTTGAGCAGTGGCATTCAGTGTTTTCCCACTCCTCAGTTGAACTGCTTGACATTCTTCTGTTATTTGTTTAGATATTTGCTGTTTTGCTTGATTCAACTGCAGTTCTATGCTCTTGTTAGCAACCTTAGTATCATGGAGCATTTCTTTAAATTCTGCTAACTGTTCAGTCATCAGGAGTAGTTGTTGATTAAGCTCATTCATCTGTTCTTGAGGATCAGGATCAGTGACTACTCTGCCATGACCTCTTCTTGTGGAACGAATTCCTTGCTAGAATATAAGTATTGGTTTCTAGCAACAATGTCTATAAGCTCTTGAGCTTCTTCAATTGTCTTCCTCATGTGTATAGATCCACCAGCTGAGTGGTCTAAAGACATCTGAGCTTTTTCTGTGAGCCCATAGTAGAAAATGTCTAACTGTACCCACTCTGAAAACATTTCAGAGGGACATTTTCTTAGCATACCTCTATACCTCTCCCAGGCATCATAAAGGGATTCATTATCCTCTTGTTTAAAGCCTTGGATGTCCAGCCTTAGCTGTGTCATCCTTTTTGGAGGGTAAAAATGATTCAGGAATTTTTCTGATAACTGTTTCCATGTCTTTATGCTTGCTGTAGGTTGGTTATTTAACCACCTTTTTGCTTGATCTTTTACAGCAAATGGAAACAGTAACAGTCTGTAGACATCCTGATCTACCTCTTTATCATGTATTGTGTCAGCAATTTGTAAGAACTGTGCCAGAAACTCAGTAGGTTCTTCCTCTGGAAGACCGGAATACTGGCAATTTTGCTGCACTATGATAATGAGTTGAGGGTTTAGCTCAAAGCTGCTTGCTTTGATGGGAGGTACACAGATGCTACTCCCATATGCAGCTGTACTGGGGTTGGCATAGGACCCCAGAGTCCTTCTGGACTGATTAATTCCACTTAAGTCCATAATAGACAAAAGGGAAATGAGAATAATTGCAAAGAGATGAATTTTGTTTATTTTTTTATTATTATTTTTTTTTTTTTTTTGAAATAACCGAAAATTAAAATAAAATAAAATAAACAAAAGGAAAATAAATAAAATTCGAAAATTAAGAATAGAAAAGATCAAAGCAAATTGGGAACTGAATCAATTAGTAAAGAAAAAGATTTTGAAAACAGCAATTAAGAAGATATGATTGAAAATTTTTTTGAAAAAGATTTGATTCTTAAAAGAGGAAAGAGAAAAACACAAAAAGACACCAAACTTAAAATTTTAGAAAATCAAACACTAATTTTTTTCGAAATTTTAAAGGAAAACACAAAGAGGACACCAAACTTAGAACTTTTATGAATCAAAAAGGGCTAAGAACATGCAAGAACGAAAATTTTAAAAGAAAAACAAACGCATGCAATTGACACCAACTTAGAATATGAACTAGACTCAACTAAAAAGACTCTAAACCAACAAAAATAAAAAAAATCCTAATCTAAGCAACAAAATAAACCGTCAGTTGTCCAAACTCGAACAATCCCCGGCAACGGCGCCAAAACTTGGTGCACGAAATTGCAATAACACTTTTGCAATCCCGCACAACTAACCAGCAAGTGCACTGGGTCGTCCAAGTAATACCTTGCGTGAGCAAGGGTCGATCCCACGGAGATTGTCGGCTTGAAGCAAGCTATGGTTATTTTGTAAATCTTAGTCAGGATATCAGAAATTATCAGGATTGATTGTAAAAAGCAAAAGAACATGTAATGGTTACTTGTACTGCAGTAATGGAGAATGGGTTGAGGTTTGGAGATGCTCCATCTTCTGAATCTCTGCTTTCCTACTGTCTTCTTCATCAAACACGCATGTCTCCTTCCATGGCAAGCTCGTGTAGGGTCTCACTGTTGTCAGCAGCTACCTCCCATCCGCGCAGTGAAAGCTAATGCAAAGCACTCTGTCACAGTGCCGCCAATCACCGTTTGGTTCCCTCCCCTACCGGAATAGAATCACTCTTTTGCGTCTGTCACTAACGCCCAGTAGGTTACAGGTTTGAAGCACATCACAGTCATTCAATCATTGAATCCTACTCAGAATACCACAGACAAGGTTTAGACCTTCCGGATTCTCTTGAATGCTGCCATCAGGTCCTGCCTATACCACGAAGATTCCGATTAAAGAACCCAAGAGATAACTACTCAATCTAAGATAGAACAGAGGTGGTTGTCAGGCATATGTTCATAGTTGAGAATGATGATGATTGTCACGGATCATCACATTCATCCGGATTAAGAACAAGTGTTATCTTAGAACGGAAGCAAGCATGATTGAATAAGAAACAGTAGTAATTGCATTAATCCATCAAGACACAGCAGAGCTCCTCACCCCCAACCATGGGTTTAGAGGCTCATACTGTGGAAGAAACGTGTACAAAATGTTATGAGGTCATAAGGTTCTGATTACAATGTCAAAAGGTCCTATAAGTAGTAAACTAGTATCCTAAGGTTTACAGAAATGAGTAAATGACAGAAAAATCCACTTCCGGGCCCACTTGGTGTGTGCTTGGGCTGAGCATTGAAGCTTTTATGTGTAGAGACGTTTTCTGGAGTTAAACGCCAGTTCTCATGCCAGTTTGGGCGTTTAACTCCAACTTTTAATCCAGTTCCGGCGTTTAACGCTGGAATTTCTGAGGCCGGATTGCTACGCGGGTTTGGGCCATCAAATCTTGGACAAAGTATGGACTATTATATATTGCTGGAAAGCCCAGGATGTCTACTTTCCAACGCCGTTGAGAGCGCGCAAATTGGGCTTCTGTAGCTCCAGAAAATCCACTTCGAGTGCAGGGAGGTCAGAATCCAACAGCATCTGCAGTCCTTTTCAGTCTCTGGATCAGATTTTTGCTCAGGACCCTCAATTTCAGTCAGAAAATACCTGAAATTACAGAAAAACACACAAACCCATAGTAAAGTCCAGAAAAGTGAATTTTAATTAAAAACTAATAAAAATATACTAAAAACTAACTAAAAGATACTAAAAACATACTAAAAACAATGCCAAAAAGCATACAAATTATCCGCTCATCACTCCTCTCTCATGATTCTTTGATCTTCTCTAATTTCATGGAGGAGGATGGAATGTTCTTGGTGCTCCACCCTTAGTTGTGATGGGCTTGTCCTCATCAATGGGGATGTCTCCCTCTATGTCAACTCTAATTGAATAACAGAGGTGACAAATGAGATGAGGAAAGGCTAACCTTGCCAAGGTAGAGGACTTGTCCGCCACCTTATAAAGTTCTTGGGCTATAACCTCATGAACTTCTACTTCTTCTCCAATCATGATACTATGGATCATGATGGCCCGGTCTATAGTAACTTCGGACCGGTTGCTAGTGGGAATGATTGAGCGTTGGATAAACTCCAACCATCCCCTAGCCACGAGCTTGAGGTCATGCCTTCTCAGTTGAACCGGCTTCCCTCTTGAATCTCTCTTCCATTGGGCGCCCTCTTCACAGATGTCTATGAGGATTTGGTCCAACCTTTGATCAAAGTTGACCCTTCTAGTGTAAGGGTGTTCATCTCCTTGCATCATGGGCAAGTTGAATGCCAACCTTATATTTTCCGGACTAAAATCTAAGTATTTCCCCTGAACCATTGTAAGCCAATTCTTTGGGTCCAGGTTCACACTTTGATCATGGTTCTTGGTGATCCATGCATTGGCATAGAACTCTTGAACCATTAAGATTCCGACTTGTTGAATGGGGTTGGTAAGAACTTTCCAACCTCTTCTTCGGATCTCATGTCGGAGCTCCGGATATTCACTCTTTTTGAGTTTGAAAGGGACCTCGGGGATCACCTTCTTCAAGGCCACAACTTCATAGAAGTGGTCTTGATGCACCCTTGAGATGAATCTCTCCATTTTCCATGACTCGGAGGTGGAAGCTTTTGCCTTCCCTTTCCTCTTTCTAGAGGTTTCTCCGGCCTTAGGTGCCATAAATGGTTATGGAAAAACAAAAAGCAATGCTTTTACAACACCAAACTTAGAAGGTTTGCTCGTCCTCGAGCAAAAGAAGAAAGAATAGAGTAGAAGAAGAAGAAATAGAGGAGATGGGGATGGCTTTGTGGTTCGGCCAAAGGGGAAGAAGTAGTGTTTAGGGTGTGTGAAAATGAAGGAGTGTAGATGGGATTGTATAGGGGTAGAGAGAGGGGTAGGGTTCGGTTATGGGAGGGTGGGTTTGGGAGGGAAAGTGGTTTGAATTTGAATGGTGAGGTAGGTGGGGTTTTATGAAGGATGGATGTGAGTGGTGAAGAGAAAGATGGGATTTGATAGGTGAGGGGTTTTTGGGGAAGAGGTATTGAGGTGATTGGTGAATGGGTGAAGAAGAAGAGAGAGGGTGGTGGGGTAGATGGGGATCCTGTGGGGTCCACAGATCCTGAGGTGTCAAGAAAAATTCATCCCTGCACCAAGTGGCAAGCAAAAATGCTCTTTATGCCAATTCTGGCGTTAAACGCCGGGCTGGTGCCCATTTCTGGCATTTAACACCAACTTCTTGCCCTTTCCTGGCGTTTAACGCCAGTCTGGTGCCCCTTTCTGGCGTTAAACGCCCAGAATGGTGCCAGACTGGGCGTTAAACGCCTATTTGCTGCCCTTACTGGCGTTTAAACGCCAGCAAGGTCTTCCTCCAGGGTGTGCTATTTTTCTTTCTGTTTTTCATTCTGTTTTTGCTTTTTCAATTGATTTTGTGACTTCTCATGATCATCAACCTACAGAAAACATGAAATAACAAAGGAAAATAGATTAAACATAACATTGGGTTGCCTCCCAACAAGCGCTTCTTTAATGTCAGTAGCTTGACAATGGGCTCTCATGGAGCCTCACAGATACTCAGAGCAATGTTGGAACCTCCCAACACCAAACTTAGAGTTTAAATGTGGTGGTTCAACACCAAACTTAGAATTTGGTTGTGGCCTCCCAACATCAAACTTAGAGTTTGACTGTGAGGGCTCTGTTTGACTCTGTTTTGAGAGAAGCTCTTCATGCTTCCTCTCCATGGTGACAGAGGGATATCCTTGAGCCTTAAATACAAAGGATTCTTCATTCACTTGAATGATCAATTCTCCTCTGTCCACATCAATCACAGCCTTTGCTGTGGCTAGGAAGGGTCTGCCAAGGATGATAGATTCATCCATGCACTTCCCAGTCTCTAGGACTATGAAATCAGCAGGGATGTAATGGTCTTCAATCTTTACCAGGACATCCTCTACAAGTCCATAAGCTTGTTTTCTTGAATTGTCTGCCATCTCTAGTGAGATTCTTGCAGCTTGCACTTAAAAGATCCCTAGCTTCTCCATTACAGAGAGAGGCATGAGGTTTATACTTGACCCTAAGTCACATGGAGCCTTCTTAAAGTTCATGGTGCCTATGGTACAAGGTATTGAAAACTTCCCATGATCTTGTCTCTTTTGAGGTAATCTCTGCCTAGACAAGTCATCCAGTTCTTTGGTGAGCAAAGGAGGTTCGTTCTCCCAAGTCTCATTACCAAATAACTTGTCATTTAGCTTCCTGATTGCTCCAAGGTATTTAGCAACTTGCTCTTTAGTGACATATTCATCCTCTTCAGAGGAAGAATACTCATCAGAGCTCATGAATGGCAGAAGTAAATCCATTGGAATCTCTATGGTCTCAGTGTGAGCCTCAGATTCCCATGGTTCCTCATTAGGGAACTCATTGGAGGCCAGTGGATGTCCATTGAGGTCTTCCTCAGTGGCGCTCACTGCCTCTTCATCCTCTCCAAGTTCGGCCATGTTGATGGCCTTACACTCTCCTTTTGGATTCTCTTCTGTATTGCTTGGAAGAGTACTAGGAGGGAGTTTAGTAATTTTCTTGCTCAGCTGACCCACTTATGCCTCCAAATTCCTAATGGAGGACCTTGTTTCAGTCATGAAACTTTGAGTGGTTTTGATTAGATCAGAGACCATGGTTGCTAAGTCAGAGTGGCTCTGCTTAGAATTCTCTGTCTATTGTTGAGAAGATGATGGAAAAGGCTTGCCATTGCTAAACCTATTTCTTCCACCATTATTATTGTTGAAACCTTGTTGAGGTCTCTGTTGATCCTTCCATGAGAGATTTGGATGATTTCTCCATGAAGAATTATAGGTGTTTCCATAGGGTTCTCCCATGTAATTCACCTCTTCCATTGAAGGGTTCTCAGGATAATAAGCTTCTTCTTCAAATGAAGCATCCTTAGTACTGCCTGGTGCATTTTGCATTCCAGACAGACTTTGAGAAATCAAATTGACTTGCTGATTCAATATTTTGTTCTGAGCCAATATGGCATTCAGAGTATCAATCTCAAGAACTCCTTTCTTCTGATTCGTCCCATTGTTCACAGGATTCCTTTCAGAAGTGTACATGAATTGGTTATTTGCAACCAATTCAATTAGTTCTTGAGCTTCTACAGGCGTCTTCTTCAGATGAAGAGATCCTCCAGCAGAGCTATCCAATGACATCTTGGATAGTTCAGACAGACCATCATAGAAAATACCTATGATGCTCCATTCAGAAAGCATGTCAGAGGGACACTTTCTGATCAATTGTTTGTATCTTTCCCAAGCTTCATAGAGGGATTCTCCTTCTTTCTGTCTGAAGGTTTGGACTTCCACTCTAAGCTTACTCAATTTTTGAGGTGGAAAGAACTTTGCCAAGAAGGCATTGACTAGCTTTCCCCAAGAGTTCAGGCTTTCTTTAGGTTGTGAGTCCAACCATATCCTAGCTCTGTCTGTTACAGCAAAAGGGAATACCATAAGTCTGTAGACTTTAGGGTCAACCCCATTAGTCTTGACAGTGTCACAGATTTGCAAGAATTTAGCTAAAAACTGATGAGGATCTTCCAATGGAAGTCCATGGAACTTGCAATTCTGTTGCATTAGAGAAACTAATTGAGGCTTAAACTCAAAGTTGTTTGCTCCAATGGCAGGGATAGAGATGCTTCTCCCATAGAAGTCGGGAGTAGGTGCAGTAAAGTTGTTTTCGGCTGCCATGTCTTCTTCTTTGAAGATTTCTGTTAGATCCTCTATAGAGAGTTGTGCCTTAGCTTCTCTTATCTTTTGCTTCAAGGTCCTTTCAGATTCAGGGTCAGTCTCAACAAGAATGCTTTTGTCTTTGCTCCTGCTCATATGAAAGAGAAAAGAACAAGAAAATATGGAATCCTCTATGTCACAGTATAGAGATTCCTTGAGGTGTCAGAGGAAAAGAAAATAGAAGGAAGAAGTAGAAGAATTTGAACTTATCAAGAGAGATGGAGTTCGAATTGTTCATTGAGGAATAATGTTAGTCCATAAATAGAAGGATGTGAAAAGAGGGGAAGAAATTTTCGAAAATAAATTAAAAACATTTTTAAAAACATTTTGAAAAATACTAATTAATTTTCGAAAACTAAGAGTGGAAAAGAAATCAAGTGATTTTTGAAAAAGATTTTGAAATTAGAAATTAAAAAGATATGATTGAAAAGTTATGGTTTTAAAAAGATGTGATTGAAAAGATATGATTTGAAAAACAATTTAAAAAGATTTGATTTTAAAAAATAATAACTTGGCTAACAAGAAAAGATATGACTCAAATATTAAACCTTTCTCAACAGAAAAGGCAACATACTTGAAATGTTGAATCAAATCATTAATTGTTAGCAAGTATCTTTGAAAATGGAAAGAAATTGATTTTGAAAACATATGATTGAAAAGATATGATTTGAAAAAGATTTGATTTTGAAAAATTTTGAAAACATGAAAAGAAATTTGATTTGAAAACAAAATCTTCCCTCTTGTGCCATCCTGGCGTTAAACGCCCAGAATGGTGCACATTCTGGCGTTTAACGCCCAAAGCACTACCCTTTTGGGCATTAAACGCCCAGCCAGGCACCCTGGCTGGCGTTTAAACGCCAGTTTGCCTTCCTCACTGGGCGTTTTGAATGCCCAGCTTTTTCTGTGTAATTCCTTTGCTGTATGTTCTGAATCTTCAATTCTCTATATTATTGACTTGAAAAGACACAAATCAAAAATATTTTTTGGATTTTTAATAATGAAGAATAATCAAAATGCAACTAAAATCAAATAACAATGCATGCAAGACACCAAACTTAGCAGTTTGTATACTACTGACACTAACAAAATGAGAATGCATATAACAAAACACTCAAGTCAAGAGAATTCAAAGATCAAAGCAAGGAAATCATCAAGAACATCTTGAAGATCACTTAAGACACATGAATGAATGCAAGAAGAACAGAAACATGCAATTGACACCAAACTTAAAATGAGACACTAGACTCAACAAGAAACATACAATATTTTTGGTTTTTATGATTTTGTAAATTTTGTCTTTTTTGGTTTTTTCGAAAATTAAGTGGAAAAGAAAATAAAGATATCAAAATTCTTAATGAGAATTCCAGGAATCATGCAATGTTAGTCTAAAGCTTCAGTCTAAAGAAATTAGACATGGCTAGCCAAGCTTCAGCAGGACATTGCATTCAAGAGCTAAATTGATGAGAATCAATCAGCTTTGGTGATGATAAGAACATCACCTTGAAACACTAGAATTCATTCTTAAGAACTCTGAAGAAAAATTCCTAATCTAAGCAACAAGATGAACCGTCAGTTGTCCAAACTCAACAATCCCCGGCAACGGCGCCAAAAACTTGGTGCACGAAATTGTGATCATCAATGGCACCATCAACATGGTACGCTCAATTGCAATCTCAACTCTTTATCAGAACTTCACACAACTAACCAGCAAGTGCACTGGGTCGTCCAAGTAATAAACCTTACGCGAGTAACGGTCGATCCCACGGAGATTGTTGGTATGAAGCAAGCTATGGTCATCTTGTAAATCTCAGTCAGGCGAATTCAAATGGTTATGGATGATTTATGAATAAAGCATAAAACAAGATAGAGATACTTATGTAATTCATTGGTGAGAATTTCAGATAAGCGAATGGAGATACTTTGTCCCTTTCTTCTCTCTACTTTCCTACTGTCTTCATCCAATCCTTCTTACTCCTTTCCATGGCAAGCTGTATGTTGGGCATCACCGTTGTCAGTGGCTACAGTCCCGTCCTCTCAGTGAAAATGTTCAACGCACCCTGTCACGGCACGGCTAATCATCTGTCGGTTCTCAATCAGGTTGGAGTAGAATCCATTGATTCTTTTGCGTCTGTCACTAACGCCCAGCCTTCAGGAGTTTGAAGCTCGTCACAGTCATTCAATCATTGAATCCTACTCAGAATACCACAGACAAGGTTTAGACCTTCCGGATTCTCTTGAATGCCGCCATCAATTCTAGCTTATACCACGAAGATTCCGATTAAAGAATCCAATAGATAAACATTCAAGCCTTGTTTGCTTGTAGAACGGGAGTGGTTGTCAGGCACGCGTTCATAAGTGAGAATGATGATGAGCGTCACATAATCATCACATTCATCAAGTTCTTGAGTGCAAATGAGTATCTTAGAATAAGAACAAGCTGAATTGAATAGAAGAACAATAGTAATTGCATTAACACTCGAGGTACAGCAGAGCTCCACACCTTAATCTATGGTGTGTTGAAACTCCACCGTTGAAAATACATAAGAACAAGGTCTAGGCATGGCCGAATGGCCAGCCTCCCAAAGCGTGATCAAAAGATTCAAAGATCTAAAGATGATCTAAGATCCCAAGATCTGATCTAAGAACTAGATGTCCAAAGATGAAAATACAATAGGAAAATATCCTATTTGTAGAGAACTAGTAGCCTAGGGTTTACAGAGATGAGTAAATGACATAAAAATCCACTTCTGGGCCCACTTGGTGTGTGCTTGGGCTAAGCATTGAAGCATTCCTGTGTAGAGACTTTTCTTGGAGTTAAACGCCAGCTTTTGTGCCAGTTTGGGCGTTTAACTCCCATTCTTGTGCCAGTTCCGGCGTTAAACGCCGGGCATTCTAAAGCTGATTTGGAACGCCGGTTTGGGCCATCAAATCTCGGGCAAAGTATGGACTATTATACATTGATGGAAAGCCCAGGATGTCTACTTTCCAACGCCGTTGAGAGCGCACCAATTTGGCTTCTGTAGCTCCGGAAAATCCACTTCGAATGCAGGAAGGTCAGAATCGAACAGCATCTGCAGTCCTTTTCAGCCTCTGAATCAGATTTTTGCTCAGGTCCCTCAATTTCAGCCAGAAAATACCTGAAATCACAGAAAAACACACAAACTCATAGTAAAGTCCAGAAAAGTGAATTTTAACTAAAAACTAATAAAAATATACTAAAAACTAACTAAAACATACTAAAAACATACTAAAAATAATGCCAAAAAGCGTATAAATTATCCGCTCATCAGTATGTAATATGGAAAGTAAAACTATAAAGTGATGGAAAGGTGGTTCAAAACATAAATGAAACCTTGACTTGGGATGAGTTATGGAATCCCTTCCTTGCCATAACCACAACTATGATAATCATGATGGATTAATCTCACTAAGTAGTCAACCCTCACATTGGAGAGTGAGGCAAATGAGCATAAGTGTTCTTAACCCACAAGTCCTAGCTTGCTTGCTAATTACCTTAGCAACAAATTAGCGTTAGTGGGAACAAGAACAATTAACAACCCAAGAATTATCACTAAATGTTGGACATTATGGCTCTAGTAATCCATAAACTCATTTTTCCCAAGCCAAGGGGTGAAAATTACCCCATAACTAGGGTTGACATTTCATCAAACACCTAGTATGCATATTAAAAAAACATGGCAAAGTTGGAAAAGTGGTAAAAGCTATGAACCATAAATGATCAAAATCAATAAAGGCAACTCAAACAAACATAAAACAAGCATCAACATCAAATTCATTGACAATAACATCAAAATTGCAAAATCAAACATATATTGATAAAAGAAAGTAAATAGAAGGAAGTGTAAAACAGGTATTGTAATTGGAAGAGACAATTAAAGAAATACTTACAATGTAAATTGCAAAATCAAAAAGCAAGACTTGAGGTATAAAATTCTACAAAACCCTAATTAAACCCTAAGAGAGTGATGAGCGGATATTTTATTAGTTTTTAATAGAATTTTATTAGTTTTTAAGCAAAAATCACATTTCTGGACTTTACTATGAGTTTGTGTATTTTTATGTGATTTCAGGTATTTTCTGGCTGAAATTGAGGGAGCTGAGCAAAAATCTGATTTAGGCTGAAAAAGGACTGCTGATGCTGTTGGATTCTGACCTCCCTGCACTCGGAATGGATTTTTTGGAGCTACAGGAGACCAATTGGCCCGCTCTCAATTGGGTTGGAAAGTAGACATCTAGGGCTTTCCAGCAATATATAATAGTCTATACTTTGCACGAAGATAGATGACGTAAACTGGCGTTTAACGCCAGTTCCATGTTGCAGTCTGGCGTCCAGCGCCAGAAACACGTCACCAATTAGAGTTGAACGCCAGAAACACATTACAACTTGGCGTTCAGCTCCAGAAACAGCCCAGGCACGTGAGAAGCTTAAGTCTCAGCCCCAGCACACACCAAGTGGGCCCCAAAAGCGGATTTCTGCACTATTCATCTTAGTTTACTCATTCTCTGTAAACCTAGGTTACTAGTTTAGTATTTAAATAACTTTTAGAGACTTATTTTGTACCTCATGACATTTTTAGATCTGAAATTTGTACCTTTTGGCAGCATGAGTCCCTAAACCCCATTGTTGGGGGTGAGGAGCTCTGCAGCATTTCGATGAATTAATGCAATTATTTTTGTTTCTCATTCAAATATGCCATTGACAACAGTGACACCCTACATATAGCTTGCCATGGAAGGAGCCTTGCAAATTCGGAAAGTAAGAAAGCAGTATGTTGCAGAGATTCAGAGGACAAAGCATCTCCAAAACTCCAACATATTCTCCATTATTAAATAACAATTATTTATTTTATGCTCTTTTATTTTTCGTAATTCAAACTGATAATTATAATTGATATCCTGACTAAGAATAATAAAATAACCATAGTTTGCTTCAAGCCAACAATCTCCGTGGGATTCGACCCTTACTCACATAAGGTATTACTTGGACGACCCAGTGCACTTGCTGGTTAGTTGTGCGAAGTTGTAAGAAATCTTGATTTTGATATTGGCATTACAATTTCGTGCACCAAATTTTTGGTGCCGTTGCCGGGAATTGCTTGAGTTTGAACAACTAAAGGTTTATTTTGTTGCTTAGATTAGGAATATAGTATTAATGCTATAGAGTCATTAAATTTGGGTCCTTTAATTTCTCTTCAAAATTTTTCGAAAATATTACTTGTCCCTATTAATTTTTAATTTTTCGTGAATTAGTGTCTTGTTCTAAGTTTGGTGTCAATTGCATATTTTATATTATCCTTTTAAATTTTCGAATTAGTGTTCTTTGTTTTTCCTTGATCTTCAAATTGTTCTTGTCAATTTTTCTTGTTTGATCTTTGGTTTGTCTTGTTTTGTATCTTTTCTTGTTTTTCTTGTGCTTTTTCAAAACATTAGTTTTCAAAAAAAATTTATTTATTTTTATCTATAAAAATAATACATCTTTAAAACACGTTACATTTATAGCTCAATTAACTAGAGCGTTGGCTTATGTTCTTGGCAATTGGGTATCTTCTTTTTAAAACTTTTTCAAAAATAATTTTTCTTTGATTAATTCTTGTGCCAAACTTTAAGTTTGGTGTTTTCTTGTTAATCTTTTTTTATAATTTTCGAAAATTTTATTGAAGTTTTCTAAAAATTTTAAGTTTGGTGTTCTTTCTTTTGTTCTTGTTGTTCTTGTGAATCTTCAAAGTGTTCTTGAGTCTTCTTTATGTTTTGATCTTAAAATTTTTAAGTTTGGTGTTCCTTGGTGTTTTCCCTCCAAAATTTTCGAAAACAAGGAGCATTAGATCTAAAAATTTGAAGTCTTGTGTCTTTTGTGTGTTTTTCTCTTTCATCATAAAATTCAAAATTCAAAAAAAATATCTTTTCTAACTATTTTTAAGCTACTTTTTCGAATTTTTTTTTAAAATTCAGATTTCAATTTCAAAATTTTTCAAATCTTATCCTTTTAAGATTTTAAAAAAAATAATAATAATATTTTATTATCTTTTCAAAAATATCCTAACCACTTTCTCTCTCCTCAATTTTTTCGAAAATCTTCACAAAACATTTTCAAATTTTCTTTATTTTTATTTCTATTTCGTTTTTATTTTATCTTATTTTATTTTATTTTATTATTTCAAAAATAAATTTTTATATATAATAAAATAAATAATATTTACATCCATATCATCTCCCTTGCTCCATCATGGAACTAAGTGGAAATGAACAGTCTAGAAGGACTCTGGGGTCATATTCTAACCCCACTACTGCTTCATATGGGAGTAGTATCTGTATACCCTCAATCAGAGTCAGTAGTTTTGAGTTCAATCCTCAGCTCATTATCATGGTGCAGCAAAGTTGCCAGTATTCCAGTCTTCCACAGGAAGAACCTATAGAGTTTCTGGCACAATTTTTACAACTTGCTGACATGGTACATGATAAAAAAGTAGATCAGGATGTCTACAGATTATTACTGTTTCCATTTGCTGTAAAGGACCAAGCTAAGAGGTGGTTAAATAACCAACCTAAGGACAACATAAGGACATGAAAACAGCTGTCAGAAAAATTCCTGAATCACTATTTTCCTCCAAAACGAATGACACAGCTAAGGCTAAGCATCCAAGGCTTCAAACAAGGAGATAATGAATCCCTTTATGATGCCTGGGAGAGATACAGAGAGATGCTAAGAAAATGCCCCTCTGAAATGTTTTCAGTATGGGTGCAGTTAGATATCTTCTACTATGGGCTTACAAAAAGAGCTCAGATTTCTCTAGACCACTCAGCTGGTGGATCTATACACATGAGAAAGACAATAGAAGAAGCTCAAGAGCTCATTGATACAGTTGCCAGAAATCAGCATATGTACCTAAGCAGTGAACCTTCCATGAAAGAATAGGCTAAAACAGTAACTGCTGAAATGAGTCCTGCAGAACAAGTTATAGAATTCAATTAGCAATTGGACTTTCTAACAAAACAGTTACCCGAATTCAAAGAGATATTACAAGAAACAAGAATGGTTAATATGAATATGAAAGTGCAATTGAAGCAAACAGAACAGCAATTATCAAAACAAATAACAGAAGAGTGCCAAGCAGTTCAATTAAGAAGTGGGAAAGCATTAAATACCTCACTTCAAGACAACAGGAAGCCAAGAAATTAGCAAACTACCCAAAATCCCTCTGAGGACAGTAAGAGCCCAGAGAGGAATAATTCTGGCGCTCAAACGCCAGAGAATGGGTGGAAACCTGGCGTTGAATGCCTAAACCATGCTTAGTCCTGGCGTTCAACGCCAGAAACAAGCAATGATTTGGCGTTGAACGCCCAAAGGGAGCACAGTTGTGGCGTTCAGACGCCAGAAACAAGTAAGGAGTTGGCGTCTAATGCCACTCCAGCTTTCACCCCTGGCAATCAAATGCCAGTGGGGGATCAGACACATACAAGTGCTGATAATAACCCATCTAAAAAAGCTTCTCAACCCACATCTGTAGGCAATAAATCTGCAGCAACTAAGGTTGAGGAATACAAAGCCAAAATGCCTTATCCTCAGAAACTCCACCAAGCGGAACAGGATAAGCAATTTGCCCGCTTTGCAGACTATCTCAGGACTCTTGAAATAAAGATTCCGTTTGCAGAGGCACTTGAGCAAATACCCTCTTATGCTAAGTTCATGAAAGAGATCTTAAGTCATAAGAAGGATTGGAGGGAAACTAAAAGAGTTTACCTCACTGAAGAATGCAGTGCAGTCATTCTAAAAAGCTTACCTGAGAAGCTTAAAGATCCAAGAAGCTTTATGATACCATGATCATTAGAAGGTACTTGTACCAAGCAAGCTCTATGTGATCTTGGGGCAAGTATTAACCTAATACCTGCAGCCACTATCAAAAAGCATGGGTTGACTGCTGAAGTTAAACCAACCCGGATATGTCTCCAACTTGCTGATGGCTCCATTAAATACCCATCAGGCGTGATTGAAGACATGATTGTCAAGGTTGGGCCATTTGCCTTTCCTACTGTCTTTGTGGTGCTGGAAATGGAGGAGCATAAGAGTGCAACTCTCATTCTGGAAAGACCTTTCCTAGCAACTGGCCGAACCCTTATTGATGTTCAAAAAGGGGAAGTAACCCTGAGAGTCAATGAGGATGAGTTCAAGTTGAATGTTGTCAAAGCCATGCAGCATCCAGACACCCAAAATGACTGCATGAGCGTTGATATTATTGACTCTCTGGTAAAAGAAGTCAATATGGTTGAGAGTCTCGAATCAGAGCTAGAGGATATCTTTAAAGATGTTCAGCCTGATCTGGAGGAATCAGAGAGAATAATAGAACCTCTGAAAATCCCACAGGAAGAGGAAAAACCTTCCAAACTCGAGCTTAAACCATTACCACCATCCATGAAATATGCATTTCTGGGAGAAGGTGATACCTTTCCTGTGATCATAAGCTCTACCTTAGAGTCACAGGAAGAGGAAGCACTAATTCAAGTGCTAAGGACACACAAGACAGCTCTTGGATGGTCCATCAGTGATCTTAAGGGCATTAGCCCAGCCAGATGCATGCACAAGATCCTATTGGAGGGTGACGTTAAGCCAGTGGTTCAACCACAGAGGCGGGTGAATCCAGCCATGAAGGAGTTGGTGCAGAAGGAGGTCACTAAATTACTAGAGGCTGGGATTATTTATCCCATTTCTGACAGCCCTTAGGTAAGCCCTGTCCAAGTCGTCCCTAAGAAAGGTGGCATGACAGTGGTTCATAATGAAAAAATTGAACTGGTTCCTGCAAGAACAGTTACAGGGTGGCGTATGTGTATTGATTACAGAAGGCGCAATACAGCTACCAGAAAGGATCATTTTCCTTTACCATTCATAGACTAGATGCTAGAAAGACTAGCAGGTCATGAATACTACTGCTTCCTGGATGGATATTCAGGTTATAATCAAATTGCAGTAGATCCCCAGGATCAAGAGAAAACAACATTCACATGTCCATCCGGAGTATTTGCATACAGAAGGATGCCATTTGGCCTGTGCAATGCACCTGCAACCTTTCAAAGGTGCATGCTCTCTATTTTCTCTCATATGGTGGAAAAATTTCTGGATGTCTTCATGGATGACTTTTCATTATTTGGAGACTCATTCAGCTCCTGTCTTGACCATCTAGCACTTGTTCTAAAGAGGTGCCAAGAGACTAACCTGGTTTTAAATTGGGAAAAATGTCACTTTATGGTGACTGTAGGAATTGTCCTTGGGCACAAAATTTCGAACAAGGGAATAGAGGTGGATCAAGCTAAGGTAGAGGTAATTGAAAAATTACCACCACCTGCCAATGTTAAGGCAATCAGAAGCTTTCTAGGGCATGCAGGATTTTATAGGAGGTTTATAATGGATTTTTCAAAAATTGCCAAACCTCTAAGTAATCTGCTAGCTGCTGACACGCCATTTATCTTTGATAAGGAGTGTCTGCAAGCATTTGAGACTCTGAAAGCTAAATTGGTCACAGCACCAATCATCTCTGCACCAAACTGGACATTACCATTTGAACTGATGTGTGATGCCAGTGACCATGCCATTGGTGCAGTGTTGGGACAGAGGCATGACAAGCTTCTGCACGTCATTTACTATGCCAGTCGTGTTTTAAATGACGCACGAAAAAACTACACAACCACAGAAGAAGAGCTACTTGCAGTGGTTTACGCCATTGACAAGTTCAGATCCTATTTAGTAGGATCAAAAGTGATTGTATACACTGACCATGTTGCTCTTAAATACCTACTCACAAAGCAGGATTCAAAACCCAGACTCATAAGATGGGTGTTTCTTCTACAAGAGTTTGATATAGAAATAAGAGACAGAAAAGGGACAGACAATCAAGTAGCAGATCACCTGTCCCGAATAGAACCAGTAGAAGGGGCGTCCCTTCCTCTTACTGAGATCTCTGAAAACTTTCTGGATGAGCAACTCTTTGCCATCCAGGAAGTGCCATGGTTTGCAGACATTGCGAACTACAATGCAGTGAGATTCATACCCAAAGAATACAGTAGGCAGCAATCAAAGAAGCTGATCATGGATGCAAAGTATTATCTTTGGGATGAGCCGTATCTCTTCAAGAGATGTGCAGACGGAGTAATCCGTAGATGTGTGCCTAAAGAAGAAGTGCAAAAGATCCTATGGCATTGCCATGGATCACAATATGGAGGACATTTTGGAAGTGAGCGAACAGCCACAAGAGTCCTCCAATGTGGCTTCTACTGGCCTACTCTCTATAAAGATTACCGAGTGTTTGTACTTAATTGTGACAGTTGCCAAAGATCTGGTAATCTACCTCACAGTTATGCCATGCCTCAACAAGGGATCTTGGAGATTGAGTTGTTTGATGTATGGGGTATTGACTTCATGGGGCCTTTCCCACCATCATACTCAAACATTTA
Source organism: Arachis stenosperma (assembly GCF_014773155.1). NCBI lineage: Eukaryota > Viridiplantae > Streptophyta > Magnoliopsida > Fabales > Fabaceae > Arachis > Arachis stenosperma. The sequence continues at coordinate 70,318,603 of NC_080380.1, read as the reverse complement.
TATTCTGGTGGCAGTGGATTATGTATCCAAATGGGTGGAAGCTATTGCAACACCCACTAATGACACTAAGACAGTGTTAAAATTCATCCAGAAACACATCTTCAGCAGATTTGGCACCCCTAGAGTACTAATCAGTGATGGGGGGAACTCATTTCTACAATAAACAGCTTTACTCTGCTTTGGTTCGTTATGGAGTTAGCCACAGGGTAGCCACTCCATATCATCCACAGACAAATGGGCAAGCTGAAGTCTCTAACAGAGAACTTAAAAGAATCCTGGAACGGACTGTAATTAACCGTAGAAGGGATTGGGCAAGAAGCTTTGATGATGCTCTGTGGGCATACAGAACATCATTCAATACCCCTATAGGGACCTCCCCATACCAGCTTGTGTATGGAAAGGCATGTCACTTGCCAGTAGAACTGGAACATAAGACCTACAGGGTGACCAGATTCTTAAACCTTGATGCCAAGTTAGTTGGAGAAAAGCGTTTACTCCAGTTAAATGAGCTAGAGGAATTTAGACTCAATGCTTTCGAAAATGCAAAAATTTACAAAGAGAAAGCAAAAAGATGGCATGATAAGAAACTATTATCCAGAGTCTTTGAGCCTGGACAGAAAGTTCTGCTATTTAATTCTAGGCTCAAATTATTCCCCGAGAAATTGAAATCCCGGTGGAGAGGACCATATGTGATTACAAGTGTGTCACCATATGGATACGTAGAGCTCTAGGATAATGATTCTAACAAAAAGTTCATTGTTAATGGACAAAGAGTTAAACATTTCTTGAAAGCAATTTTGAGCTAGAATGCTCAAAACTGAGGCTTGATTAAAGCTCAGTAATAGTCCAGCTAAAGACAATAAAGAAGCGCTTACTGGGAGGCAACCCAGTCCGTTACGAAGTTTATTCATTAAATTAATTAATTTTTACAGGTATATCTCAGTTATCTTCAAGGTAGAATAGCAATTGCTTGAGTTCACAGAGTTACAGGGGAATTTGGAAGCTCACTGGCGTGAAAAAGCCAGTAAGAAATATTTTGGGCGTTGAACGCCCAAAAGAAGCATCCACTGGGCGTTCAACGCCAGTAAGGATAGCCATCTGGGCGTTAAACGCCAGAAAGAAGCATCTTCTGGGCGTTGAACGCCAGAAAGAAGCTCCTTCTGGGCGTTTAACGCCAGAATTACAGCGTCCTGGGCGTTCAGAAAAATGCCCAGTGACAAAGGACTTCCTGGCGTTCAACGCCATAAAGAAGCAACAGCTGGGCGTTGAACGCCCAGGAGAAGCAGCGATTGGGCGTTAAACGCCCAAAACATGCAGCGTTTGGGTGTTTAATGCCAGGATGGTGGGGAGGAGGTAAAATTCGTTTTTCTTCACAAATTTTCTAATTTTTATGTTTCAATTCATGATTTTTTTGCATATACATGTTCAAAATTTCATCCTTCAATTTCAAAAAAAAAATTTTTTCTAAAAACCCTAATTTCTAAAATCCCTTTTTCAAAAATATCAAATATATCTTAATACATAAATACAAATATTTTTCCAATCCAATCCAACTCTTTTTCAAATTTTTCAAAACTCAATTATCTTTTAAAATCTTTTTCAAATTAAAAATTCAGAATTATCTTTTTCAAATATCATTCACAACTTTTTAATTTTAAATTATATCTTTTTCTTATCATATTTATCTTTTATAAATCATATCTTCTATCTTATCTTTTTAAAATTTTCAAAACCCACCCCCTCCCTTTTAAATTCACATTCGGCCTCCCTCTTCTCATCCACCATTCGACATTATCTCTCCTTCTATCCCTCTCCTTTCTTTTCTTTTGCTTGAGGACAAGCAAACCTCTAAGTTTGGTGTGTTTATCCATGATCACAAAAATATACTCACTAAGATCATGGCTCCTAAAGGAAAATAACCCACTCCAAGAGGCAAGAAAGATAATATTCCAAAACCACTTTGGAATTAAGGGAGTTCTTAACCAAAGAACATTTAGACCATTACTACAAAATAATGGGTCTAAGGTCAGTGATCCCGGAAGTCAAGTTCGATCTGAAAGAAGATGAATATCCGGAGATCTAAGAGCAAATTCAAAACAGGAACTGGGAAATCCTAGCTAATCCTGAAACAAAAGTGGGAAGGAATATGGTTCAGGAGTTCTATGCTAATCTGTGGCAAACAGACAGGCAGAGAATATCTGGAACTGCCCTCTATGACTATTGGACCTTTGTCAGAGGAAAGATTGTTCACATCCACCCTGACAAAATATAGGAGATCTTTAAGCTGCCTCAGCTGAAAGATGACCAAGACTCCTTTAATAGGAGAATGATGAGAACAAACAAGGGCTTGGACAAGATTTAGAGGATATATGCATCCCTGGAGCCAGGTGGACCATCAGCACCACGGGTGTCCCAAATCAACTCAAGAGAGAATATCTCAAACCAGTAGCCAGAGGCTGGCTGGACTTCATTGGGCGTTCCATATTGCCCACTAGCAACCGTTCTGAAGTCACTATTAAAAGAGCAGTGATGATTCACTGCATTATGTTGGGAAAAGAAGTAGAAGTTCATTTGTTAATTTTGTGTGAACTCTACATAATAGCAAACAAGAAATCCAAAGACGCCAAGTTGGCTTATCCAAACCTAATTTCTATGCTCTGCAAAGATGCCGGAGTAAGGATGGGAATAACTGAGTATATCTCAGTTGAGCGGCCAATCACTAAAATATCAATGGAAAAACAACAGTTGCAGGATGACCCCATCAAGAGGAGAGCACAGGAATTCCTCTCAAAAATCCCTTAATTTGAATACTGGGAGCATCTTGAGGCATCTGTTTCCAAGTTGCAAGAAGCTATGGACCAAATAAAGGAAGAACAGAATAATCAAAATAGCATGCTTTGCAAATTGCTTAGGGAACAAGAGGAGCAAGGGCGTGACTTAAGGGAACTGAAGCGTCAGAAATTAATTCTTGAAGGACCAAGCACGCCACAGACTAGAGGAACATCCACTTCCCAAAATACAGGTTGTTAAGTTCTAATTTTAGCTTTAACTCTGAGATAGTTGTTGTTATAGGAATTTACCTTAGAAGATATATAGGAGTAGTGGTAATTAGTATATCTATTTTGATTTTATTTTCAATTAAGTTATAATTTATTTTTCTCATCATCATCAAACATGAATAAAATAGTAGATTTTTAGAATAAAGAGGTAATTTATATTTTTTGAGTTCTTAATAAGAAAACTTATAATTAATTATTTGTAGTGGCAATACTTTTTGTCTTCTGAATGAATGCTTGAACAGTGCATATTTTTTATCTTGAATTTCATGAATGTTAAAATTGTTGGCTCTTGAAAGAATGTGGAACACGAGAAATATTATTGATGATCTGAAAAATCATGAATTTGATTCTTGAAGCAAGAAAAAGCAGTGAAAAAAAAAGAGAGAGAAAAATTACAAGGAATCATTGGATCAAGAAAAAGAAAAAAATGCCAATAGCCCTTAAAACCAAAAGGCAAGGGTGAAAAGGATCCAAGGCTTTGAGCATCAGTGGATAGGAGGGCCCAAGGAAGTAATTCCAGGCCTAAGCGGCTAAATCAAGCTGTCCCTAACCATGTGCTTGTGGCATGCAGGTCCAAGTGAAAAGCTTGAGACTGAGTGGTTAAAGTCGTGATCCAAGGTAAAAGAGTATGCTTAAGAACTCTGGACACCTCTAATTGGGGACTTTAGCAGAGCTAAGTCAAAATCTGAAAAGGTTCACCCAATTATGTGTCTGTGGCATTTATGTATCCGGTGGTAATATTGGAAAACAAAGTGCTTAGGGCCACGGCCAAGACTCATAAAGTAACTGTGTTTAAGAATCAACATACTACACTAGGAGAATCAATAATACTATCTGAATTCTGAGTTCCTATGGATGCCAATCATTCTGAATTTCAAAGGATAAAGTGAAATGGCAAAACTGTTCGGAAGTCAAAAAGATACTAGCCCCGCTCATCTAAATAAGAATCTGAGCTCCACTTAAAACTCTGAAATATTATTGCTTCTTAATTTCTTTTCATCCTATTTTATTTATCTAGTTGCTTGAGGACAAGCAACAGTTTAAGTTTGGTGTTGTGATGAACAGATATTTTATACGCTTTTTGGGGGTAATTTCATGTAGATTTTAGCATGTTTTTATTAGTTTTTAATAGAATTTTATTAGTTTTTAAGCAAAAATCATATTTCTGGATTTTACTATGAGTTTGTGTGTTTTTCTGTGATTTCAGGTATTTTCTGGCTGAAATTGAGGGAGCTGAGCAAAAATCTGATTTAGGCTGAAAAAGGACTGTTGATGCTGTTGGATTCTGACCTCCCTGCACTCGAAATAAATTTTTTGGAGCTCCAGAAGTCCAATCGGTGCGCTCTAAACTGGGTTGGAAAGTAGACATCTAGGGCTTTCCAGCAATATATAATAGTCCATACTTTGCACGAAGATAGACGACGTAAACTGGCGTTTAACGCCAGTTTCATATTGTAGTTTAGCGTCCAGCGCCAGAAACACGTCACAAACCAGAGTTGAACGCCAGAAACACGTTATAACTTGGCGTTCAACTCTAGCAACAGCCCAGGTACGTGAGAAGCTTAAGTCTCAGCCCCAGCACACACCAAGTGGGGCCCAGAAGCGGATTTCTGCACTATCCATCTTAGTCTACTCATTCTCTGTAAACCTAGGTTACTAGTTTAGTATTTAAACAACTTTTAGAGACTTATTTTGTACCTCATGACATTTTTAGATCTGAAATTTGTACCTTTTGGCAGCTTGAGTCTCTAAACCCCATTGTTGGGGGGGGGGGTGAGGAGCTCTACAACATCTCGATGAATTAATGCATTTATTTCTGTTTCTCATTTAAATATGCTTGTTCCTATCTAAGATGTTCATTCGCACTTCACTATGAAGGAGGTGATGATCCGTGACATTCATCACCTTCCTCACCCCATGAACGTGTGTCTGACAACCACCTCCGTTCTACATCAGATTGAATTAGTATCTCTTATATTCCTTAATCAGAATCTTTAAGGTCTAAGCTGGAATTGATGGCGGCATTCATGAGAATCCGGAAAGGTCTTATATTACTTCCCCTTTTTGCACATCAATGAGAGTTCGTCCAGTTGCTAGGAAAGGTCTTCCTAGAATGAGAGTTGCACTCTTGTGCTCCTCCATTTCCAGCACCACAAAGTCAGTTGGAAAGGCAAATGGCCCAACCTTGACAATCATATCCTCTATTATGCCTGATGGGTGTTTAATGGAGCCATCAGCAAGTTGGAGGCATATCCTGGTTGGTTTGACCTCTCCAGCCAACCCAAGCTTTCTGATAGTGGATGCAGGTATTAGATTGATGCTTGCTCCAAGATCACATAGGGCTGTCTTGGTGCAAGCACCTTCTAATGTGCATGGTATCATAAAGCTTCCAGGATCTTGAAGCTTTTCTGGTAAGCTTTTCAGAATGACTGCACTGCATTCTTCAGTGAGAAACACTTTTTCAGTTTCTCTCCAATCCTTCTTATGACTTAAGATCTCTTTCATGAACTTAGCATAAGAAGGTATTTGCTCAAGTGCCTCTGCAAACAGAATCTTTATTTCAAGAGTCCTTAGATAGTCTGCAAAGCGGGCAAATTGCTTATCCTGTTCCGCTTTGCGGAGTTTCTGAGGATAAGGCATCTTGGCTTGATATTCTTCAACCTTAGATGCTGCAGGTTTATTCCTTACAGAAGTGGTTGAAGAAGCCTTGTTAGAGGGATAATTATCAGCACTCTCAGGTGTCTGATCTTCCCTTGGCGTTTGAACGCCAGGATTGGGTGGAAAATGGGCGTTTAACGCCAGCTTTTCCCCCTTTTCTGGCGTTTGAACGCCAGAACTGGGCAAGGAATGGGCGTTTAACGCCAGCTTTCCTTCCCTTTCTGGCGTTTGAACGCCAATAACATTCCTCTCTGGGCTCTTATTGTCCTCAGAGGGATTTTGAACAGTGGTTTGGTTATCCTCTGTCATTTGTTCCTTGTTTGGCTTTTTGCTCTTTTGAGCAGTGGTATTCAGGGTCTTCCCACTCCTCAATTGAACTGCTTGACATTCCTCTGTTATCTGGTTAGATATTTGCTGTTTTGCTTGATTCAACTGCAGTTCTATGCTCTTGTTAGCAACTTTAGTTTCATGAAGCATCTCTTTAAATTCTGCTAACTGTTCTGTCATCAGGAGCAATTGTTGATTAAGCTCAATTATCTGTTCTTGAGGATTAGGGTCATTGACTACTGCCATGACTTCCTCTTTTGGAGAGAACTCATTGCTAGAGTACAAATATTGGTTTCTAGCAACAGTGTCTATAAGCTCTTGAGCTTCTTCAATTGTCTTCCTCATGTGTATAGATCCACCAGCTGAGTGGTCTAAAGACATCTGAGCTTTTTCTGTAAGCCCATAGTAGAAAATGTCTAATTGTACCCACTCTGAAAACATTTCAGAGGGACATTTCCTTAGCATACCTCTATACCTCTCCCAGGCATTATAAAGGGATTCATTATCCTCTTGTTTAAAGCCTTGGATGTCCAGCCTTAGCTGTGTCATCCTCTTTGGAGGGTAAAAGTGATTCAGGAATTTGTCTGATAACTGTTTCCATGTCTTTATGCTTGCTGTAGGTTGGTTATTCAACCACCTTTTAGCTTGATCTTTTACAGCAAATGGAAACAGTAATAGTCTGTAGACATCCTGATCTACCTCTTTATCATGTACTGTGTCAGCAATTTGTAAGAACAGTGCCAGAAACTCAGTAGGTTCTTCCTGTGGAAGACCGGAATACTGGCAATTTTGCTGCACTATGATAATGAGTTGAGGATTTAGCTCAAAGCTGCTTGCTTTGATGGTAGGTGTACAGATGCTACTCCCATATGCAGCTGTAATGGGGTTAGCATATGACCCCAGAGTCCTTTTGGACTGATTAATCCCACTTAAGTCCATGATGGACAAAAGGGAAATGATAATGATTGCAAATAGATAAATTTTGTTTGTTTTTTTTTTTTTGAATTAAACGAAAAAAAATTAAAAAAAAAAAGGAAATTAAGATAAAAATTCGAAAATCAAAAAGAAAATAAGATCAAAGCAAATTGAGAACTGAATCAATTAGTTATTTAGAAAGATTTTGAAAACAGCAATTAAAAAGATATGATTGAAAAATTTTTATGAAAAAGATTTGATTTTTGAAAAGAGGAAAGAGACAAACACAAAAAGACACCAAACTTAAAATTTTTAGAAAATCAAACACTAATTTTCGAAAATCTTTTAAGGGAAAAACACAAAGAGGACAGCAAACTTAGAATTTTTATGAATCAAAAAGGAACTAAGAACATGCAAAATCGAAAATTAAAAGAAAAACAAAAGCATGCAATTGACACCAAACTTAAAATATGAAACTAGACTCAACTAAAAGACTCTAAACCTACAAAAATAAAACAGTCCTAATCTAAGCAACAAGACAAGCCGTCAGTTGTCCAAACTCGAACAATCCCTGGCAACGGCGCCAAAAACTTGGTGCACGAAATTGCAATCACACTTTTGCAATCCCGCACAACTAACCAGCAAGTGCACTGGGTCGTCCAAGTAATACCTTGCGTGAGCAAGGGTCGATCCCACGGAGATTGTCGGCTTGAAGCAAGCTATGGTTATCTTGTAAATCTTAGTCAGGATATCAGAAATTATCAGGATTGATTTGTGAAAAGCAAAAGAACATGAAATAGGTACTTGTTCTGCAGTAATGGAGAATAGGTTGAGGCTTTGGAGATGCTCCATCTTCTGAATCTCTGCTTTCCTACTGTCTTCTTCATCAACACGCAAGGCTCTTTCCATGGCAAGCTGTATGTAGGGTTTCACCGTTGTCAGTGGCTACCTCCCATCCTCTCAGTGAAAATGTTCCTATTCTCTGTCACAGCATGGCTAATCATCTGTCGGTTCTCGTTCAGGCCGGAATAGAATTCATTGATTCTTTTGCGTCTGTCACTAACGCCCCGCCTGCTAGGAGTTTGAAGCACGTCACAGTCATTCAATCATTGAATCCTACTCAGAATACCACAGACAAGGTTTAGACCTTCCGGATTCTCTTGAATGCCGCCATCAGTTCTAGCTTATACCACGAAGATTCCGGTTAAAGAATCCAAGAGATATCTACTCAATCTAAAATAGAACGGAGGTGTTTGTCAGGCACACGTTCATAGTTGAGAACATGATGAGTGTCACGGATCATCACATTCATCCGGGTTAAGAGCAAGTGATATCTTAGAATGGAAGCAAGCATGATTGAATAAGAAACAGTAGTAATTGCATTAATCCATCAAGACACAGCAGAGCTCCTCACCCCCAACCATGGGGTTTAGAGACTCATGCCGTGGAAGGTACACAAAGAAACGTGTAAAGTGTCATGAGGTACTGATACAATGTCAAAAGATCCTATTAATAGTAAACTAGTAGCCTAAGGCTTTACAGAATTGAGTAAATGACAGAAAAATCCACTTCCGGGCCCACGTGGTGTGTACTTGGGCTGAGCAGTGAAGCATTTTCGTGTAGAGACCTTTTCTGGAGTTAAACGCCAGCTTTCATGCCAGTTTGGGCGTTTAACTCCAAGTTTTATGCCAGTTCCGGCGTTTAACGCTGGAATTTCTGAGGCCGAATTGCTACGCCGGTTTGGGCCATCAAATCTTGGGCAAAGTATAGACTATCATATATTGCTGGAAAGCCCAGGATGTCTACTTTCCAATGCCGTTGAGAGCGCGCCAATTGGGCTTTTGTAGCTCCTGAAAATCCACTTCGAGTGCAGGGAGGTCAGAATCCAACAGCATCTGCAGTCCATTTCAGTCTCTAAATCAGATTTTTGCTCAGAACCCTCAATTTCAGCCAGAAAATACCTGAAATCACAGAAAAACACACAAACTCATAGTAAAGTCCAGAAAAGTGAATTTTAATTAAAAACTAATAAAATTATACTAAAAACTAGCTAAAAGATACTAAAAACATACTAAAAACAATGCCAAAGAGTGTACAAATTATCCGCTCATCACAACACCAAACTTAAATTGTTGCTTGTCCCCAAGCAACTGAAAATCAAAATAGAATAAAAAGAAGAGAATATACTATAGACTCCAAAATATCAAAGAAACATAGTTCCAATTAGATGAGCGGGACTAGTAGCTTTTTGCCTCCGAACAGTTTTGGCATCTCACTCTATCCTTTGAAGTCCAGAATGATTGGCATCTATAAGAACTCAGAACTTAGATAGTGTTATTGATTCTCCTAGTTAAGTATAATGATTCTTGAACATAGCTAGTGTATGAGTCTTGGCTGTGGACCAAAGCACTCTGTCTTCCAGTATTACCACCGGATACATACATGCCACAGACACATAATTGGGTGAACCTTTTTAGATTGTGACTCAGCTTTGCTAGAGTCCCCAATTAGAGGTGTCCAGGGTTCTTAAGCACACTCTTTTTGCCTTGGTTCACAACTTTATTTCTTTCTTTTTCTTTTTCTTCTCTCTTTTTTTTTCGAAATTTTTTTTTGTATACTGCTTTTTCTTGCTTCAAGAATCAATTTGATGATTTTTCAGATCCTCAATAACAGTTCTCTTTCTCCTCATTCTTTCAAGAGCCAACAATTTTAACATTCTCAAAACAACAAGTTCAAAAGACATATGCACTGTTCAAGCATTCATTCAGAAAACAAAAAGTATTGTCACCACATCAAACTAATTCAACTAGTTTCAAGGATAAATTTCGAAATCCTGTACTTCTTGTTCTTTTGTGATTAAAGCATTTTTCATTTAAGAGAGGTGATGGATTCATAGGACATTCATAACTTTAAGGCATGAATTATAAATTTCATTAATTATGAACTAAGAACAAGACTCAAAAATAGATATAAGATTAGACTAGAAAATAAAAGAAAAATGCAAAAATAGGCTCCTAATGATAGAGGTTTTCACAGAGTTAGGACTCAACAACCTTGTTTCTGAGAAGTGGATGCTCCCTCAGCTTGAGAGGAGAGCTTTTGGCGTTTCAGCTCTTGGAGTTCACGCCCCTGCTTCTCTTGATCCTTCCATTGACTTCTTGGTGATTGGATGTTCAATGGGTATGAATTCATCTGCTCCCATCTTCACCCCAGCCTCTTTACAGAGCAAGGAGATTAAGCTTGGGTAAGCCAATTTGGTTACAGTGGAATTCTTATTTGCAATTGTGTAGATCTCACAGGCAATCACATGATGCACCTCCACTTCTTTTCCAAGCATAATGCAATGAATCATCACTGCTCTCTTGATATTGACCTCAGAACGGTTGCTAGTGGGCAGAATGGAACGCCCAATAAAGTCTAGCCAACCTCTTGCAATTGGTTTGAGGTCTCCCCTCTTGAGTTGGTTTGGGACACCCTTAGAATTGGTTATCCACTTAGTTCCAGGGAGGCATATGTCCTCTAGAACTTGATCCAACCCTTTATCTGCTCTCACCATTCTCCTACTAAAGGAGTCAGGATCATCTTGCAGTTGAGGCAACTTGAAGATTTCTCTTATTTTGTCCAGATGGAAGTACATAACTTTCCCTCTGACCATGGTTCTATAGGTATGGTAAGCAGTTCCAGTCATTCTCTGCTTATCTGTTAGCCACAGATTTGAGTAGAATTCCTGAACCATGTTCCTTCCAACCTTTATTTCAGGATTGGTTAGAACTTCCCATCCTCTGTTTCGAATTTGCTCTTGGATCCCCGGATATTCATCTTCTTTCAGATCAAATTTAACTTCCGGGATCACTGACCTCAGACCCATTATTTTGTGATAATGGTCTTCATGTTCTTTGGTTAAGAACTTCTCTTGATTCCAAAGATTCTTTGGATTAGTCTCTTTCTTTCCTCTTAAATTGGTTTGTTTTCCCTTAGGAGCCATGATCTTGATGAATCTTGGCTTAGTGATCACGGAAAAGCACACCAAACTTAGAGGTTTGCTTGTCCTCAAGCAAAAGAAAGAAGAGAAGAGAGAGGGAGGAAGAGGAAATTCGAATGGTGTGGTGGAGAGAGGGAGCCAAACGCGTATTTATAAGGTGGGGAGGGGAGTTTTCGAAAAAGAGAGAAATTTGAAAGGAGATTTGAGAAGATATGGAAAGAAATTGAGAAAAGGGTGAAATTTTTTTAAACAAAATTTGGGAATGATTTGAGATAGATTTGAAGAATGGTTTTGATTTTTTGAAGATTTGAAAGTGAATGATGAAAGGTTGAAACGTAATTATGTAGAAAAGTATGGGTAAGACAAGGAAAGTTTGAAAAAAAATTTGCTTTGAAAATGAAGTTGTGGTCCCCCCACCTTTATGGCGTTAAACGCCCAGAATGGCACCCATTCTGGCGTTTAACGCCCAATTGATGCCCCTTTTGGGCGTTTAACGCCTAGCCAGGTGCCCTGGCTGGCGTTAAACGCCAGAAATCCTTTATCACTGGCGTTTTTCTGAACGCCCAGGATGCTGCACACCTGGCGTTAAACGCCCAGAATGGTGCCCATTCTGGCGTTTAACGCCCAAAATGGCACCATTCTTGGTGTTAAACGCCCAGAATGGTACCCATTCTGGCGTTTAACGCCCAAAATGCCCTTTACTGGCGTTTTTTCGCCAGTAAGCTCATTTTCTCTGCTTTTTGAGCTGAATCCTTCTGTAACTCTGTGAATTCCTTCATTTTTTGATACTTGCCTCTGTAAGAACGAATCATATAACCTCCTAATGACTGGGTTGCCTCCCAGCAAGCGCTTCTTTACTGTCTTTAGCTGGACCTTCACTGAGAATCACTCAAGTCTCAGTTTTGAGCATTCCTGCTCAAAATTGCCTTCAAGATAATGCTTGATTCTCTGTCCATTAACAATGAACTTTTTGTCAGAATCAATATCCTGAAGCTCAACATATCCATATGGTGACACTCCTGTAATCACATACGGACCCCTCCACCGGGATTTGAGTTTTCCTGGGAACAGTCTGAGCCTAGAGTTGAAGAGCAGAACTTTTTGTCCTGGCTCAAAGACTCTGGTTGACAACTTCTTGTCATGCCATTTCTTTGCCTTTTCCTTATAAATTTTTGCATTTTCAAAGGCATTGAGTCTGAACTCCTCTAGCTCATTTAGCTGAAGCAGTCTCTTTTCACCAGCTAACTGTGCATCCATGTTTAGGAATCTGGTTGCCCAGTAGGTTTTATGTTCCAGTTCCACGGGCAAATGACAGGCTTTCCCATACACCAGTTGGTATGGAGAGGTTCCTATAGGAGTCTTGAATGCTGTTCTGTATGCCCACAGAGCATCATCCAAGCTATTTGCCCAATCCTTTCTTCGGGCTATCACAGTCCGTTCTAGGATTTTTTTTAGCTCTCTGTTAGAGACTTCAGCTTGCCCATTTGTCTGTGGATGATACGGAGTTGCCACTTTATGGCTAATTCCATATCTGACCATAGCAGAGTATAGCTGTTTATTGCAGAAATGAGTGCCCCCGTCACTGATTAGCACTCTGGGCACGCCAAACCTGCTGAAGATGTGTTTCTGGAGGAATTTCAGCACGGTTTTGGTATCATTAGTGGGTGTAGCAATCGCTTCTACCCACTTGGATACATAATCCACATCCACCAGAATGTAAGTGTTTGAGTATGATGGTGGGAATGGACCCATGAAGTCAATTCCCTATACATCAAACAATTCTATCTCTAATATCCCTTGTTGAGGCATGGCATATCCATGAGGCAGGTTACCAGCTCTTTGGCAACTGTCACAGTTATGCACAAACTCTCGGGAATCTTTATAGAGAGTAGGCCAGTAGAAGCCACACTGGAGGACTTTAGTGGCTGTTCGCTCACTTCCAAAATGTCCTCCATACTGTGATCCATGGCAGTGCCATAGGATCCTTTGTGCTTCTTCTCTGGGTACACATCTGCGGATCACTCCGTCAGCACATCTCTTAAAGAGATATGGTTCATCCCAGAGGTAGTACTTGGCATCCGAAATTAATTTCTTTCTCTGCACGTAGCTGTACTCCTTGGGAATGAACCTCACAGCTTTATAATTTGCAATATCTGCAAACCATAGAGCTTCCTGAATGGCAAAGAGTTGCTCATCTGGGAAAGTCTCAGAGATCTCAGTAGAAGGGAGGGACGCCCCAGCTACTGGTTCTATTCGGGACAGATGATCAGCTACTTGGTTCTCTGTCCCTTTTCTGTCTCTTATTTCTATATCAAACTCTTGCAGAAGCAACACCCATCTGATAAGCCTGGGTTTTGAATCCTGCTTTGTGAGTAAGTATTTAAGAGCAGCATGGTCAGTGTACACAACCACTTTGGATCCCACTAGATAGGATCTAAACTTGTCAATGGCATAGACCACTGCAAGTAATTCTTTTTCTGTGGTTGTGTAGTTCTTCTGTGCATCATTTAGAACACGGCTGGCATAATAAATGACGTGCAGAAGCTTGTTATGCCTCTGTCCCAACAATGCACCAATGGCATGATCACTGGCATCACACATTAATTCAAATGGTAATGCCCAATCTGGTGCTGAGATGACTGGTGCTGTGACCAGTTTAGCTTTCAGGGTCTCAAATGCCTGTAGACACTGTGTGTCAAACACAAATGGTGTGTCAGCAGCTAGCAGATTACTCAGAGGTTTTGCAATTTTCGAAAAATCCTTTATAAACCTTCTGTAGAATCCTGCATGCCCCAGAAAGCTTCTGATTGCCTTAACATTGGCAGGTGGTGGTAATCTTTCAATTACCTCTACCTTTGCCTTATCCACCTCTATTCCCCTGCTTGAAATTTTGTGCCCAAGGACAATTCCTTCAGTCACCATAAAGTGACATTTCTCCCAGTTTAAAACCAGGTTAGTCTCTTGGCATCTTTTCAGGACAAGTGATAGGTGTTTAAGACAGGAGCTGAATGAGTCTCCATATACTGAGAAGTCATCCATGAAGACTTCCAGAAATTTCTCTACCATATCTGAGAAGATAGAGAGCATGCACCTCTGAAAGGTTGCAGGTGCATTGCACAGACCAAAAGGCATCCTTCTGTAGGCAAACACGCCTGAAGGGCAAGTAAATGCTGTTTTCTCTTGGTCCTGAGGATCTACTGCAATTTGGTTGTAGCCTGAATAGCCATCCAAAAAGCAGTAATAATTGTGACCAGCTAGTCTTTCTAGCATTTGGTCTATGAATGGTAAAGGGAAATGATCCTTTCTGGTGGCTGTATTGAGCCTTCTGTAGTCAATACACATACGCCACCCTGTAACTGTTCTTGTAGGAACCAGTTCATTTTTTTCATTATGAACCACTGTCATGCCTCCCTTTTTGGGGACAACTTGGACAGGGCTCACCCAGGGGCTATCAGAAATAGGATAAATAATCCCAGCCTCTAGTAATTTAGTAACCTCTTTCTGCACCACCTTCTTCATGGCTGGATTTAGCCTCCTCTGTGGTTGGACCACTGGTTTGGCATTATCCTCCAACAGGATCTTGTGCATGCATCTAGCTGGGCTAATGCCCTTAAGATCACTTATGGACCACCCAAGAGCTGTCTTGTGTGTCATTAGCACTTGAATCAGTGCTTCCTCTTCCTGTGGATTTAAAGCAGAGCTTATAATCACTGGAAAAGTTTCACCTTCTCCCAGAAATGCATATTTCAGAGATGGTGGTAGAGGTTTGAGTTCAGGTTTGGGAGGTTTATCCCCCTCCTGAGGAATTTTTGAAAATTCCTTTATTTCCTCTGGTTCTTCTTGATCAGATTGGGCATCCTTGAAGATGTCCTCAAGCTCTGATTCTAGGCTTTCAGTCATATTGATCTCATCTACCAGAGAGTCAATAATGTCAGCGCCCATGCAGTCATCTGGTGTGTCTGGATGCTGCATAGCTTTCACAGCATTCAACTTGAACTCATCCTCATTGACTCTCAGGGTTACTTCCCCTTTTTGCACATCAATGAGAGTTCGTCCAATTGCTAGGAAAGGTCTTCCTAGAATGAGAGTTGCACTCTTGTGCTCCTCCATTTCCAGCACCACAAAGTCAGTTGGAAAGGCAAATGGCCCAACCTTGACAATCATATCCTCTATTATGCCTGATGGGTGTTTAATGGAGCCATCAGCAAGTTGGAGGCATATCCTGGTTGGTTTGACCTCTCCAGCCAACCCAAGCTTTCTGATAGTGGATGCAGGTATTAGATTGATGCTTGCTCCAAGGTCACATAGGGCTGTCTTGGTGCAAGCACCTTCTAATGTGCATGGTATCATAAAGCTTCCAGGATCTTGAAGCTTTTCTGGTAAGCTTTTCAGAATGACTGCACTGCATTCTTCAGTGAGAAACACTTTTTCAGTTTCTCTCCAATCCTTCTTATGACTTAAGATCTCTTTCATGAACTTAGCATAAGAAGGTATTTGCTCAAGTGCCTCGGCAAACGGAATCTTTATTTCAAGAGTCCTTAGATAGTCTACAAAGCGGGCAAATTGTTTATCCTGTTCCGCTTTGCGGAGTTTCTGAGGATAAGGCATCTTGGCTTGATATTCTTCAACCTTAGATGCTGCAGGTTTATTCCTTACAGAAGTGGTTGAAGAAGCCTTGTTAGAGGGATAATTATCAGCACTCTCAGGTGTCTGATCTTCCCTTGGCGTTTGAACGCCAGGATTGGGTGGAAAATGGGCGTTTAACGCCAGCTTTTCCCCCTTTTCTGGCGTTTGAACGCCAGAACTGGGCAAGGAATGGGCGTTTAACGCCAGCTTTCCTTCCCTTTCTGGCGTTTGAACGCCAGAACTGGGCAAGGAATGGGCGTTTAACGCCAGCTTTCCTTCCCTTTCTGGCGTTTGAACGCCAATAACATTCCTCTCTGGGCTCTTATTGTCCTCAGAGGGATTTTGAACAGTGGTTTGGTTATCCTCTGTTATTTGTTCCTTGTTTGGCTTTTTGCTCTTTTGAGTAGTGGTATTCAGGGTCTTCCCACTCCTCAATTGAACTGCTTGACATTCCTCTGTTATCTGGTTAGATATTTGCTGTTTTGCTTGATTCAACTGCAGTTCTATGCTCTTGTTAGCAACTTTAGTTTCATGAAGCATCTCTTTAAATTCTGCTAACTGTTCTGTCATCAGGAGCAATTGTTGATTAAGCTCAATTATCTGTTCTTGAGGATTAGGGTCATTGACTACTGCCATGACTTCCTCTTTTGGAGAGAACTCATTGCTAGAGTACAAATATTGGTTTCTAGCAACAGTGTCTATAAGCTCTTGAGCTTCTTCAATTGTCTTCCTCATGTGTATAGATCCACCAGCTGAGTGGTCTAAAGACATCTGAGCTTTTTCTGTAAGCCCATAGTAGAAAATGTCTAATTGTACCCACTCTGAAAACATTTTAGAGGGACATTTCCTTAGGATACCACTATACCTCTCCTAGGCATTATAAAGGGATTCATTATCCTCTTGTTTAAAGCCTTGGATGTCCAGCCTTAGCTGTGTCATCCTCTTTGGAGGGTAAAAGTGATTCAGGAATTTGTCTGATAACTGTTTCGATGTCTTTATGCTTGCTGTAGGTTGGTTATTCAACCACCTTTTAGCTTGATCTTTTACAGCAAATGGAAACAGTAATAGTCTGTAGACATCCTGATCTACCTCTTTATCATGTACTGTGTCAGCAATTTGTAAGAACTGTGCCATAAACTCAGTAGGTTCTTCCTGTGGAAGACCGGAATACTGGCAATTTTGCTGCACTATGATAATGAGTTGAGGATTTAGCTCAAAGCTGCTTGCTTTGATGGGAGGTGTACAGATGCTACTCCCATATGCAGCTGTAATGGGGTTAGCATATGACCCCAGAGTCCTTTTGGACTGATTAATCCCACTTAAGTCCATGATGGACAAAAGGGAAATGATAATGATTGCAAATAGATAAATTTTGTTTGTTTTTTTTTTTTTTGAATTAAACGAAAAAAATTAAAAAAAAAGGAAATTAAGATAAAAATTCGAAAATCAAAAAGAAAATAAGATCAAAGCAAATTGAGAACTGAATCAATTAGTTATTTAGAAAGATTTTGAAAACAGCAATTAAAAAGATATGATTGAAAAATTTTTATGAAAAAGATTTGATTTTTGAAAAGAGGAAAGAGACAAACACAAAAAGACACCAAACTTAAAATTTTTAGAAAATCAAACACTAATTTTCGAAAATCTTTTAAGGGAAAAACACAAAGAGGACACCAAACTTAGAATTTTTATGAATCAAAAAGGAACTAAGAACATGCAAAGTCGAAAATTAAAAGAAAAACAAAAGCATGCAATTGACACCAAACTTAAAATATGAAACTGGACTCAACTAAAAGACTCTAAACCTACAAAAATAAAACAGTCCTAATCTAAGCAACAAGACAAGCCGTCAGTTGTCCAAACTCGAACAATCCCCGGCAACGGCGCCAAAAACTTGGTGCACGAAATTGCAATCACACTTTTGCAATCCCGCACAACTAACCAGCAAGTGCACTGGGTCGTCCAAGTAATACCTTGCGTGAGCAAGGGTCGATCCCACGGAGATTGTCGGCTTGAAGCAAGCTATGGTTATCTTGTAAATCTTAGTCAGGATATCAGAAATTATCAGGATTGATTTGTGAAAAGCAAAAGAACATGAAATAGGTACTTGTTCTGCAGTAATGGAGAATAGGTTGAGGCTTTGGAGATGCTCCATCTTCTGAATCTCTGCTTTCCTACTGTCTTCTTCATCAACACGCAAGGCTCCTTCCATGGCAAGCTGTATGTAGGGTTTCACCGTTGTCAGTGGCTACCTCCCATCCTCTCAGTGAAAATGTTCCTATGCTCTGTCACAGCATGGCTAATCATCTGTCGGTTCTCATTCAGGCCGGAATAGAATCCATTGATTCTTTTGCGTCTGTCACTAACGCCCCGCCTGCTAGGAGTTTGAAGCACGTCACAGTCATTCAATCATTGAATCCTACTCAGAATACCACAGACAAGGTTTAGACCTTCCGGATTCTCTTGAATGCCGCCATCAGTTCTAGCTTATACCACGAAGATTCCGGTTAAAGAATCCAAGAGATATCTACTCAATCTAAAATAGAACGGAGGTGTTTGTCAGGCACACGTTCATAGTTGAGAACATGATGAGTGTCACGGATCATCACATTCATCCGGGTTAAGAGCAAGTGATATCTTAGAATGGAAGCAAGCATGATTGAATAAGAAACAGTAGTAATTGCATTAATCCATCAAGACACAACAGAGCTCCTCACCCCCAACCATGGGGTTTAGAGACTCATGCCATGGAAGGTACACAAAGAAACGTGTAAAGTGTCATGAGGTACTGATACAATGTCAAAAGATCCTATTAATAGTAAACTAGTAGCCTAAGGCTTTACAGAATTGAGTAAATGACAGAAAAATCCACTTCCGGGCCCACTTGGTGTGTACTTGGGCTGAGCAGTGAAGCATTTTCGTGTAGAGACCTTTTCTGGAGTTAAACGCCAGCTTTCATGCCAGTTTGGGCGTTTAACTCCAAGTTTTATGCCAGTTCCGGCGTTTAACGCTGGAATTTCTGAGGCCGAATTGCTACGCCGGTTTGGGCCATCAAATCTTGGGCAAAGTATGGACTATCATATATTGCTGGAAAGCCCAGGATGTCTACTTTCCAATGCCGTTGAGAGCGCGCCAATTGGGCCTCTGTAGCTCTAGAAAATCCACTTCGAGTGCAGGGAGGTCAGAATCCAACAGCATCTGCAGTCCATTTCAGTCTCTGAATCAGATTTTTGCTCAGAACCCTCAATTTCAGCCAGAAAATACCTGAAATCACAGAAAAACACACAAACTCATAGTAAAGTCCAGAAAAGTGAATTTTAATTAAAAACTAATAAAATTATACTAAAAACTAGCTAAAAGATACTAAAAACATACTAAAAACAATGCCAAAAAGTGTACAAATTATCCGCTCATCAGCACTCCACTTTCGTGGAAGCGGCGGCTCCGGGCTGCTGTACACACAAGTAAACAACAATTAAGGAAAATGTCACATGAGTGTGGTATAATAAAAGACAATGTGTGTATTCTAAGTGTGCGTACACTTTAGAACATACACGTTGGCCGAGTAGAGCGGTATCCACACAATCAAAAAGTAATAGCCTATGTTCCTCAATTGAGTTACCTAGGTTGCAAGTAAGGCATAAGTAAAACTTAAGGCACAAGCAACCTTAGGTAACCACAAAAGTGAAGTGAGTGTCTAAGAAATTGGCTATTGGAATTGTGCAAGTGAAAGTGCAAAATTGATATAAGATAGCACAATAAACAACAACCAATCTATTAATGAAAAGGAAACCACTTCTTCATCATGAAACAGAGTGAAATAGTCACATGGTAAAATACTTGTTACAAAAAGTGACAAGCTTGATAAAAATCTAGTTGAGCCACTCAAACAAATGCAAAGCATTAAAAAGGAACAAGTACTGGTCATGTGATGAATTTAATATGAAAGATCATGATGAAGAAGTAATTTTAACTCAATTCAATGCACTTACAAGAGTTCACCTAATATGCAACAAAATGCAAATGCGCAAATCCAATTAGGTGCTAGTAAATCAAAGCAAAGTATAAGTGCATTAATGACATTCAAGCAACAAGCAACTATTCAACATCAAACAAACACTTGCAATATATTTAAATAGAAACAACTAAAGTAGTAAAACAAGAGGAAAAACATGGAAGAAGCAAGAAAAGAGAGGGGTGGAGGGAGTAGGAGTGTGTTAGGGCTCAAATGGAAGAAAAATAAAAATTTTGCACAAAATAGCACTTGTGCGTACGCATAGGTATTTGTGCGTACGCACACCACATGAAAACAGGGGAGGTGTACGCTCGCACAAGGTGTGCGAGTGTTTCGAACAGAACGGGGATATAGAAGTGTGCGTACGCACCAAGGTGTGCATTCGCACAGGAGATTTTTTTTCGAGGATCATGTGTGTGTGCGCACACACTTCTGTGCGCTCGCACAAGAGCGAAAAAAAAGGGGTTCACGCGCACAGGCTGTGCCATTGCTCTCACCAGAGGGAATATAAGTTGGCGTGCGGACGCACAAGTCTGTGTGGCCACACAGAGGGCGCGACAAGGAACATGAGTGCGTATACACAAGATGGTGCGCATGCACAAACCAAAGAAAACGGGGGAGCGCCCACGCACAGACCATGCTGGCGCTGTGAACAGAGGGTAATACAAAGAGTGTGCGGGTGCACAGGCTTGTGCACTCGCACAGGTTATGAAACTCACAGTTGTGTGCGCACGCACAGCAGCGTGTGTACGCACAGATGCCCTGTTTTGCAAAAATTTTTCTTTCATTTCTAAGGTGTTATGCCTTAGCTCAATCAATATTTCAACCCTACAACATTCAAAACATCACAAAATCATGATCCATTTACAATTCAACCTATCTAAACTCAAATTTAAACTAATCCTAAGCTAACTAAGACAAGCAAACATGCAAGAAACTAGGACTATAAGCAAAGAGAAAGGGTAAGAAAGATGTTACCATGGTGGGGTGTCTCCCACCTAGCACTTTGGTTTATAGTCCTTAAGTTGGACTTATTGAGGAGACTCTAGCTAGGTGGCTTGTGTTTCCACTCCTCTTTGAATCTCCATCCATGCTTGCACTTCAAGACTTTTCCGGGATCCCATATTCTAGGCCTCCAGTCACCTTCTTCTTGATCACTATGCTTCAAGCCGGATGGACAAGCTTTCAAATGACCATTTAAACAACCTAACATTCTCCGAAAATAACTCAATTGTGCTTCACACCATGCTTGAGCTCCAAGTCTTGAATTGATTTTCTTGAAGAACCTTGGACTTGCTTGGCAACCAACACTTCTTCCTCCACCATGTACCAACCCAAGAAGGACCTTGAGTTGGTAATCCGTCTCCAAGATAGTATATTGGTGGGGGCCAATGAAGCTCAATGGTGAAATTGCCACCCACTCAATGTGTTCTTGGAACGGATTTACTTCTTCACCAACTTCCTCTTCCCCATCACTAAAATCATAACATGGAGGTCGTGAGAAGTCTACCTCCATGTCTCTCTCAAACTTAATAGGAAGAGGCTCATTAAGATCATTGAGGGGATTGATCGAGGAGGACAAAAAATCATCAATGATGGAATCTTCGTCTTGATCAATCTCTCTCAACTCCTTCTTTCTCTCCTCTGGTTCACATACTTTCCCTTCTTCCTCAAGTCGCACTTTAAGATCTAACCTTTCTTCTTTCCCTTATGGCTTCATGCTCTCCTCTTCACTATAAGCCTTAGTTGATCCCTCACATTCCTCAAGAGGAATGCCTTGATCCGATGATCATAGGAGAACAAAGCGGTTCACCACTTCGGCTATGGTTGCCACGAATTGCCCTTGTGTCCTTCAGAATCCTTCTTACTCTTGGAGAAAGGCTTGAAGGTCTTGATGGTCTTAAGTCAAGGGTGGAAAAGCTTCACAATTAGGTAAAAAGGAAGGTTCATTAGTTGGAAAGAAGGTTGGATATGTGGGAGGTAGTTCATGTTGATGAGTATCTTGAGGTGGTGTGTAAGAAGGTGGATGATGGTATTGATGTGGTGTTTGAAAATATTGTGGTTGAGGGTTGTGTTAAGGGTAGTAGTCATAGGTATATGGTGGTGGAGGTGTATAGTGATGACAGGTCATCATATACCCATTTTTCAAGCTAATTTCACTTGTTTTACTAGTCTTTATGCACTTTCTTGCATCCTAAGTAAGTGATTTGGAGTGAAAATGCATAACTTCTTTAAATCAAACAACCACCATGAAATTAATGTTAACTCATGAGGTTTACGCTGAATTTAATTGATTTTTAATTGATTTATAAGCCTTGTGAATTTAGTGATACTTTGAGTGGTTGTTTTGGTTTATTGTAGGTGAAGAAAAGAAGAAAAGAGGAAGCGTGGCTTAAGAAAGCGTGGCCCAAGAGAGAACAAGTGTGGCGCATAAAATGAGGAAGCTAGCATTGCCCTCCACAAGGGCATACTGCCCTCTAAGAGGGCAACATAAGGAAACAAGGCTTGAGAGGCAACACTGCCCTGCCCACGACAAGGGCAGAGCACAAATTGGTGCCATGGATCAAGAGGAGCTAAAACACTGCCCTGCCCTCCTCAAGGGCAATATCGGGCTCAACAAAGGAAGAAATCCAAAGAAAAAGCTCACCATTGCTTGCCACAAGGATCGAACACGGCACCATGAGGAAGCAAGGAACTAAGCCTTACTTTGGTGCCAAGAAAATCAAGGAAAAGAGGTAGCGTGTGTGTCACCCAAGTTTCGAACACGGGGCTTTAATTTGGAAACATTGCCCTGCCCTCCGCAAGGGCAGGGCAGCATTTTGTTGTGGCACGGCCAACGCACCAACGCACCAAGGGACGCACGCACCATTTTCTGCCTTGCCCTCCACAATGGCAGGGCCGCCTCCTGGAAACAACTTTTCTTGGGCTGAAATTGGATTAAAAATCCAACAAAATTCATTTCTTCACCAAATCAAAAGCCCATCCAAATTCCAAAATCCAAGAATAGAAAGTGTATAAATAGGAGTTAGTTTAATGTAATTAGGGACCCTTTACTTTACTTTTGAACTTGGAACTTTCTTTTGAGTTTGGAATCTTCACTTTTATTTTGGGAATTCTTGAATTTTCCCTTGGAGATTTCACTGAGATTTCTGAGAATTGGGGAGGAGAATTGATCTCTCTCCTTCCTTGTTCTTGCTAGAGCATTTCTACTTTTCTTGTTTGAGTCTTGGGTGTTAAGGATTGAGGAAATTCTGTCTCAATCTCCACTCAAGAGCTCCTTAATTTTCTCTTCTGCATAATTGAGTTCAATTACATTCACTTTACTGTTTCTTCTTCAATTTCTTGTTAATTGCTTTGAGAATTTGGATCTGGGAAGGCAATTGAGATCTAGACTTTGCTATCTAGTCTCTGGAGTCCTGAGATCACATTTTCCTTTTGGTTCTTCTGTGAACCTCTGCTGCAACTCAATTTCCTTTCTGTTTGAATTCTGAGTATTTCCAATTCATCTTCTGCTTTATTACTTGCTGCAATTTAATTTCCATTGCTTAAATTCTGAAATCCCAATCCTCAAATCCCTTTTTCATTCAAGCAATTTATATTTCTTGCACTTTAAGTTACTGCAATTTACATTTCTTGCACTTTAAGTTCCAGTCATTTAATTTCTTGTTCTTTAAGATTCAGTCCTTTTACTTTCAGTTCCTTTTAATTTCTGCAATTCTTCCCTTCCCCCTTTACATTTCCTGTTGTTTAATTGCTGTTGGATACAAAACACTCAACCAATACTCAATTCGCTTGACTAAATCAACCACTAAACTAAAATTGCTCAATCCTTCAATCCCTGTGGGATCGACCTCACTCATGTGAGTTATTATTACTTGATGCGACCCGGTACACTTGCCGGTGAGTTTTGTGTCGAATCATTTTCTGCACATCAAGTTTTTGGCGCCGTTGCCGGGGATTGAAATAGATTGACAATGATTACGTGAAGTGGAGATCTAGATCAAGCACTTTTTCTTTAATTTTAACTAACACACTAACTGTTTGAATTTTTGCTTAAACTAACTAAAACTTCACTCTAGCAATAGATTGAAGTTTCACTGGTTTTCTGGATCTGTGTGTTTCTTATTGTGTGTTTGTATGTCAGGTACAGGAAGAGCTTCCCCTATTCTCTCTGAAATTGACCAAAGAACTCTTCGAAGAATAAGAAGAGCTGAAAGAGGGAAGAACGTTATTGGAGAGGAAGAATCTGAGGAGGAATTCCAAGAAATGGAAGGAGATCCATCAAATCCCAATCAACCAGAAGGAGGGGCCAACAATAACCCACAACAAAGAAGAGTACTGGCTTCCTACACATTTGCAAATGCTAGACACTGTGGGAGTAGCATCCTTACCCCCAATGTCAATGCAAACAACTTTGAACTAAAGTCACAGCTCATCACACTGGTTCAAAACAATTGTTCTTTTGGAGGAGGGCCATTGGAGGATCCAAATCAACATCTATCTACCTTCTTAAGGATTTGTGACACTGTCAAAACCAATGGT
Source organism: Arachis stenosperma (assembly GCF_014773155.1). NCBI lineage: Eukaryota > Viridiplantae > Streptophyta > Magnoliopsida > Fabales > Fabaceae > Arachis > Arachis stenosperma. Next base: position 70,294,479 of record NC_080380.1, on the reverse strand, counting down.
GTGCCTCCTGACAGTTACAAGTTACTGCTCTTTCCATTCTCTCTCAGAGACAAAGCCACTCAATGGCTAGAAACATTTCCAAAGGAAAGCATCAACACTTGGGATGATTTGGTGAGCAAATTTCTTGCCAAATTTTATCCCCCTCAAAGGATCATAAGATTGAAGACTGAGGTGCAGACATTCACTCAAATGGAGGCTGAGAATTTATATGAAGCATGGGAAAGATATAAGGCACTATTGAGGAAATGTCCACCAGAGATGTTTACTGAGTGGGATAAGTTGCAGAACTTCTATGAAGGACTTACTCTGAAAGCTCAAGAAGCACTTGATCATTCAGCTGGAGGCTCATTACAACTCATGAAAACTACAGAGGAAGCTCAAAACCTCATTGATATGGTGGCCAACAACCAATATTTCTTTGCTCATCAAAGACAACGCCAACCATCACAAAGGAGAGGAGTAATGGAGTTGGAAGGAGTGGATTCAATTCTAGCTCAGAACAAGATGATGCAGCAGCAGATTCAACAACAGTTTGAGCAAATGGCCAAAAGAATTGATGGCCTGCAAGTAGCATCAGTGAGTGCCACAAGCTAACCATCAACCACATGGGTGCAAAATGAAGAAACCCAAGAGGAGCAACAACAAGAGCAAGTCCAATACATGCACAACCAAAATCCCAGAACAAATGAAGTCTATGGTGATGCCTACAATCCATCTTAGAAGAACCATCCCAACCTCAGATGGGGAGACAACCACAATCAAACTCAGCAACCATGACAAAGAAACTCAAATAAAAACAATTGGAAAAACACAAACCACAACAACCAGCCAAACACTAACCAAAACACTTACAGAAAACCACAAAACACTTACCCCAACTCAAACCATTATCCACCTAATAACCAACTAACTAACCAAAACACCTACCATCATCCAACAACACCCCAAAGCCAACCCACCTCACAAGAATCTCAGAGGATCACTAATTTAGAACTGCTCATGGAGAAAATGATGAAGAACCAAGAATTGACAACAAAGAACCAAGAAGCTTCCATGAAGAACTTAGAAAGGCAAATTGGACAACTCTCCAAACAGATTTCAATTGAAAAACCATCAAGCTCACTACCAAGTGACACCATTCCTAACCCAAAGGAAGAATGCAAGGTCGTGCAACTAAGGAGTGGAAAGATGTTAGTGGATGGTAACCAAGAAGCAACAAAGAGTCGATTCACAGCAAATGGTCACAGAGCAAAGCTATACCTAGGAGGACAATGGGACAAGGAAAAAGAGGTTCAGAGTCTAAACCCCTCTTAAAGCAAAAATGGAAGATGTCAAGCTAGTGACAATAAAAGAGCGCTTGTTGGGAGGCAACCCAACTTGAGGTAGTTTTCTTTTCATAGCTTTTTCAATAAAAAAATTGAATAATTGGTATGCATTGCAAGGAGCTAAGTTTGGTATTGCACACCAAAACAAATTAAGGGAGAATGGAGGATTCTAAGTTTGGTGTTCCACCAAAATCTCATTTAAAAGAACATTCTCACTTCCTGCATAAATGCTAGCTCTCAGCAATCGAACAAATTTTTCAACTATTTAACTGCTTTTTAGCTTTAATTCCACAACCTTTAGCAAGAACACAAGGTTTCACATATGGTTAACTTGTTGCATCAGAGGCAGTGGCAAGTAATTAAGTTTGGTGTTCACACACCAAAATCCAAGAGCCACACTCAATTTATGCATACTAACCATACACTTAAGGGCTTGAGAAGCAAGCAACTTTGAGAATTATGCAGGACATGAGTCAACAATTGAAGATATGGTGCATCTTAACTCAAAGAAAACACAACAGAAGGAAGAATCAAAGGTCTGTAACTTCAAAGGTTGTATCTAAACTTAATCCTTGCTGCTATGAATTGTTTTAAACATGGGAACCATTATATATCTTGCTAAAGTTTTTATCTAGTTGCAAGTGAAGTTGTTTGATCAAGTATGATAATCTGCATAATGCTTGTCATTCATCACTTAGCTTGAATTTTGTTTTGTTTCCCATATGCTTGAATAAAAGAGATTTTGTTTGAATTGAAAAGTAAAAATCCAATGTTGCATAAGTAGAATGGAAGTCAATGGTGGTATATGTGTTTGATTAAATGAATAACTCATGAAATAAGTGCTGCATAATATCATTTTCATTGAAGTGTGAACTAGCTTGCTGTCATGAAGGTTCCTATCAATAAAGAAAAAGCCCTTGAGAACAAAATCAAAACAAAGAGAAAAGGAAGAAGAAAAAGCCAATGTGGCAAGAAAAAAAACAAAGAATAAAGGCTGGACACCAATAGCTTGGACCCTAGGACACATGCTTGTGGTGTTCTTGTACTAGGATATGCTTGGATAAGTAAATTCTGAGGGGTATTTCAAAACCCGGTCACTTAGATCAACTGATTTGGGATGACCAATTGAAAGTCCACAATAAAGAGCAACCTAGATACAGAACATTTAGTTATCCAAAGAGATGCTGGGCATCAATGATCCTAGGAAGAAATAGTGAGCCATGTGTCTGTGGTGGAAGATGTTGATTTAAAAATAAAGCCAAAGGCTACTACTACAACATTAGACACCAAGCCTTCAAGAATAATAAGCTTGATCAGCAACATGAGAAAAGAAAAGTTAGCAAGGGAGCAAAGAAAGAATAAACCTTATAACAGCAAGTTTAGCAAGCCTTTGAGGAAGAATGTATATTATGTAACAGCAACAATAATTGAGTTATCATTATCTGCATAAAAACCCCATGAATCACATTCTGCTATATGCCTAATAAGGATATGTTTCTTTTCTTGTTCATTTCATTTTCTCTTAGTTTTGATGCTTGCTTGGGGACAAGCAAGATTTAAGTTTGGTGTTGTGATGACAGGTCATCATATACCCATTTTTCAAGCTAATTTCACTTGTTTTACTAGTCTTTATGCACTTTCTTGCATCCTAAGTAAGTGATTTGGAGTGAAAATGCATAACTTCTTTAAATCAAACAACCACCATGAAATTAATGTTAACTCATGAGGTTTAAGCTGAATTTAATTGATTTTTAATTGATTTATAAGCCTTGTGAATTTAGTGATACTTTGAGTGGTTGTTTTGGTTTATTGTAGGTGAAGAAAAGAAGAAAAGAGGAAACGTGGCTTAAGAAAGCGTGGCCCAAGAGAGAACAAGTGTGGCGCATAAAAGGAGGAAGCTAGCATTGCCCTCCACAAGGGCATACTGCCTTCTAGGAGGGCAACATAAGGAAACAAGGCTTGAGAGGCAACACTGCCCTGCCCACGACAAGGGCAGAGCACAAATTGGTGCCATGGATCAAGAGGAGCTAAAACACTGCCCTGCCCTCCTCAAGGGCAATATCAAGCTCAACAAAGGAAGAAATCCAAAGAAAAAGCTCACCATTGCTTGCCACAAGGATCGAACACAGCACCATGAGGAAGCAAGGAACTAAGCCTTACTTTGGTGCCAAGAAAATCAAGGAAAAGAGGTAGCGTGTGTGTCACCCGAGTTTCGAACACGGGGCTTCAATTTGGAAACATTGTCCTGCCCTCCGCAAGGGCAGGGCAGCATTTTGTTGTGGCATGGCCAACGCACCAACGCACCAATGCACCAAGGGACGCACGCACCATTTTCTGCCCTGCCCTCCATAATGGCAGGGCAGCCTCCTGGAAGCAACTTTTCTTAGGCTTAAATTGGATTAAAAATCCAACAAAATTCATTTCTTCACCAAATCAAAAGCCCATCCAAATTCCAAAATCCAAGAATAGAAAGTGTATAAATAGGAGTTAGTTTAATGTAATTAGGGACCCTTTACTTTACTTTTGAACTTGGAACTTTCTTTTGAGCTTGGAATCTTCACTTTTATTTTGGGAATTCTTGAATTTTCCCTTGGAGATTTCATTGAGATTTCTGAGAATTGGGGAGGAGAATTGATCTCTCTCCTTCCTTGTTCTTGCTAGAGCATTTCTACTTTTCTTGTTTGAGTCTTGGGTGTTAAGGATTGAGGAAATTCTGTCTCAATCTCCACTCAAGAGCTCTTTAATTTTCTCTTCTGCATAATTGAGTTCAATTACATTCACTTTACTGTTTCTTCTTCAATTTCTTGTTAATTGCTTTGAGAATTTGGATCTGGGAAGGCAATTGAGATCTAGACTTTGCTATCTAGTCTCTGGAGTCCTGAGATCACATTTTCCTTTTGGTTCTTCTGTGAACCTCTGCTGCAACTCAATTTCCTTTCTGTTTGAATTCTGAGTATTTCCAATTCATCTTCTGCTTTATTACTTGCTGCAATTTAATTTCCATTGCTTAAATTCTGAAATCCCAATCCTCAAATCCCTTTTTCATTCAAGCAATTTATATTTCTTGCACTTTAAGTTACTGCAATTTACATTTCTTGCACTTTAAGTTTCAGTCATTTAATTTCTTGTTCTTTAAGATTCAGTCCTTTTACTTTCAGTTCCTTTTAATTTCTGCAATTCTTCCCTTCCCCCTTTACATTTCCTGTTGTTTAATTGCTGTTGGATACAAAACACTCAACCAATACTCAATTCGCTTGACTAAATCAAGCACTAAACTAAAATTGCTCAATCCTTCAATCCTTGTGGGATCGACCTCACTCATGTGAGTTATTATTACTTGATGCGACCCGGTACACTTGCCGGTGAGTTTTGTGTCGAATCATTTTCTGCACATCAAGTTTTTGGCGCCGTTGCCGGGGATTGAAATAGATTGACAATGATTACGTGAAGTGGAGATCTAGATCAAGCACTTTTTCTTTAATTTTAACTAACACACTAACTGTTTGAATTTTTGCTTAAACTAACTAAAACTTCACTCTAGCAATAGATTGAAGTTTCACTGGTTTTCTGGATCTGTGTGTTTCTTATTGTGTGTTTGTATGTCAGGTACAGGAAGAGCTTCCCCTATTCTCTCTGAAATTGACCAAAGAACTCTTCGAAGAATAAGAAGAGCTGAAAGAGGGAAGAACGTTATTGGAGAGGAAGAATCTGAGGAGGAATTCCAAGAAATGGAAGGAGATCCATCAAATCCCAATCAACCAGAAGGAGGGGCCAACAATAACCCACAACAAAGAAGAGTACTGGCTTCCTACACATTTGCAAATGCTAGACACTGTGGGAGTAGCATCCTTACCCCCAATGTCAATGCAAACAACTTTGAACTAAAGTCACAGCTCATCACACTGGTTCAAAACAATTGTTCTTTTGGAGGAGGGCCATTGGAGGATCCAAATCAACATCTATCTACCTTCTTAAGGATTTGTGACACTGTCAAAACCAATGGTGTGCCTCCTGACAGTTACAAGTTGCTGCCCTTTCCATTCTCTCTCAGAGACAAAGCCACTCAATGGCTAGAAACATTTCCAAAGGAAAGCATCAACACTTGGGATGATTTGGTGAGCAAATTTCTTGCCAAATTTTATCCCCCTCAAAGGATCATAAGATTGAAGACTGAGGTGCAGACATTCACTCAAATGGAGGCTGAGAATTTATATGAAGCATGGGAAAGATATAAGGCACTATTGAGGAAATGTCCACCAGAGATGTTTACTGAGTGGGATAAGTTGCAGAACTTCTATGAAGGACTTACTCTGAAAGCTCAAGAAGCACTTGATCATTCAGCTGGAGGCTCATTACAACTCATGAAAACTACAGAGGAAGCTCAAAACCTCATTGATATGGTGGCCAACAACCAATATTTCTTTCCTCATCAAAGACAACGCCAACCATCACAAAGGAGAGGAGTAATGGAGTTGGAAGGAGTGGATTCAATTCTAGCTCAGAACAAGATGATGCAGCAGCAGATTCAACAATAGTTTGAGCAAATGGCCAAAAGAATTGATGGCCTGCAAGTAGCATCAGTGAGTGCCACAAGCCAACCATCAACCACATGGGTGCAAAATGAAGAAACCCAAGAGGAGCAACAGCAAGAGCAAGTCCAATACATGCACAACCAAAATCCCAGAACAAATGAAGTCTATGGTGATACCTACAATCCATCTTGGAAGAACCATCCCAACCTCAGATGGGGAGACAACCACAATCAAACTCAGCAACCATGACAAAGAAACTCAAATAAAAACAATTGGAAAAACACAAACCACAACAACCAGCCAAACACTAACCAAAACACATACAGAAAACCACAAAACACTTACCCGGCCCCAACTCAAACCATTATCCACCCAATAACCAACCAACTAACCAAAACACCTACCATCATCCAACAACACCCCAAAGCCAACCCACCTCACAAGAATCTCAGAGGATCACTAATTTAGAACTGCTCATGGACAAAATGATGAAGAACCAAGAATTGACAACAAAGAACCAAGAAGCTTCCATGAAGAACTTAGAAAGGCAAATTGGACAACTCTCCAAACAGATTTCAATTGAAAAACCATCAAGCTCACTACCAAGTGACACCATTCCTAACCCAAAGGAAGAATGCAAGGTCGTGCAACTAAGGAGTGGAAAGATGTTAGTGGATGGTAACCAAGAAGCAACAAAGAGTCGATTCACAGCAAATGGTCACAGAGCAAAGCTATACCTAGGAGGACAATGGGACAAGGAAAAAGAGGTTCAGAGTCTAAACCCCTCTTAAAGCAAAAATGGAAGATGTCAAGCTAGTGACAATAAAAGAGCGCTTGTTGGAAGGCAACCCAACTTGAGGTAGTTTTCTTTTCATAGCTTTTTCAATAAAAAAATTGAATAATTGGTATGCATTGCAAGGAGCTAAGTTTGGTATTGCACACCAAAACAAATTAAGGGAGAATGAAGGATTCTAAGTTTGGTGTTCCACCAAAATCTCATTTAAAAGAACATTCTCACTTCCTGCATAAATGCTAGCTCCCAGCAATCGAACAAATTTTTCAACTATTTAACTTCTTTTTAGCTTTAATTCCACAACCTTTAGCAAGAACACAAGGTTTCACATATGGTTAACTTGTTGCATCAGAGGCAGTGGCAAGTAATTAAGTTTGGTGTTCACACACCAAAATCCAAGAGCCACACTCAATTTATGCATACTAACCATACACTTAAGGGCTTGAGAAGCAAGCAACTTTGAGAATTATGCAGGACATGAGTCAACAATTGAAGATATGGTGCATCTTAACTCAAAGAAAACACAACAGAAGGAAGAATCAAAGGTCTGCAACTTCAAAGGTTGTATCTAAACTTAATCCTTGCTGCTATGAACATGGGAACCATTATATATCTTGCTAAAGTGTTTATCTAGTTGCAAGTGAAGTTGTTTGATCAAGTATGATAATCTGCATAATGCTTGTCATTCATCACTTAGCTTGAATTTTGTTTTGTTTCCCATATGCTTGAATAAAAGAGATTTTGTTTGAATTGAAAAGTAAAAATCCAATGTTGCATAAGTAGAATGGAAGTCAATGGTGGTATATGTGTTTGATTAAATGAATAACTCATGAAATAAGTGCTGCATAATATCATTTTCATTGAAGTGTGAACTAGCTTGCTGTCATGAAGGTTCCTATCAATAAAGAAAAAGCCCTTGAGAACAAAATCAAAACAAAGAGAAAAGGAAGAAGAAAAAGCCAATGTGGCAAGAAAAAAAAACAAAGAATAAAGGCTGGACACCAATAGCTTGGACCCTAGGACACATGCTTGTGGTGTTCTTGTACTAGGATATGCTTGGATAAGTAAATTCTGAGGGGTATTTCAAAACCCGGTCACTTAGATCAACTGATTTGGGATGACCAATTGAAAGTCCACAATAAAGAGCAACCTAGATACAGAACATTTAGTTATCCAAAGAGATGCTGGGCATCAATGATCCTAGGAAGAAATAGTGAGCCATGTGTCTGTGGTGGAAGATGTTGATTTAAAAATAAAGCCAAAGGCTACTACTACAACATTAGACACCAAGCCTTCAAGAATAATAAGCTTGATCAGCAACATGAGAAAAGAAAAGTTAGCAAGGGAGCAAAGAAAGAATAAACCTTATAACAGCAAGTTTAGCAAGCCTTTGAGGAAGAATGTATATTATGTAACAGCAACAATAATTGAGTTATCATTATCTGCATAAAAACCCCATGAATCACATTCTGCTATATGCCTAATAAGGATATGTTTCTTTTCTTGTTCATTTCATTTTCTCTTAGTTTTGATGCTTGCTTGGGGACAAGCAAGATTTAAGTTTGGTGTTGTGATGACAGGTCATCATATACCCATTTTTCAAGCTAATTTCACTTGTTTTACTAGTCTTTATGCACTTTCTTGCATCCTAAGTAAGTGATTTGGAGTGAAAATGCATAACTTCTTTAAATCAAACAACCACCATGAAATTAATGTTAACTCATGAGGTTTAAGCTGAATTTAATTGATTTTTAATTGATTTATAAGCCTTGTGAATTTAGTGATACTTTGAGTGGTTGTTTTGGTTTATTGTAGGTGAAGAAAAGAAGAAAAGAGGAAGCGTGGCCCAAGAGAGAACAAGTGTGGCGCATAAAAGGAGGAAGCTAGCATTGCCCTCCACAAGGGCATACTGCCCTCTAGGAGGGCAACATAAGGAAACAAGGCTTGAGAGGCAACAATGCCCTGCCCACGACAAGGGCAGAGCACAAATTGGTGCCATGGATCAAGAGGAGCTAAAACACTGCCCTGCCCTCCTCAAGGGCAATAACGGGCTCAACAAAGGAAGAAATCCAAAGAAAAAGCTCACCATTGCTTGCCACAAGGATCGAACACGGCACCATGAGGAAGCAAGGAACTAAGCCTTACTTTGGTGCCAAGAAAATCAAGGAAAAGAGGTAGCGTGTGTGTCACCCAAGTTTCGAACACGGGGCTTCAATTTGAAAACATTGCCCTGCCCTCCGCAAGGGCAGGGTAGCATTTTGTTGTGGCACGGCCAACGCACCAACGCACCAAGGGACGTGATGAGCGGATAATTTGTACACTTTTTGGCATTGTTTTTAGTATGTTTTTAGTATGATCTAGTTAGTTTTTTGTATATTTTTATTAGTTTTTAGTTAAAATTCACTTTTCTGGACTTTACTATGAGTTTGTGTATTTTTCTGTGATTTCAGGTATTTTCTGGCTGAAATTGAGGGACCTGAGCAAAAATCTGATTCAGAGACTGAAAAGGACTGCAGATGCTGTTGGATTCTGACCTCCCTGCACTCGAAGTGGATTTTCTCGAGCTACAGAAGCCCAATTGGCGCGCTCTCAACATCGTTGGAAAGTAGACATTCTGGGCTTTCCAGAAATATATGATAGTCCATACTTTGCCCAAGATTTGATGGCCCAAACCGGCGTTCAAAGTCACCCTCAGGAATTCCAGCGTTAAACGCCGGAACTGGCACCTAAATGGGAGTTAAACACCCAAACTGGCATAAAAGCTGGCGTTTAACTCCAAGGAGAGTCTCTACACGAAAATGCTTCATTGCTCAGCCCAAGCACACACCAAGTGGGCCCGGAAGTGGATTTTTATGTCATTTACTCATCTTTGTACACCATTAGGCTACTAGTTTTCTATAAGTAGGACCTTTTACTATTGTATTTATCATCTTTTGATCTTTTGATCTTTGGAACTTTTTCTTTAGATCTTTTGATCACTTTGGGAGGCTGGCCATTCGGCCATGCCTAAACCTTTGTTCTTATGTATTTTCAACGGTGGAGTTTCTACACACCATAGATTAAGGTGTGGAGCTCTGCTGTACCTCGAGTATTAATGCAATTACTATTGTTCTTCTATTCAATTCCGCTTGTTCTTTGTCCAAGATATCACTTGTTCTTCAACTTGATGAATGTGATGATCCGTGACACTCATCATCATTCTCACCCATGAACAAAGTGACTGATAACCACTCTTGTTCTACAAGCATCCGAGGCCCTAGTGAATATCTCTTGGATTCCTGATTGCACGATGCATGGTTGATCGCCTGACAACCGAGTGCTCGTCTGACAAACGAGCCAGCCATTCCGTGAGATCAGAGTCTTCGTGGTATAGGCAAGAACTGATGGCGGCATTCAAGAGAATCTGGAAGGTCTAACCTTGTCTGTGGTATTCTGAGTAGGATTCAATGATTGAATGACTGTGACGTGCTTCAAACTCCTAGCAGGCGGGGTGTTTGGTGACAGACGCAAAAGAATCGATGGATTTTATTCCGGTCTGACCGAGAACCGACAGATGATTAGCCATGCTGTGACAGAGCATCGGAACAAATTTTCACTGAGAGGATGGGAGGTAGCCACTGACAACGGTGAAACCCTACACAAGCTTGCCATGGAAAGGAGTAAGAAGGATTGGATGAAGACTGTAGGAAAGCAGAGAGACGGAAGGGAAGGCATCTTCATACACTTATCTGAAGCTCTCACCAATGATATACATAAGTATCTCTATCTTTATCTTTGTGTTTTATTCATTCATCATCTATACGCATTGAGTCTGCCTGACTAAGATTTACAAGGTGACCATAGCTTGCTTCATACCAACAATCTCCGTGGGATCGACCCTTACTCGCGTAAGGTTTATTACTTGGACGACCCAGTGCACTTGCTGGTTAGTTGTGCGAAGTTGTGTTTATGCCATGTTATTGAGCACCAAGTCTTTGGAGCCATTACCGGGGATTGTTTTGAGTTGTGAAAAGTATTGATCACAATTTCGTGCACCAAGTTTTTGGCGCCGTTGCCGGGGATTGTTTGTGTATGGACAACTGACGGTTCATCTTGTTGCTTAGATTAGGTATTTTTTTCGAAATTCTTGAAGATGAATTCTAGAGTTTCATGATGATTTGTTGAAATCTGGCTGGCTGAGAAGCCATGTCTAATTTCATTGGACCGAGGTTTTAACTCATCATCACAAGAGCTTGTTGATTTCTATCAATCTTGCTTTTGGAGCAGTGATTTGCTAAGGCTTGGCTGGCCTTTGGCCATGTCTAGTGTTTTGGACCGAAGCTTTCTTCGAAAGCTTGGCTGGCTGTGAAGCCATGTCTAATTCCTGGACCGGAGTCTTAGACTAGCATTGCACTGATTCCTGGAATTCTCATTAAGAATTTTGATATCTTTTTCCACTTAATTTTCGAAAAACGCAAAAAAATCAAAACAAAATCATAAAAACCAAAAATATTTCTTGTTTGAGTCTAGTGTCTCATTTTAAGTTTGGTGTCAATTGCATGTTTCTGTTCTTCTTGCATTTTTCGAATTCATGCATGTGTCTTCATTAATCTTCAAGTTGTTCTTGATGATTTCCTTACTCTGATCTTTAAATTCTCTTGACTTGAGTGTTTTGTTGTTTCTCATATGCATTCTCATATTGTTAGTGTCAGTAGTATACAAACTGCTAAGTTTGGTGTCTTGCATGCATTGTTATTTGATTTTAGTTGCATTTTTGATTAGTCCTCACTATTAAAAATCCAAAAATATTTTTAATTTGTGTCTTTTCAAGTCAATAATACAGAGAATCGAAGATTCAGAACATACAGCAGAGGAATCATACAGAAAAAGCTGGGCGTTCAAAACGCCCAGTGAAGAAGGACAGACTGGCGTTTAAACGCCAGCCAGGGTGCCTGGTTGGGCGTTTAACGCCCAAAAAGGTAGTGCATTGGGCGTTAAATGCCAGAGTGTGCACCATTCTGGGCGTTTAACGCCAGGATGGCACAAGAGGGAAGATTTTGTTTTCAAATCAATTTTTTTTCAAGTTTTCAAAAGTTTTTCAAAATCAAATCTTTTTCAAATCAAATCTTTTCAATCAAATGTTTTCAAAATCAATTTCTTTCCTTTTTCAAAGATACTTACTAACAATTAATGATTTGATTGAACATTTCAAGAATGTTGCCTTTTCTGTTGAGAAAGGTTTAATGTTTGAATCATATCTTTTCTTGTTAGGCAAGTCATTAATTTTTAAAATCAAATATTTTTAAAATTGTTTTCAAATCATATCTTCTCAATCACATCTTTTTAAAACCATAACTTTTCAATCAAATCTTTTTAATCACATCTTTTTCAAACTAGTTTTCAATCATATCTTTTTGATTTCTAATTTCAAAATCTTTTTCAAAAATCACTTGATTTCTTTCCCACTTTTAGTTTTCGAAAATTATCAATTAATTTTTCAAAATGTTTTTAAAATCTTTTATTTAATTTTCGAAAATTTCTTTCCCTCTTCTCACATCCTTCTATTTTTGGAGTACCACTCCTCCTCAATGCACAATTCGAACTGTATCTCACTAAGTTCGAATTCTCTACTTCTTCTTTCTATTTCTCTTTTCCTCTGACACCTCAAGGAATCTCTATACTGTGACATAGAGGATTCCATATTTTCTTGTTCTCTTCTCTTTCATATGAGCAGGAACAAAGACAAAGGCATTCTTGTTGAAGTTGACCCTGAACCTGAAAGGACCTTGAAGCGAAAATTAAGAGAAGCTAAGACACAACTCTCTGTTGAGGACCTGACCGAATTCTTCAAAGAAGAAGAAGCCATGGCAGCCGAAAACAACAACAATGCCAACAATGCAAGGAAGGTGCTGGGTGACTTTACTGCACCTACTCCCGACTTCTATGGGAGAAGCATCTCTATCCCTGCCATTGGAGCAAACAACTTTGAGCTTAAGCCTCAATTAGTTTCTCTAATGCAACAGAATTGTAAGTTCCATGGACTTCCATTGGAAGATCCTCATCAGTTCTTAGCTGAATTCTTGCAAATCTGTGACACTGTCAAGACTAATGGGGTAGACCCTGAAGTCTATAGACTTATGCTATTCCCTTTTGCTGTAAGAGACAGGGCTAGGACATGGTTGGACTCACAACCTAAAGAAAGCCTGGACTCTTGGGAAAAGCTAGTCAATGCCTTCTTGGCAAAGTTCTTTCCACCTCAAAAATTGAGTAAGCTTAGAGTGGAAGTCCAAACCTTCAGACAGAAGGATGGAGAATCCCTCTATGAAGCTTGGGAAAGATACAAGCAATTAATCAGAAAATGTCCTTCTGACATGCTTTCTGAATGGAGCATCATAGGTATTTTCTATGATGGTCTCTCTGAACTATCCAAGATGTCTTTGGATAGCTCTGCTGGAGGATCTCTTCATCTGAAGAAGACGCCTGCAGAAGCTCAAGAGCTAATTGAAATGGTTGCAAATAACCAATTCATATACACTTCTGAAAGAAATCCTGTAAATAATGGGACTAGTCAGAAGAAAGGAGTTCTTGAGATTGATGCTCTGAATGCCATATTGGCTCAGAACAAAATATTGACTCAACAAGTCAATTTAATTTCTCAAAGTCTGTCTGGAATGCAAAATGCACCAAGCAGTACTAAGGATGCTTCATCTGAAGAAGAAGCTTATGATCCTGAGAACCCTTCAATGGAAGAGGTGAATTACCTAGGAGAACCCTATGGAAACACCTATAATTCTTCATGGAGAAATCACCCAAATTTCTCATGGAAGAATCAAGAGAGACCTCAACAAGGTTTCAACAACAATAATGGTGGAAGAAACAGGTTTAGCAATGGCAAGCCTTTTCCATCATCTTCTCAGCAACAGACAGAGAATTCTAAGCAGAACCCCTCTGACTTAGCAACCATGGTCTCTGATCTAATCAAAACCACTCAAAGTTTCATGACTGAAACAATGTCCTCCATTAAAAATTTGGAGGCACAAGTGGGACAGCTGAGCAAGAAAATTACTGAACTCCCTCCAAGTACTCTTCCAAGCAATACAGAAGAAAATCCAAAAGGAGAGTGCAAGGCCATAAACATGGCCGAATTTGGAGAGGGAGGAGAGGCAGTGAACGCCACTGAGGAAGACTTCAATGGGCGTGCACTGACCTCCACTGAGTTCCCTAATGAGGAACCATGGGAATCTGAGGCTCAAAATGAGACCATAGAGATTCCATTGGACTTACTTCTGCCTTTCATGAGCTCTGATGAGTATTCTTCCTCTGAAGAGGATGAGTATGTCACTGAAGAGCAAGTTGCTAAATACCTTGGAGCAATCATGAAGCTAAATGACAAGTTATTTGGAAATGAGACTTGGGAGAATGAACCTCCTTTGCTCACCAAAGAACTGGATGACTTGTCTAGGCAGAAATTACCTCAAAAGAGACAAGATCCTGGGAAGTTTTCCATACCTTGTACCATAGGCACCATGACCTTCAAAAAGGCTCTGTGTGACTTAGGGTCAAGTGTAAACCTCATGCCTCTCTCTGTAATGGAGAAGCTAGGGATCTTTGAGGTACAAGCTGCAAGAATCTCACTAGAGATGGCAGACAATTCAAGAAAACAAGCTCATGGACTTGTAGAGGATGTTTTGGTGAAGATTGAAAACCATTACATCCCTGCTGATTTCATAGTCCTAGAGACTGGGAAGTGCATGGATGAATCCATCATCCTTGGCAGACCCTTCCTAGCCACAGCAAAGGCTGTGATTGATGTTGATGGAGGTGAACTGATTATTCAAGTGAATGAAGAATCCTTTGTGTTTAAGGCTCAAGGATATCCCTCTGTCACCTTGGAGAGAAAGCATGAAGAGCTTCTCTCAAATCAGAGACAAACAGAGCCCCCACAGTCAAACTCTAAGTTTGGTGTTGGGAGGCCACAACCAAACTTTAAGTTTGGTGTTGAACCCCCACATTCAAACTCTAAGTTTGGTGTTGGGAGGTTCCAACATTGCTCTGAGTATCTATGAGGCTCATTGAGAGCCATCTGTCAAGCTACTGACATTAAAGAAGCGCTTGTTGGGAGGCAACCCAATGTTATATTTTATATATTTTCCTTTTGTTATTTTATTTTTTTTTTGTAGGTTGATGATCATGAGAAGTCACAAAATCAATTGAAAAAGCAAAAACAGAATGAAAAATAGGAAGAAAAACAGCACACCCTGGAGGAAGATGTTGCTGGCGTTTAAACGCCAGTGAGGTTAGCAGTTGGGCGTTTAACGTCCAGTCTGGCACCATTCTGGGTGTTTAACGCCAGAAAGGGGCACCAGTGATGGTGTTTTTGTGGAAAACGAATTTTCCAAACACATAGATCTAACCGGCAAGTGTACCGGGTCGCATCAAGTAGTAATAACTCACTTAGAGTGAGGTCGATCCCACAGGGATTGATGGATCAAGCAATTTTAGTGGGTGATTAGTTTAGTCAAGCTAACATTTAAGTGAATTTGGATGAAGTCTAACCAACAGAAATTAAATAGCAAGGAAAATTAAAGTGCAGAAAGTAAAATTGCAGGAAACTTAAAGAACAAGAAAGTAAAATTGCAAGAATCTTAAATGACAAGAAATTAAATGACTGAAACTTAAAGTGCAAGAAATGTAAATTGCAGTAACTTAAATGGCAAGGAATATAAATTGCTTGAATATAAAGGGAATTGAGGGCTGGGATTGCAGAATCTAAACAAGGAGAAAGTAAAATGCAACAATCAATAAAAGTAGAAGATGAATTGGAATTAACTAAAATTCAAACAGAAACGGAAATTAATTCTGCAGCAAAGGTTCACAGAAGAACCCAAAAGTAAAATGGGGTCTCAGGTCTCAAGAGACTAGGTAGCAGAGCCTAGATCTCTATTTGCCTTCCCAGATCCAAGTTCACAAAGCAATTGACAAGGAATTGAAGAAGAAGCAGTAAAGGGAATGTAAATGAGTTCAATTATGCAGAAGAGAAATTAAAGAGTTCTTGAGTGGAGATTGAGACAGAATTTCCTCAATTCTTAACACCCAAGAATCAAAACAAGAAAATTAAAAATGCCCAAGCAAGAACGAGGAAGAAGAGAGATCAATTCTCCTCCCTAATTCTCTGAAAGCTCGGTTCAGTCTCTCTAGGAAAGTTGCTAAAATTCAAAGCTCAAAAGAAAGTGCAAAATTCAAAAGCTAAGCAAAAGGTCCCTCATTACATCAAACTAGCTCCTATTTATACACTTTCTATCCTTGGATTTTGGGATTTGGGTGGGCTTTTGATTTGGTGAAGAAATGAATTGAATTGGTTTTTTAATTCAATTTTTGGCCCATAAAGGAAAATTGCTTCCAGGAGGCTGCCCTGCCCTTGTGGAGGGCAGGGCAGAAATTTGGTGCATGGTGCATGAGGTTGGTGCGGCCTTGGTGCATGTTGATGCGAGTTGGTGTGGCCATGGTGCTGCCAGGAGCGCAAAACGCTGCCCTGCCCGCGCCAAGGGCAGGGCAGAAAATTGTGGTGCTGCCAGGAGAGGATCGTGGTGCGCGCTGGTGCTGCCAAGGAAGGATTTTGGTGCGCGCGTTGGTGCTTGGTGCGCCAAATTTGTGTGCTTTCCAAATGCTGCCCTGCCCGCGCCAAGGGCAGGGCAGGGTCCTTTCCTTCATGTCCCAAGTTCGAATCACGGAGGAGGCAAACACGCTACTTCTTTTCCTTGGTTTATTTTTGCTTATTTTTGGCCCTTAAAGATGCCTCTCGTTCCTGCCTCAATTCTGCGCCAAATATGGATTGTGATATATCGTTGGAAAGCTCTGAATGTCAGCTTTCCAACGCAACTGGAAGCACATCAATCGGACGTCTGTAGCTCATGTTATAGCCCTTTGAAGGAGGCATGGTCATGCTGTTAGCGCCCAGATTTTAACTTAGCCAAAATTTTGCTTCCAAGACTTAATGTGCATCACGATCCTGCCCTTGGCAAGGGCAGGGCAGAATCGTGCTGGCTGCTTCCTTCCTTGATTTTGTCATGGGCCACGCTTTTAAAAGCGTGGCCTAAGGCTCCAAAGTGTACCCCAACTTCAAAGTGTACCCCAAAGCTCTTTTTTTTCTCCTTTTTTGTGCTTCTTTGCTTCTTTTTCTTCTTATTTCCTACAATATTTATAAAATTAAAATATCAAGAAAATATATCATTTAAGTACAAAAAGCATTCAATATTTAAGCACAAATCATCAATTTCTTGTATGAAAAAGCATAGAAAAAGGGTATATGATGACTTGTCATCACAACACCAAACTTAAACCTTGCTTGTCCCCAAGCAAGAAAAGAATCATGCAATAAAGATTGACAATCCAAGGTAAGAAGAATAGCAACTCAATGTTCATGGTAAGCTAGTTTTCTATGCATGCTACAATTACAAAAGAGATGTAAATGATTGATGCTTCTATCTAGCTTATTTTATGAAATCATTTTCTTATAATTCTTCCTTGAAACAAGCTTTTGATTTTTTTTTTTTTTTTTTAGCTTCTCCTTTTGGGTGCTTTGCCCCATGAGTTAATAACAAAGCTACGACATCTAAATGCTTTGTTTTCAAGTATTACCACTTGATACATAAGCACCACAAGCATTTAATTAGAGGACTTCATTAAGCTCATTTTTCTTTTCTTTTCTTGACTCTCTAATCATTGATGCTCAGAGCCTTGAGCTTTGAGGGAGTGCTTTTGCACTTGAGCCTAGCCTTAACTTCTAAGTGTTTTGTTTTCAAGCATTTGGCTTGATACATAAACACCACAAGCACTTAACAAATAAATTGCCATTGGTACTCAGAGCCTTCAGCTTTCTCATTCTTTCCCTTTTTCTTTTTTTGCTTTAATTGTATTTGCTTCCTTCAAGGTTTTCATGATTTCAAAAGATTTCACAAAATGTTCTAGATGAAAAACTTCAATTAAATAAAATCCAATGCAATTGAGCAACAATTAATCATACTAGCTTTCCAATACTTGTATGCACATGCTAAAATCTTCTTTAATGCCTTGTTTGTTTATGATCATGATGCTTTATTGCTTTTGAATTCACAAAGCTCAAGTTGGTAGTTATAATGCCACAGCAACATGTTACAAATCAAAATTTAGGCTATGCTTATTCATACCACACATGCATACAAAGAAGATAATGTGACAATCATGCAATTTAAAGTGCTAGAAATAAATGAGAGGAAAAGGAACTTTACAACCTTGTAATCCATCTTCTCTATTGTTGTCATTTTCCTCCCATTCTTCTCCTTCCCATACCAAATTAGAATGCTTGCTCTTCCTCAAGCAACAATTAGAACAATGGTGGTGGGGTCTAAAATAGATCATGAATGTCTCACACAAAAGGATGTCAGTAGCATATGTGTTTAGGCAAGCAAGATTAAGAGTAACCATCAAGGCACAGAGAAATAAAAACACTATGATTGCAAACATAAGATGGTGTGCATGATACATTGCATAAAAATATAAGTGGCACACAAAACTTAGTGTGACACTTTCTCTTGGAATTGATGCAAGTATCTTGTAAGTATTTGAACCAAATTTTGTTGCATAGCAACACCAAACTTAGAATGCAATCATATGTCAATTTATTTGAACTAAAACTAAACAAAAGAAACTGTTATATGTTAAATACAATCACCGAGCCAAGAATATGTCATGAATAAGGATCTCTTGGTGATATATTAACAAAAACAGTTAAGAAGCAAAATAAGTGGAAGTATTAAAAATAAAGAAGTAACTAAAGCAAACAGAATAATAAAGTGTCAAACCAAAAGAAAAACAACACTACAAAGGCCTTATGATTATGCAGACAAGTGGTGTTGCTTAATGAATTGCATAAAAATAAGTGGCACACCAAACTTAGAATCTTGGTGTGTCACTTTCATTTTTGATTTGATGCAATCATCCAAAAAGATTGAGAACAATTTGTTGCAAGGCAACACCAAACTTAGAATGTAACCATATGCCAATTTATTGAATTTAAACAAAGCATAGAAAGAAATGTACCTACGGTTGGGTTACCTCCCAACAAGTGCTCTTTTAGTGTCATTAGCTTGACATGTTGCTCTTCACTTTCTTCCTCTTCTTCCAATTGGTTAAGAGGAATGACTCCAAGAGGGGAGAAGTTTCAACTCTTGTCCCCTTTCTTGGTTTCCTCTCAGCAAGCTTTCTTTTGAAGTTGGCTTGGTTGAGCTTGCTTGCTGACTTAGGGACAGAATTGGTGCTCTTGTTAGTTGCCTTCACTTCTTTGAGTCCAGGTCTTGGTGGTTGTGTGATTATTGGAGTTTTGTATTCATCCAAAGCCTTTTGAATTGGTGGTTCCATGAGCTTTTCTGCTTCACTTGAGTTTGGACGTTCTTGATTGTCCTCCTCACTAGCTTGTTCTTCCCCTTCCTCTTTTACACTCAACATTTGCTTTAGTAGCTCTTTCATGGAGGAGGTTTGTTGATCTTCCCAAGCTTTCTTCATCTCCTCTTCATACCTTTCAATCATGGATTCAAGTGTTGAGAGTTGTTGGGTCAGGAAAGTTTGTGAGAGTTGTGAGTCTTCATGTTCCCTTGTCATCTCAAGTGCAATTTCATTTTCAACCACCTTGTTCTTCGTTGAAAGTTCACTTGATACAGTAGCCTCTTCCTCTTGTTTTTCCTCCTTCTTTGTTGCACTCACCACTTGAGCTAACATTATTTCCATGTTTTTGAATGAATTTTCTTGCTCGTTCCATGATATCTGTAACTCCCTCTCATATTTTTCAAACATGGTCTCAAGCTTTGAGAGGCTTTGGTTCATGGAAGTTTGTGTGGGTGGTGAGTTTTGAAAGGGGCTTTCTGTTGAAGTATGGTCAAGTGATGATGTCTTTGGATGAATATCATATGGAGCACTAGAATTCCCTTCCCAGCCATCATTAGAATCATGACTTGCATCATTTTGTGGTGGAAGGAAATATCCCATATGGTTCTCTTGCTCATCTTGTGTTTCTAAAGCAAATCTCCATGAGTTGGAGTGCTCAGAATGTGTATTTTCTTGGTGATATTCCCAGCCATCATTAGAGATCGGTGATGGTGGGTGATATCCCATAAAATTTTGTTTGACCATAAGATGAGTTGAACTCCATTTGTATTTTGTAAACATCAATGAAATTAGAAATTCATGTCACAGGGATAGAATTTCTTAGTGAGGCAATAACTCAAACACCTTGCTATCAATTTAAAACAGAGAACAAAAACAAAAAAATGCTTGATCTAGACTTCTCACCCACTTAATCATTGTTGATCTAAATCAATCCCCGGCAACGGCGCCAAAAACTTGATGGTGTTTTTGTGGAAAACGAACTTTCCAAACACATAGATCTAACCGGCAAGTGTACCGGGTCGCATCAAGTAGTAATAACTCACTTAGAGTGAGGTCGATCCCACAGGGATTGATGGATCAAGCAATTTTAGTGGGTGATTAGTTTAGTCAAGCTAACATTTAAGTGAATTTGGATGAAGTGTAACCAACAGAAATTAAATAGCAAGGAAAATTAAAGTGCAGAAAGTAAAATTGCAGGAAACTTAAAGAACAAGAAAGTAAAATTGCAAGAATCTTAAATGACAAGAAATTAAATGACTGAAACTTAAAGTGCAAGAAATGTAAATTGCAGTAACTTAAATGGCAAGGAATATAAATTGCTTGAATATAAAAGGGAATTGAGGGCTGGGATTGCAGAATCTAAACAAGGAGAAAGTAAAATGCAACAATCAATAAAAGTAGAAGATGAATTGGAATTAACTAAAATTCAAACAGAAACGGAAATTAATTCTGCAGCAAAGGTTCACAGAAGAACCCAAAAGTAAAATGGGGTCTCAGGTCTCAAGAGACTAGGTAGCAGAGCCTAGATCTCTATTTGCCTTCCCAGATCCAAGTTCACAAAGCAATTGACAAGGAATTGAAGAAGAAGCAGTAAAGGGAATGTAAATGAGTTCAATTATGCAGAAGAGAAATTAAAGAGTTCTTGAGTGGAGATTGAGACAGAATTTCCTCAATTCTTAACACCCAAGAATCAAAACAAGAAAATTAAAAATGCCCAAGCAAGAACGAGGAAGAAGAGAGATCAATTCTCCTCCCTAATTCTCTGAAAGCTCGGTTCAGTCTCTCTAGGAAAGTTGCTAAAATTCAAAGCTCAAAAGAAAGTGCAAAATTCAAAAGCTAAGCAAAAGGTCCCTCATTACATCAAACTAGCTCCTATTTATACACTTTCTATCCTTGG
Organism: Arachis stenosperma; assembly: GCF_014773155.1. NCBI lineage: Eukaryota > Viridiplantae > Streptophyta > Magnoliopsida > Fabales > Fabaceae > Arachis > Arachis stenosperma. The sequence continues at coordinate 70,273,533 of NC_080380.1, read as the reverse complement.
ATTTTGGGATTTGGGTGGGCTTTTGATTTGGTGAAGAAATGAATTGAATTGGTTTTTTAATTCAATTTTTGGCCCATAAAGGAAAATTGCTTCCAGGAGGCTGCCCTGCCCTTGTGGAGGGCAGGGCAGAAATTTGGTGCATGGTGCATGAGGTTGGTGCGGCCTTGGTGCATGTTGATGCGAGTTGGTGTGGCCATGGTGCTGCCAGGAGCGCAAAACGCTGCCCTGCCCGCGCCAAGGGCAGGGCAGAAAATTGTGGTGCTGCCAGGAGAGGATCGTGGTGCGCGCTGGTGCTGCCAAGGAAGGATTTTGGTGCGCGCGTTGGTGCTTGGTGCGCCAAATTTGTGTGCTTTCCAAATGCTGCCCTGCCCGCGCCAAGGGCAGGGCAGGGTCCTTTCCTTCATGTCCCAAGTTCGAATCACGGAGGAGGCAAACACGCTACTTCTTTTCCTTGGTTTATTTTTGCTTATTTTTGGCCCTTAAAGATGCCTCTCGTTCCTGCCTCAATTCTGCGCCAAATATGGATTGTGATATATCGTTGGAAAGCTCTGAATGTCAGCTTTCCAACGCAACTGGAAGCACATCAATCGGACGTCTGTAGCTCATGTTATAGCCCTTTGAAGGAGGCATGGTCATGCTGTTAGCGCCCAGATTTTAACTTAGCCAAAATTTTGCTTCCAAGACTTAATGTGCATCACGATCCTGCCCTTGGCAAGGGCAGGGCAGAATCGTGCTGGCTGCTTCCTTCCTTGATTTTGTCATGGGCCACGCTTTTAAAAGCGTGGCCTAAGGCTCCAAAGTGTACCCCAACTTCAAAGTGTACCCCAAAGCTCTTTTTTTTCTCCTTTTTTGTGCTTCTTTGCTTCTTTTTCTTCTTATTTCCTACAAGATTTATAAAATTAAAATATCAAGAAAATATATCATTTAAGTACAAAAAGCATTCAATATTTAAGCACAAATCATCAATTTCTTGTATGAAAAAGCATAGAAAAAGGGTATATGATGACTTGTCATCAACCAGACTGGCGTTAAACGCCAGAAAAGGGCAAGAACCTGGCGTTAAACGCCAGGAATGGGCACCAGCCCGGCGTTTAACGCCAGAAATGGCTCAAAACATGATTTTGAATGCCATTTGGTGCAGGGATGACTTTTCCTTGACACCACAGGATCTGTGGACCCCACAGGATCCCCACCAACCCCACCACTCTCTCTCCCTTCTTTACCCATTCACCAATCACCTCAATACCTCTTCCCCAAAAACCCTTCACCTATCAAATCCCATCTTTCTCTTCACCACCCACATCCATCCTTCATAAAACCCCACCTACCTCACCATTCAAATTCAAACCACTTTCCCTCCCAAACCCACCCATAATGGCCGAACCCCACACCTCCCCTCTCCCCTCTATATACCCTTCTTCACCACCTTCATTTTCACACAACCTAACCGCCACTTCTCCCCCTCTTTGGCTGAACATAAAGCCATTCCCTTCTTCCTCATTTCTTCTTCTTCTACTCTCTTCTTTCTTCTTTTGCTCGAGGACGAGCAAACATTTTAAGTTTGGTGTGGTAAAAGCGTTGCTTTTTCGTTTTTCCATAACCATTTATGGCATCCAAGGCCGGAGAAACCTCTAGAAAGAGGAAAGGGAAGGCAAAAGCTTCCACCTCCGAGTCATGGGAGATGGATAGATTCATCTCAAGGGTGCATCAAGACCACTTCTATGAAGTTGTGGCCTTGAAGAAGGTGATCCCCGAGGTCCCTTTTTCACTCAAAAAGGGTGAATATCCGGAGATCCGCCATGAGATCCGAAGAAGAGGTTGGGAAGTGCTTACCAACCCCATTCAACAAGTCGGAATCTTGATGGTTCAAGAGTTCTATGCCAATGCATGGATCACCAAGAACCATGATCAAAGTGTGAACCCGGACCCAAAGAATTATCTTACAATGGTTCGGGGGAAATACTTGGATTTTACTCCAGAAAATGTAAGGTTAGCATTCAACTTGCCTATGATGCAAGGAGATGAGCATCCTTACACAAGAAGGGTCAACTTTGATCAAAGGTTGGACCAAGTCCTCACTGATATTTGTGAAGAGGGCGCCCAATGGAAGAGAGATTCAAGAGGGAAGCCGGTTCAATTGAGAAGGCATGACCTCAAACCCATGGCTAGAGGGTGGTTGGAGTTTATCCAACACTCAATCATTCCTACTAGCAACCGGTCCGAAGTTACTCTAGATCGGGCCATCATGATTCATAGCATCATGATTGGAGAAGAAGTGGAAGTTCATGAGGTTATAGCCCAAGAACTCTATAGGGTGGCGGACAAGTCCTCTACCATAGCAAGGTTAGCCTTTCCTCACCTCATTTGTCACCTCTGTTATTCAGTAGGAGTTGACATAGAGGGAGACATCCCCATTGATGAGGACAAGCCCATCACTAAGAAGAGGATGGAGCACACAAGAGACCCCTCTCATCATGAGATCCCTGAGATACCTCAAGGGATGCACTTTTCTCCACAAGACTATTGGGAGCAAATTAACACCTCCCTAGGAGAATTGAGTTCCAACATGGGACAACTAAGGGTGGAGCACCAAGAGCATTCCATCCTCCTCCATGAAATTAGAGAAGATCAAAGAATCATGAGAGAGGAGCAACAAAGACAAGGAAGAGACATTGAGGAGCTCAAGCACTCCATAGGATCTTCAAGAGGAAGAAAGAGCCGCCATCACTAAAGGTGGACCCGTTCTTTAATCTCCTTGTTCTTTATTTTCTTGTTTTTCGAAATTTATGCTTTATGTTTGTCCATGTTTGTGTCTTGTGATCATTAGTGTCTTAGTGTCTATGCCTTAAAGTTATGAATGTCCTATGAATCCATCACCTTTCTTAAATAAACATTGTTCTTAATTGAAAAAGAGAAGAATTGCATGAATTTTGAATTTTATAACAGTTTAATTATATTGATGTGGTGGCAACACTTTTGTTCTCTGAATGTATGCTTGAACAGTGCATATGTCTTTTGAATTTGTGGTTCATGAATGTTGGCTCTTGAAAGAATGATGAAAAAGGAGACATGTTACTGAGGATCTGAAAAATCATAAAAATGATTCTTGAAGCAAGAAAAAGCAGTGAATACAAAAAAAAAAAGAAAGCAAGCGAAAAAAAAAACGAAAAAGAAAAAAAAAGAAAAGAAAGAAAGAAAGCAATAAAGTTGTGATCCAAGGCAATAAGAGTGTGCTTAAGAACCCTGGACACCTCTAATTGGAGACTTTAGCAAAGCTGAGTCACAATCTGAAAAGGTTCACCCAATTATGTGTCTGTGGCATGTATGTGTCCGGTGGTAATACTGGAAGACAGAGCGCTTTGGGCCACAGCCAAGACTCAATAAGCAGCTGTGTTCAAGAATCATCATACTTAACTAGGAGAATTAATAACACTATCTGGATTCTGATTTCCTAAAGAAGCCAATCATTCTGAATTCCAAAGGATAAAGTGAGATGCCAAAACTATTCAGAGGCAAAAAGCTAAAAGCCCCGCTCATCTAATTAATACTGATCTTCATAGATGTTTTTGGAGTTCATTGCATATTCTCTTCTTTCTATCTTATTTGAGTTTCAGTTGCTTGAGGACAAGCAACAATTTAAGTTTGGTGTTGTGATGAGCGGATAATTTGTACACTTTTTGGCATTGTTTTTAGTATGTTTTTAGTATGATCTAGTTAGTTTTTAGTATATTTTTATTAGTTTTTAGTTAAAATTCACTTTTCTGGACTTTACTATGAGTTTGTGTGTTTTTCTGTGATTTCAGGTATTTTCTGGCTGAAATTGAGGGACCTGAGCAAAAATCTGATTCAGAGACTGAAAAGGACTGCAGATGCTGTTGGATTCTGACCTCCCTGCACTCGAAATAGATTTTCTGGAGCTACAGAAGCCCAATTGGCGCGCTCTCAACGGCGTTGGAAATTAGACATCCTGAGCTTTCCAGCAATATATGATAGTCCATACTTTGCCCAAGATTTGATGGCCCAAACCGGCGTTCAAAGTCACCCTCAGGAATTCCAGCGTTAAACGCCGGAACTGGCACCTAAATGGGAGTTAAACGCCCAAACTGGCATAAAAGCTGGCGTTTAACTCCAAGGAGAGTCTCTACACGAAAATGCTTCATTGCTCAGCCCAAGCACACACCAAGTGGGCCCGGAAGTGGATTTTTATGTCATTTACTCATCTTTGTACACCATTAGGCTACTAGTTTTCTATAAGTAGGACCTTTTACTATTGTATTTATCATCTTTTGATCTTTTGATCTTTGGAACTTTTTCTTTAGATCTTTTGATCACTTTGGGAGGCTGGCCATTCGGCCATGCCTAAACCTTTGTTCTTATGTATTTTCAACGGTGGAGTTTCTACACACCATAATTTAAGGTGTGGAGCTCTGCTGTACCTCGAGTATTAATGCAATTACTATTGTTCTTCTATTCAATTCCGCTTGTTCTTTGTCCAAGATATCACTTGTTCTTCAACTTGATGAATGTGATGATCCGTGACACTCATCATCATTCTCACCCATGAACAAAGTGACTGACAACCACTCTTGTTCTATAAGCATCCGAGGCCCTAGTGAATATCTCTTGGATTCCTGATTGCACGATGCATGGTTGATCGCCTGACAACCGAGTGCTCGTCTGACAAACGAACCAGCCATTCCGTGAGATCAGAGTCTTCGTGGTATAGGCAAGAACTGATGGCGGCATTCAAGAGAATCTGGAAGGTCTAACCTTGTCTGTGGTATTCTGAGTAGGATTCAATGATTGAATGACTGTGACGTGCTTCAAACTCCTAGCAGGCGGGGCGTTTGGTGACAGACGCAAAAGAATTGATGGATTTTATTCCGGCCTGACCGAGAACCGACAGATGATTAGCCATGCTGTGACAGAGCATTAGAACGTATTTTCACTGAGAGGATGGGAGGTAGCCACTGACAACGGTGAAACCCTACACAAGCTTGCCATGGAAAAGAGTAAGAAGGATTGGATGAAGACTGTAGGAAAGCAGAGAGACGGAAGGGAAGGCATCTTCATACACTTATCTGAAGCTCTCACCAATGATATACATAAGTATCTCTATCTTTATCTTTGTGTTTTATTCATTCATCATCTATACCCATTGAGTCTGCCTGACTAAGATTTACAAGGTGACCATAGCTTGCTTCATACCAACAATCTCCGTGGGATCGACCCTTACTCGCGTAAGGTTTATTACTTGGACGACCCAGTGCACTTGCTGGTTAGTTGTGCGAAGTTGTGTTTATGCCATGGTATTGAGCACCAAGTCTTTGGAGCCATTACCGGGGATTATTTTGAGTTGTGAAAAGTATTGATCACAATTTCGTGCACCAGGACGCACGCACCATTTTCTGCCCTGCCCTCCATAATGGCAGGGCAGCCTCCTGGAAGCAACTTTTCTTAGGCTTAAATTGGATTAAAAATCCAACAAAATTCATTTCTTCACCAAATCAAAAGCCCATCCAAATTCCAAAATCCAAGAATAGAAAGTGTATAAATAGGAGTTAGTTTAATGTAATTAGGGACCCTTTACTTTACTTTTGAACTTGGAACTTTCTTTTGAGCTTGGAATCTTCACTTTTATTTTGGGAATTCTTGAATTTTCCCTTGGAGATTTCACTGAGATTTCTGAGAATTGGGGAGGAGAATTGATCTCTCTCCTTCCTTGTTCTTGCTAGAGCATTTCTACTTTTCTTGTTTGAGTCTTGGGTGTTAAGGATTGAGGAAATTCTGTCTCAATCTCCACTCAAGAGCCCTTTAATTTTCTCTTCTGCATAATTGAGTTCAATTAAATTCACTTTACTGTTTCTTCTTCAATTTCTTGTTAATTGCTTTGAGAATTTGGATCTGGGAAGGCAATTGAGATCTAGACTTTGCTATCTAGTCTCTGGAGTCCTGAGATCACATTTTCCTTTTGGTTCTTCTGTGAACCTCTGCTGCAACTCAATTTCCTTTCTGTTTGAATTTTGAGTATTTCCAATTCATCTTCTGCTTTATTACTTGCTGCAATTTAATTTCCATTGCTTAAATTCTGAAATCCCAATCCTCAAATCCATTTTTCATTCAAGCAATTTATATTTCTTGCACTTTAAGTTACTGCAATTTACATTTCTTGCACTTTAAGTTTCAGTCATTTAATTTCTTGTTCTTTAAGATTCAGTCCTTTTACTTTCAGTTCCTTTTAATTTCTGCAATTCTTCCCTTCCCCCTTTACATTTCCTGTTGTTTAATTGCTGTTGGATACAAAACACTCAACCAATACTCAATTCGCTTGACTAAATCAACCACTAAACTAAAATTGCTCAATCCTTCAATCCCTGTGGGATCGACCTCACTCATGTGAGTTATTATTACTTGATGCGACCCGGTACACTTGCTGGTGAGTTTTGTGTCGAATCGTTTTCCGCACATCATATAGTCATTGTGGAATCCACCATATCCTAGGTTTGGGTATGCATATTGGAGAGGGTTGGGCTCATTGTGGTATAGAGGAGGTTGCTCCTCCCAAAATTGATGCTCCAATCCCATGATGCAATCCAATATCGAAGTTACCAAATCCTACAAAATGATCACAACCAAACTCCAAACCAAGAGGGTGATAACTCATAAAGAAAAATAGAAAAGAAAAACTAAAGACATTAATAAACAAAAGAAGCAAAAGTCCTAATTAACAGCAAAAAGCAAGCAAACAACCCAAAAAGTATCTATTCACATTATGGACAGATTTACAACAACCAAAATATAGCACTCATGACGCTAGCTCCCTGATGCATGAAAACTTGTCTTTCAACAAATTTTCCTTCGGCAAGTATACGGAATTGTCGTCAAGTAAAACTCACAATAGAGTGAGGTCGAATCCCACAGGGATTGATTGGTAAAGCAACTTTAGTTAGAAGAATATGCTAGTTGAGTTAAACAGAATTGAGATTGAGATGCAGAAATTTAAATGACTAGAAAGTACATAACAGAAATTAAAGTGCAGAATCTTAAATGGGGAATTGGGGTAATGAGCAGGAAATTAAATGGCAGAAAGTAAATAGAATGGGTAAGATCCGAAATGGGGAGATCATTGGGTTTAGGAGATGTTGCATTCTCCGGATCAAGTTCATTCTCATCTCTTCCTCAATCAATGCATTCATTAATCTCCTTGGCAATCTTAAGTGATTGGATCCCAATTCCTTGGCAATCCAATCTCTCTAAGCTTGAACAATTGCCCAATTCCTTGATTTAATTGCTCATGGGAAGAGATGAAAGTGTGGTCACTGATTATACCACATGTATTTCCAAATCAAAGTGTTGGGAGGATTAAATGTCACAATATCCATCCAAACCCCAATTTGGTCCAACATGAGAAAGCATTTCTAGCATGATTTCCTCATCCCTTTTCCAAGGTTCAAAGGAGATCCAATTATGGAGAGTTTCTTTTCCAAGACAACTAACCAATTGAATTATGATCGAAAGCTTTCTAGTAAGATCAAGAGAAAAGAAAGAAGAAGAAGAATGAAAACTATAATTGATCCATCAAATTACAATAGAGCTCCCTAACCCAATGAAAGGGGTTTAGTTGTTCATAGCTCTAGAAATGAAAAATGGCAGAAAAGAAGAATCCATGCTAGAAGTACAGAAAAGTAAATATGCAGAGAGTAGTTCCCAAAAGTGCTAAGCTCTCTCTCTAGTTCAAAACTACTCCTATATATACTACTCCTCATGATCTTCTAGTGAGTTCTTCAAGTCTTGGATGCGGGCTCTGGACCTTGAGTTGAACCAATTCGCATCTTTAGTGGGCCTAGCTTGCAGAGAAATATGAATTAGGCTTGGGCATGTAGTGAGATTAACGTTGAGTAACATTTTGGGTGCGAGAACGTTAGTGGCATTCACTTTTTCCACTAACGTTCCACCCTAATATACCCACGTTAATTCCAACGTTAGAAATCTTAACGTGACTTCTAACGTTTCCTACTCAATCCTTGGCCAATGTTAATGGGACTCACTTTTCCCATTAACGTTGGCTTGTGCCCCTTTTCGCAAACGTTAATGGGAATCACTTTTTCCATTAACATTGCTTGCCTCTTGCCCCTACGTTAGATCTCACGTTAGCTTGGCTAACGTAGCTCTTAACGTGGGTATCGATTACCTTCGAGAGCATTAGTGACACTCACCTTTGTTACTAACGCTCCAATTGCCTTAAGTCCCTACATTAGAACCCACGTTAACTAAGTTAACGTGGCTCTTAACGTAGTAATGAAGCCATCTCCCTACGTTAGTGACAAAAGTGAGTGTCACTAACGTTGATCCTTTGAATTCAACTCCACGTTAACTTTCACGTTAACAATCTTAACGTGAGAGTTAACGTAGGCAATGCTAATGATCCAACGTTAGTGACAAAAGTGAGTGTCACTAACGTTGGCGTTGTTGATCCTCTTCCACGTTAGAGTTCACATTAACTAAGTTAACATGACTCTTAACGTGGGGCATTGCCTAGTTTCCCAATGTCAGTGGTGTTCACTTTTACCACTAACGTTGAGGAGAAACGTTATTGGAGTTCATGTTTCTCGTTAACGTGGAGTCTTCTTTTTCTTCTACGTTAAGTACCATGTTAACTTAGTTAACGTGGCTCTTAACGTAAGCTATGAATGGCTTCGCTGGCATTATTGGTGATCGCTTTTCTCATTAATGTTGCAAGCTCTTTGCCATCCCACGTTAGTAGTCACGTTAACTAAGTTAACGTGAATGCTAACGTGGTTCTTCCATGCTTCATTTGTCCTGAAATCAAGCAATTAAAGTGCATCAAAGCTCTAGCCAAAGTCATGAGATTATGCATCATCAAGTTATCATGTAATTCTGGCAAAAATCTCATGAAATCATGCAAAATTCACAATAGTTGCTTGAATGAAGGTGTAAGTGTATTTTCACCCAAAACTTACCTTATTTACTAGGAAAATGCATGAAACTACCCTAAAACAGTAAAGAAAAAGGTCAGTGAAATTGGCCTAGATGCCCTGGCATCACAACACCAAACTTAAAGCTTGCTTGTCCCTAAGCAAGTACTGAAGCGTAAAAAAAATGAAATGAAAGAACAATAAGATAAAATGGAAGTAGCATTCCTGGTTCATGGAGTTTCATGCATAGCAACTTAGGTTCTTTCCCTTTAGGTTTCAAGCCTTTATCAAATCCCTAGTCACTCTCTTGATTGCATCCCTTGAGGCTTCTTTCTTATTGATCCTTCTCTTTTTTTTTTCAAAGTTTATTTTTCTTTTTGCTAAGTGCTTTGTAAGAGGGCGACTTTTTATGATAAGCTTTCAGCCAACACTCCCAAACCAGTTGGTTTTAGGGTGCTAGGTGTTAAGACACCCCTAAGGACTTACTCCCTCAAGTCTCTTTCCCTCATACATATACACCACAGGCACATGGTTTGTTATTCTTTCTTTTTTGAGACCTTGGTGTCCAGCACCTCTTTGGGTTACTAAGTGCCCTGTAACAAGGGTTACTCTTGATAGTGGACTTTCAGCTGATAATCCCGGATTAGTTAATCCAAGTTACCAAGTGATAAGGCACCCCTAAGAGCTTATTCATCCAAGTATATCCCTTGTACATAGACACCACAGACACATGCCTCAATTTTGAAACCCTTGGTGCCTAGCATTGTTTCTTATTGTGTTCCTTTTCTTATTTTCAATTGTATTGCTCTTTTTCTTTTTTTGTTGGGATCTTATTGTTTAGCTAGCCTCCAAGAATGTGTCTCAAACATAGGACTTAGGATGGATAGAATCTTTCTTTCCTTTATTGGTGAACCAACTTAGCTTACTAATCAGCCTACCACAAACATTCAGAATGCACTTCACAAAATGACTCCACTCTTGTTCTTTCCATAACATTTTCTTTTAGATAAACTTAGAGAGACAAGCATACAAGTAAGGAAGATGAAAGTGAGCATTCAAGACATTAAGCTCAATAACATAGACCTAAGCAATGAAACTTAAATGCATAATTGAAAATCCTAAGCTACCATAGAAGCATGTTCTATTTCATACATGATTTTCCTTATTTAAAGCTTTGAAAGAGAAAGTAAACTAAGGAAGAACTTCACCACTTTCACTTGTTGGTATGCTCATTCTTCTTCTACTCCCTTGCCATTTTTAGATTCGATTTGTCCACTTATGCTTCCTCTCATCTGATTTTTTCTAGCTAATTTCCAATCTTCTAGTGCCTTCCTTACCGATTCATGACTTTGTTCAACCCTTTCGCGCTCCACTCGTGCTAATTCATCCTTTACATCCTCATATTTTGTGATTCCTGGATGCAAATTAGGCAATTGTCCGACTAGATATCCAGCTTGGCTTGGGTATTCACATGGTATCCATTCTCACTCATGTAGACTCCTTCCGAGAATGTTCTATATTCATCGAAAAGATCTGCTTGTTCTCTTTGTTTCCTATGCATCTCATGAATGTGTACTCCTTGATGTGCTTGGATGTTGATTAGCCTTTGGATGACTTCTTGTTGTTGATCATGTTTCTGATTCAGGTTATGGAAGGATTCACTCCATTGTCTTCCTTGCTCCAATTGCTGATCCATCAGTTGTTTTTGCCACTCCCCTTGTTGATTCATCCATCTAGAAAGTGTCTCTTCATGGCGATCCCTTGATTGTATTTGGAGCTCCCTTTGTGCCTCTTGATTTTCCATGCATTGCCTAGATAAGGTGTCAATAGCCTCCTGCAGTTGGTGCATGCTTAGGGTGGCTGAAACTTGCTGTTGTGGATGTTGTTCTTCTTCAGCTTGATGAGCTGGTCTCTTCCGTACCCTTCGTGGAGGTAATGGAGTTACAGCAGCGTGCATCTGGCGATAAGTGTGTGGAAGACCAACCTTTATCCACTCAGGGTTTTCATCTTCGAATATCACCCTGGCCAGTTTGCAAAGGCGGAAGATAGCGCTAGGATAACCCAACTTTCCTCCAGAGTCACTCTTCTCGGCGAGCTTCCGAATGCCTTGAGCTATGAGTTCATGAACCTTGATCTCTCCTCCCTTCATTATACATTGCACCATCATTGCTCTCTTGAGGTTCACTTTTGAGTTGTTTTCAGCTGGGAGAATGGATCTCCTTACAATTTCGAACCATCCTTTAGCCTCAGGGAGGAGATCTCCTCTTTTTATAAATTTCGGCTTCCCCTTGGGACCTCTCTCCCAATCTGCTCCTTGCACACATATATCCTGTAGAATCTGGTCATAATTGGGGTTTTGGTCCATTCTCGAGTGATAGCTCTCCTCTTCAAAGGGTATGCTTTTCAATTTCAACACTCTCATGATAGTCATAGGGCTAAAGTCTACCACGATCCCTCTCACAAAACTTGTGTATGAGTCATCCTTCTTGTCTTGCCTAACTGCATTTGCATAGAACTCTCTTACTAGAGTGGCATTCACCCTTGTGACAAGGTAGGTGAGGAGCTCCCATCGGCGTTGTTCCACCTTCTCTAAGATTTCTGGGCACTTGGCTTTTGTGACTTAAAAGCCTAGTTCATAAATGATTTTCTTCTCAGTCATCCACCCATACTGTAGTGCATGATAGAAGGTTCTAAATTGCACTTCATCAAAAGGAGGATGCTCTATGGGTCCCTTCCGTTTTTGCCTTTTGGATCTTGATGATGCCATGAGTGAGGATCAGTTTGCAAAGATGGTGAAGGCTATGAGGGTGTATGTGAAGCTTTGGTGGAAAGTGATGTGTGTATGACCGAAAGGAGGGAATGAGAATGGTGAGCATGAGTGTGTATGGATAGGTTGTGTGTAGAAGTTTAAATATGAAGATGACAATTGATTGAAGGGTGTGGATTGATGATGGTGTTTGATAGTGGACGGTTGGGGTTTTGAGATTGAATGAGCACAAGGATCACCTCCTTTATGGGGGTCTTGGTTCGGTCCTCAAGATTGTCCACTCCCAATGTTGCATGGCAATACTTCCAAGGACATTCCCTATGAAGACAAGTGTTGAATTCCCTTAGTGTAGTGGCCAAATCTCCTTTCCTCAATTGTCCTATCAAGTACCATCAATGTCCTTTGTGATTCCCTATATACGAAAAAAAGAGAATGTGAAAATTAATTGAAAAAAAATGGTGGGAAAATGTGTGAACTAATAAAATATTTTTTTTTTCTTTTGTTTCTATATGACTAAATGCTTTCCATGAAAACAAATCAATCACACATTAAGCTTCCCATGCATGCACGTTGGTACACCAAACTTGTTTGTAATCACATGGTGCAACAAGTTTGGGGAATGAACTTTTCTCATAAGGTGTGTTCAACCCACACTTGGTGTGCTTAGAACACGAAACTTATCATGTACTATAAGTTACATGTAGAGGGGCTTTATGTTAGTTGTCAAAATTAATTTAAAATTCCATGGAAATTGCCTTATTGCTATTATTAGAAATTTAAGAAAGGAGTTATAGAGCATGGGTTGCCTCCCATGAAGCACTTCTTTAACGTCATTAGCTTGACGGTTGTCCCTTGTCAAGGTGGTTGATAGTGCTTGAAGTCCTCCCTTCTTGCAGTGAACCTATGTCCATTAGCCTTGTTGATAAGCTCCATATGTTCTAAGGACATGATTTTATTGATGGTATATACTGGGGGAAGCTGAGATGGAATAGTGGGGAGGTGAGGTGGTATAGATGGAAAGTATGTAGAAATCACTTCATCACCTGGTGAGAAATTTTTTGTAGGGATTTTCTTATTTCTCCATCCCCTTGGAACTTTCTTCTTTGTTTCCATTGATGTTGTCTTGTTTTCTATGGATTCTTTCTCTAGGGGATTCTTGTTATTGATCTTGCATGACTCTGATGGTTCTGGTTTCCTTTAGATTACCTTTGAATGTTGTTCTTCTTAACTATATGGTTTCCCAACTAATGGGGCTTGCAATTGTGTTGTTTGTGCATCCTCGTTTGGTTCCTCCATCAACTTATTGTCTTCATGATCTGCTTCTTGTGAGAGGTTGAAAACATTGAAAGTGAGATGCTCATCATGTATTCTCAACACTAACTCTCCTCATTCTACATCTATGAGTGCTCTAGCAGTGGCTAGGAAGGGTCTTCCCAGAATGATGGGGTAAATAGGATTTTCATCCATTTCCAGAACAACAAAATCGGTGGGAAGATAGTAGCTCCCAACCTTTACCAGCACATTTTCAACCACCCCTATTGCTTGTTTTTGAGTTTTGTCAGCCAATCTGATAATTACATCAGTAGGAGTTAGTTCATTGATTTGAAGCTTCTTCATGAGGGAGAGAGGCATTAGGTTGATGCTTGCTCCCAAGTCACAAAGCCCTTTGTCAATCATTGTTTCTCCTATGGCACAAGGAATGTGGAAACTCCCTGGATCCTCCTTCTTTGTGGGTGGCCCTGGTTGAATGAGAGCACTACAATCTCTGTTCATCTTGATTGTTTGTCCACCCTTCAATGGACTTTTTCTGGTTAGTAGCTCCTTTATATACTTGATGTAGAAAGGCATCTGTTGGAGGGCTTTAATGAATGATATATTTACATCTAGAGATGCAAACATATCAAGAAACCTTGAGTACATTCTCCCTACTACACCACCTTCAAGCCTGTGAGGAAAAGGTGCATATGGGTTCAATACCTCCTTCTTCTTTAGCTCTTCCTTGGATGTAAGCTGAGTTGCACAGCTTCCTTCCTCCTGGCTTTCCTTTTGGTTATTTTGGAGGTGTTCTACTCCATTCATACTCCCCTCATCACTTGTGGTTATCATTTTGCATTCTTCCCATCTCACTTTCTTTGTTTCTCCTCTTGGATTCTTCTCTGTATCACTGGGAAATCCATCAGTAGGTTTGGGAATCTGTTGAGATAGGTACCCTACTTGGGACTCCAATCTCTTGATGTTTTCTCCTTGATTCTTGATGTTAGCTCGCACTTCTTCCTTAAACACTTTGTTGTCTTGGACTTCTCTGCATATGTTTTCAAGTAGAGCCTCAATATTTGAAAGCCTATCATCTGTTAATGATGGTGGGTTGAGATTAGGTGGTTGAGAAGGTTGGTTAGATGGATGTTGGTAATATCCTTGTGAGGTGTTTTGATGAGTAGCATTGTTGTTAGAGTTGAAGTTGTGGCGTCTCTGATCTTGCCCTTGGTCTTGTTGATTTCCCCATCCAAAGTTGGGGTGATTCCTCCATCCAGAGTTGTAAGTTTTGGAGTATGGATCATGGACTTGTCTAGGTGAGTTTCCCACATAGTTGGCTTGCTCCCAATCACCTTCTTCTCCTATGTTTACTCCTTCTTGAGCTGGTGATGAGGTGATGGCTGCTGCAACTTGGTTCTCTTCCACCTTCTTGGTAAGATCTACTAGCTGCTTGGTGATCATCTTGTTTTGGGCTAACAGTGCATCCATGTGGTTCAGCTCCATTACTCCTCTAGTGTTACTTCTTTCGGAGGCATAGAAGTAGTCATTCTCAACAACTGTTTCAATGACATCTATGGCTTCTTCAATGGTTTTCTTCTTATTTAGAGAGCCTCCTGATGAATGATCCACAACCTTCTTTGACTCATAGGTAAGACCTTCATAGAAGATGTGAAGTTGGACCCACTCTTTAAACATCTCTGGTGGGTATCTCCTTGTTAGATCTTTGAACCTTTCCCAAGCTTCATAAAGTGTCTGCCCATCTTGCTGTCTGAACGTCTGCACTTCAGTTCTCAACCTATTGATCCTTTGAGCGGGGTAAAACCTTGCCAAAAACTTGTTCACTACCTCTTCCCAATTAATCAAGCTCTCCTTTGGAAAGGATTCAAGCCACTTGGATGCCTTGTCCTTGAGTGAAAAGGGGAACAAGAGCAACCTATAGACATCGGGGTGGACTCCATTAGACTTTACTGTGTCACAAATCCTCAAGAAGGTGGTCAAGTGTTGATTAGGATCTTCTTGAGCACCTCCTCCAAATGAACAATTATTCTGCACCAGGGTGATGAGCTGAGGTTTTAGCTTGAAATTGTTGGCATGTATGGTGGGTTTCTGAATGCTGCTTCCACAGTTTCCTAGATTAGGATTGATATAAGATCCTAAGACCCTCCTTTCTTGCCCAGCCCGGTTTGCATGGCCTTCTCTGGCATGATTATGAGCTTCTTCTTCATGATTGTTCTCCAAATTCTCTTCCATGTTGGGTTCAAAGTATTCTTCCTCTTCCTCAGCACCAATAATCCTTTTTCCTCTTGCCTCCCTTCTTAGCCTCCAAAGGGTTCTTTCAGGTTCTGAATCAAAGGATGTTGAGACTCCTTCTCTTCTCCCTGTCATACAACAAATAGATTGCACAACAGGAGGTTTAGTGAAGACTATTCTTGTTAGAGTAATTGTTAGTATGAGTGATGCAATTTATCAAACAGTTAGTGGGTTAGTGAGCTGAATTATGATCAACTAAGAAAAAGAGAACAGAAAATAGAGAGGGTATAGGGGATGAGGAAGAAATTAAAAATGAACTAAGGTAAATTGACTAAATAATAAAAAAACGAATAACGAAATAAAAAAAATGCTCAATCTAGTGATCTTCTAACTTGATCATTGTTGATTCAAAATCAATCCCCGGCAACGGCGCCATAAACATGATGCATGAAAACTTGTCTCTCAACAAATTTCCCTTCGGCAAGTATACCGAATTGTCGTCAAGTAAAACTCACAATAGACTGAGGTCGAATCCCACAGGGATTGATTGGTCAAGCAACTTTAGTTAGAAGAATATGCTAGTTGAGCTAAACAGAATTGAGATTGAGATGCAGAAATTTAAATGACTAGAAAGTAAATAACAAAAATTAAAGTGCAGAATCTTAAATGGGGAGTTGGGGTAATGAGCAGGAAATTAAATGGCAGAAAGTAAATAGAATGGGTAAGATCAGAAATGGGGAGATCATTGGGTTTAGGAGATGTTGCATTCTCCGGATCAAGTTCATTCTCATCTCTTCCTCAATCAATGCATTCATTAATCTCCTTGACAATCTTAAGTGATTGGATTCCAATTCCTTGGCAATCCAATCTCTCTAAGCTTGAACAATTGCCCAATTCCTTGATTTAATTTCTCATGGGAAGAGATGAAAGTGTGGTCACTGATTATACCACATGTATTTCCAAATCAAAGTGTTGGGAGGATTAAATGTCACAATATCCATCCAAACCCCAATTTGGTCCAACATGAGAAAGCATTTCTAGCATGATTTTCTCATCCCTTTTCCAAGGTTCAAAGGAGATCCAATTATGAAGAGTTTTTTTCCAAGACAACTAACCAATTGAATTAAGATCGAAAGCTTTCTAGTAAGATCAAGAGAAAAGAAAGAAGAATAAGAATGAAAACTATAATTGATCCATCAAATTACAACAGAGTTCCCTAACCCAATGAAAGGTGTTTAGTTGTTCATAGCTCTAGAAATGAAAAATGGCAGAAAAGAAGAATCCATGCTAGAAGTACAGAAAAGTAAATATGCAGAGAGTAGTTTCCAAAAGTGCTAAGCTCTCTCTCTAGTTCAAAACTACTCCTATATATACTACTCCTCATGATCTTCTAGTGAGTTCTTCAAGTCTTGAAGCAATTCTCATCTTTAGTGGGCCCAGCTTGCAGAGAAATATGAATTAGGCTTGGGCATGTAATGAGATTAACGTTGAGTAACATTTTGGGTGCGTGAAAGTTAGTGGCATTCACTTTTTCCACTAACGTTCCACCCTTATATACCCACGTTAATTCCAACGTTAGAAATCTTAACGTGACTTCTAACGTTTCCTACTCAATCCTTGGCCAATGTTAATGGGACTCACTTTTCCCATTAACGTTGGCTTGTGCCCCTTTTTGCAAACGTTAATGGGAATCACTTTTCCCATTAACGTTGCTTGCCTCTTGCCCCTATGTTAGATCTCACGTTAGCTTGGCTAACGTAGCTCTTAACGTGGGTATCTATCACCTTCGAGAGCGTTAGTGACACTCACCTTTGTCACTAACGCTCCAATTGCCTTAAGTCCCTACGTTAGAACCCACGTTAACTAAGTTAACGTGGCTCTTAACGTAGTAATGAAGACATCTCCCAACGTTAGTGACAAAAGTGAGTGTCACTAACGTTGGTCCTTTAAATTCAACTCCACGTTAACTGTCACGTTAACAATCTTAACGTGAGAGTTAACGTAGGCAATGCTAATGATCCAACGTTAGTGACAAAAGTGGATGTCACTAACGTTGGCGTTGTTGATCCTCTTCCACATTAGAGTTCACGTTAGCTAAGTTAACGTGACTCTTAACGTGGGGCATTGCCTAGTTTCCCAACGTTAGTGGTGTTCACTTTTACCACTAACGTTGAGGAGAAACGTTATTGGAGTTCATGTTTCTCGTTAACGTGGAGTCTTCTTTTTCTTCTACATTAAGTACCACGTTAACTTAGTTAACGTGGCTCTTAACGTAAGCTATGAATGGCTTCGCAGGCGTTATTGGTGATCGCTTTTCTCATTAACGTTGCAAGCTCTTTGCCATCCCACGTTAGTAGTCACGTTAACTAAGTTAACGTGAATGCTAACGTGCATCAAAGCTCTAGCCAAAGTCATGAGATTATGCATCATCAAGTTATCATGCAATTCTGGCAAAAATCTCATGAAATCATGCAAAATTCACAATAGTTGCTTGAATGAAGGTGTAAGTGTATTTTCACCCAAAACTTACCGTATTTACTAGGAAAATGCATGAAACTACCCTAAAACAGTAAAGAAAAGGTCAGTGAAACTGGCCTAGATGCCCTGGCATCACTCCCCGGCAACGGCGCCAAAATTTGATAGAAGAGAATTTATGCCAATTCGGAAAACTAGATAAAGTAATTCCGTTGTGAGTATAGTCCAAACCGGCAATGGATCCTCTCAATCAAAATTCAATCCAAAAGATGTCACAATTCAATACAAAATTTACCGAGAGTATTTAGACTCCTGGGGCGTCTTCGATAGGAACTAATGCCAATGAACGCACAATTTTGGTTGTGAGGATTGGTGCACGAAATCACAATCACGCTTTTGTAATTCCGCACAACTAACCAACAAGTGCACTGGGTCGTCCAAGTAATACCTTACGTGAGTAAGGGTCGATCCCACGGAGATTGTTGGCTTGAAGCAAGCTATGGTTATCTTGTAACTCTTAGTCAAGGATATCAATAATTCTCAGATTTAATTGTAAAAAGTAAAAGAACATGAAATAAATACTTGTTTTGCAGTAATGGAGAACAGGTTGAGGTTTTGGAGATGCTCTATCTTCTGAATCTCTGCTTTCCTACTGTCTTCTTCTTCATGCACGCAAGGCTCCTTCCATGGTAAGCTGTATGTTGGGTTTCACCGTTGTCAATGGCTACCTTCCGTCCTCTCAGTGAAAATGTTCAACGCACGCTGTCACCACACGGCTAATCATCTGTCGGTAATCCGAGTAGGATCCATTGATCCTTTTGCGTCTGTCACTACGCCCAACACTCGCGAGTTTGAAGCTCGTCAAAACCATTCAATCCCTGAATCCTACTCGGAATACCACAGACAAGGTTTAGACTTTTTGGATTCTCAAGAATGGCTGCCAATGAATTCTAGCTTATACCATGAAGATTCTAATTAAGGAATCCAAGATATACACACTCAATCGAAGGTAGAACAGAGGTGGTTGTCAGGCACACGTTCATAGATGAGAATGGTGATGAGTGTCACGGATCATCACATTCATCAGGTTGAAGAACAAGTGGTATCTTAGAATAGAAGCAAGCGTGATTGAATGAAAAATAGTAGTAATTGCATTAATTCATCAAGACACAGCAGAGCTCCTCACCCCCAACCATGGGGTTTAGAGACTCATGTCGTAGAAGATACAATATGAAACGTGTAAAGTGTCATCAGGTCCAGATACAATGTCAAAAGATCCTATTTATAGTGAACTAGTAACCTAGGATATACAAAAATGAGTAAATGATGTAAAAATCCATTTCTGGGGTCCACTTGGTGTGTGCTTGGGCTGAGCATTGAAGCTTTCATGTGTAGAGACTTTTCCTGGAGTTAAACGCCAGCTTTTGTGCCAGTTTGGGCGTTTAACTCCAACTTTTGTGCCAGTTCCGGCGTTAAACGCCGGGAATTCTGAAGCTGATTTGCAACGCCGGTTTGGGCCATCAAATCTCGGGCAAAGTATGGACTATTATACGTTGCTGGAAAGCCCAGGATGTCTAATTTCCAACGCAATTGAGATCTCGCCAATTGGGTTTCTGTAGCTCCAGAAAATTTACTTTGGGTGCAGGGAGCTCAGAATCCAACAGCATCTGCAGTCCTTTTTCAGCCTCTGAATCAGATTTTTGCTCAGGTCGCTCAATTTCAGCCAGAAATTACCTAAAATCACAGAAAAACACACAAAATCATAGTAAATCTCAGAAAAGTGAATTTTAAATAAAAGCTCATAAAAATATAATAAAAACTAACTAAAATATACTAAAAACATACTAAAAATAGTGCCAAAAAGCGTATAAATTATCCGCTCATCACAACACCAAACTTAAATTGTTGCTTGTCCCCAAGCAACTGAAAATCAAATAGGATAAAAAGAAGAGAACATACTATAGACTCCAAAATATCAATGAAACTTAGCTCCAGTTAGATGAGCGGAACTAGTAGCTTTTTGCCTCTGAACAGTTTTGGCACCTCACTTTATCCTTTGAAGTTTAGAATGATTGGCATCTATAGGAACTCATAATTCAGATAGTGTTATTGATTCTCCTAGTATAGTATGTTGATTCTTGAACACAGCTACTTTATGAGTCTTGGCCATGGCCCAAAGTACTCTGTTTTCCAGTATTACCACCGGATACATACATGCCACAGACACATAACTGGGTGAACCTTTTAAGATTGTGACTCAGCTTTGTTAGAGTCCCCAATTAGAGGTGTCCAGGGTTCTTAAGCACGCTCTTTTTGCTTTGGATCACGACTTTAACCACTCAGTCTCAAGTTTTCACTTGACACCTTCACGCCACAAGCACATAGTTAGGGACAGCTTGGTTTAGCCGCTTAGGCCAGGATATTATTCTTAAGTTTTTACCCTTGCCTTTTGGTTTAAAGGGATATTGGCTTTTTCTGCTTGCTTTTTCTTTTTTTTTTCTCTTTTTTTTCTTTTTCTTTTTTTTTGTATTCACAGCTTTTTCTTGCTTCAAGAATCAATTTGATGATTTTTCAGATCCTCAATAACATTTCTCCTTTTCCATCATTCTTTCAAGAGCCAACAATTTTAACATTCTTAAAACAACAAATTCAAAAGACATATGCACTGTTCAAGCATTCATTCAGAAAACAAAGAGTATTGTCACCACATCAAACTAATTCAACTAGTTTCAAAGATGAATTTGAAATCCTGTACTTCTTGTTCTTTTGTGATTAAAAACATTTTTCATCTAAGAAAGGTGATGGATTCATAGGACATTTATAACTTCAAGGCAAAGACACTAAGACACTAATGATCATGTAATAAAGACACAAACATAGATAAACATAAAGCATAAAAATTTTGAAAACCAGAAAATAAAGAATAAGAAAATTAAAGAACGGGTCCACCTTAGTGATGGTGGCTTGTTCTTCCTCTTGAAGATCTTATGGAGTGCTTTTGAGCTTGTTTATGTCTCTTCCTTGTCTTTGTTGCTCTTTCCTCATAGCTTTTTGATCTTTTCTAATCTCATGGTGGATGATGGAATGCTCTTGGTGCTCCATCCTTAGTTGTCCCATGTTAGAGCTTAATTTCCCTAGGGAGGTGTTGATTTTCTCCCAATAGTTTTGTGGAGGAAAGTGCATCCCTTGAGGCATCTCAGGGATTTCATGATGAGGAATTTGCTCAAGCTCTTGTTTGCTCCATCCTTTTCTTAGTGATGAGCTTTTGATTTGAATCTCTCCATCTCCTAGACTCAGAGGTGGAAGCTTTTGCCTTCCCTTTCCTCTTTCTAGAGGTTTCTCTGGCCTTAAGTGTCATACATGGTTATGGAAAAACAAAAAGCAACGCTTTTACCACACCAAACTTAGAAGGTTTGCTCGTCCTCGAGCAAAAGAAGAGAAGAAGGAGTAGAAGAAGAAGAAAATAGATGAGATGGATGATGTGTGGAAAATGATCCAACACAAAACTCACCGGCAAGTGTACCGGATCACATCAAGTAATAAAACTCACGGGAGTGAGGTCGATCCCACAGGGATTGAAGGATTGAGCAATTTTAGTTCGGTGGTTGATTTAGTCAAGCGAATCAAGTATTGGTTGAGTGATTTTGTATCCAACAGTAAGTAAATGACAGAAAATGTAAAGGGGAAGGGAGGAATTGCAGAAATTAAAAAAAAAACTAAAAGTAAAAGAGCTGAATCTTAAAGAACAAGAAATTAAATGACTGAAACTTAAAGTGCAAGAAATGTAAATTGCAGTAACTTAAAATGCAAGAAATATAAATTGCTTGAAAGGAAAAGGGATTTGAGGACTGGGATTTCAGAATTCAAGCAAGGGAAATTAAATTGCAACAATTATCAAAGCAAGAGATGATTTGAATTCTGTTAGATCTCAACAGAAAAAGAAATTAAATTGCAGCAGGGATTCACAGAAGAACCAAAAGGAAAATGGGATCTCAGGACTCCAGAGACTAGATAGCAAAGTCTAGATCTCAATTGCCTTCCCAGATCCAAATTCACAAAGCAATTAACAAGAAATTAAAGAGGAAGCAGTAAAGGAATTGGGATTCAACTTAATTATGCAGTAGAGAAATCAAAGGGATCTTAAATGGAGATTGAGACAGAAATTCTTCAATTCTTCACATCCAAGATTCAAACAAGAAAAGTAAAAATGCTCAAGCTAGAACAAGGAAGAAGAGAGATCAATTCTCCTTCCCATTTCTCTAAAATCTCAGTTCAAAGCTCTCAGTCCAAAAGTAAAAAGAAGGTTTCAAAAATCAAAAGTGCTGAAAAAGGTTCCCTAATTACATCAAACTATCTCCTATTTATACACTTTCTATTCTTGGATTTTGGAGTTTGGATGGGCTTTTGATTTGGTGAAGAAATGATTTTAATTGGATTTTTAATCCAATTTTTCTTGGTTAAAGCCCGATATTGCTCTTGAGGAGGGCAGGGCAGAGTTTTTGCTCTCTTTGATTCTTAGCATCAAATTGTGCTCCGCCCTTGTTGTGGGCAGGGCAGTGATGCTTTTCAAGGGTTGGCTCATAATGTTGCTCTCCTGGAGGGCAGTGTGCCCTTGTGGAGGGCAATGTTTGCTTCCTCCCTTCCATGCGCCACATTCCTTCTTCCCTTGGGCTACGCTTTCTTAAGCCACGTTTTTCCTCTTTTCTTCCTTTCTTCACCTACAAGAAACCAAAACAACCACTCAAAGTATCTCTAAACTCATAAGGTTTATAATTCATTAAAAATCAATTAATTCTTGCTTAAACCTCATGATTTAGCATCAATTTAATGGTGGTTGCTTGATTTAAAGAAGTTATGCATTTTCATTCCAAATTGCTTACTTAGGATACAAGAAAGTGCATAAAGACTAGTAAAACAAGTGAAATTAGCTTGAAAAATGGGTATATGATGACCTGTCATCACAAAACCAAACTTAATTCTTGCTTGTCCCCAAGCAAGCATCAAAACTAAGAGAAATTGAAATGAACAAGAAAAGAAAACATATCCTTATTAGGCATATAGCAGAACTTGATTCATGGAGTTTTTTTATGCAGACAATGATAACTCAATTATTGTTGCTGTTACATAATATACATTTTTCCTCAAAGGCTTACTAAACTTGTTGTTATAAAGGTTATTCTTTCTTTGCTCCCTTGCTAACTTTTCTTTTCTCATGTTGCTTATCAAGCTTATTATTCTTTGAAGGCTTGGTGTCTAATATTGTAGTAGTAGCCTTTGGCTTTAATTTTTTTTACTCAACATCTTTCCACCACAGACACATGGCTCACTACTTCTTCCTAGGATCATTGATGCCCAGCATCTCCTTGGATAACTAAATGTTCTGTATCTAGGTTGCTCTTTATTGTGGACTTTCAATTAGTCATCCCAAATCAGTTGATCTAAGTGACCGGGTTTTGAAATACCCCTCAGAATTTACTTATCCAAGCATATCCTAGTACAAGAACACCACAGTCATGTGTCCTAGGGTCTAAGCTATTGGTGTCCAGCCTTTATTCTTTGTTTTTCTTGCCATATTGGCTTTTTCTTCTTCCTTTTCTTTCTGTTTTATTTTTGTTCTCAAGGGCTTTTTCTTTACTAATAAGAACCTTTATAACAGCAAGCTAGATCACACTTCAATGAAAATGACATTATGCAGCAATTATTTCATGAGTTATGCATTTAATCAAACACATACACCACCATTAACTTCCATTCTATCTTATGCAACATTGGATATTTACTTTCCAATTCAAACAATTCTCTTTTATTCAAGCATATGGGAAACAAAACAAAATTCAGCTAGGTGATGGATGACAAGCATTATGCAGGTTAGCATACTTAATCAAACAACTTCACTTGCAACTAGATAAACACTTTAGCAGGATATATAATGGTTCCTGTTCCGAGGGTTACCTGAAACGTGTAGCTCGGTCGTCTGGCAAGACCCGAGGTAGGGGTTCCGTGACCCGAGCTTGATGTGTTGAGCGGCTGGGGGTTGTACCTGCAATGACACTCCGATGCTTAAGTTAGCATGGGTCCAAGCAGATATTGAGTAGAATTAGAGTATCTGTTATACCTGGGTGCTCCAGTGTATTTATAGTAGTTGGCCGTGATCTTCCCTGGATAAGATATTCTTATCTTATCTTATCTTTTGGGGGTTTTATCCCTATCTTCGTGGAACCGCCTTTCCTAGGCCGTTTGGGCCTTTAGGTTTTTGGGCTTCGTTCCTTTTGATGGGCCTTCTTAACTTATTTGTCCGAGGTCCGACCTCAGGCGTGGGCCTTTGGGACGAGGTCGGACCTTCTGCGAACTTCCCGAGTTTGGAGAGCTCGGTCAGGGTATGAACAGTGCCCCTGTCCGAGTTCGTCCTTTTGAGAGGTCGAGCTCGGGCATAGTCGTCTTTTCAAAATTTTTTTGAAAAATGGCCGTTTCAGCATTTATTGCTTTTTACCGTTTCTCCTTGATTTCCGTTCGGGCTCTGTGAAGGCATTTATTTGCCCCTTTCCTCATTTTCTTTGTTTATTCTGTTCCCTTTCCCTTTTTCTGGATTTTTCGCCACCTCTCTTTCGAGCATCTTCCTTCTTTCTCTCTGTTCTTCTTGCATCGGAGCTCGTCGTCTTCTTCCTTTCTTCCAGGTTTGTTTCTCGTCTTTACTTTCGCTGTGCACATATGCTTTTGTTTCTTTTTCTTCTATGCTGGGGTTGCCCCGAAGAGAGGCGCCGCCATTGCTTTGGTTGTTTGTATGTGGGGGGGGGGCTCTTTTCTCTTGGTATTTTGTTTTCGGGTTACTGCATTTTTCTTCTAAAAGAACTTTTGTTTTCTTGCTTCTGCTGAATGGGTTTTTTGCTGTCTGCCTATTATGTGATTTTTGGCTTGCTGTTGTATTCTTCTTTGTAGGCAAGATTTTTATGTCTCGAAAGGTGTTTCAAGCAATGTCGACCAAGATTCCGAGTGGTCTTGGTTGGGTAGATCCTGTTCCTCTAAGGGTCCCTTCTGTTGTAGATTCTGAGTATCTAGTTAGGTTCCGTAGGGAGTGTAGTATTTGTGAGAACAGGGAGTCTGAGCGAGAGTATGAGCTAGTAGCCCCGGAGTCCGAGGAGAGAGTGTGCTTCCCGCCTTTAGAAAGTTCCGAGAAGCTATTCTTTTATGCTTACGATTGTTTTTTCTCTAAGCTGGGTGTACGACTTCCTTTTACCGACTTGGAGTCCGAGGTCCTTTGGTCTTGTAACCTTGCCCCTACGCAACTCCATCCAAATTCTTGGGCGTTTTTAAAGCTGTTTCAACTTTTGTGTCAGTTTTTGGGCGTCTCCCCTTCTGTTTCTCTTTTTTCCTATCTGTTCGTGTTGACGAAGCCGGGGTCGGGTGCTGGGAAGGTGTCTTGGGTCTCTTTTAGGGCTAACCAGGGAAAGAAGTTTTGTACCTTATATGATGAGTCGTTTCATGATTTCAAGAACTACTATTTCAAGGTCCGGGCTGCTGGAGATGCCCGACCTTTCTTTCTAGATGAGAGTGGGGAGCCTTCTTTTCCTCTTTGTTGGAAGGAGAATGTAGTGTCGGTTAAGTATACTTTTGAGAGTCTAGATGAGGTGGAGCAGGCTTTTGTGGGTGTGGTGAGCAGTTTATGGGGTCGGGCACCTCACTTGGATACGAAGAAAATGTTGGGATATCCAAGCCTTCTCCGTTCCGAGTTAGGTAGTTCCCGACCTCTTTGAGATTTCATCTTAGTATTTTGGCTTCGTTTTGGAGGTTTTCTGTTGTGATAATCCCTTTCTTTTGTTTCTGCAGAGATGTCTTCTCAGGCTGATTCCATGAAGTTCCTTCGTCGGTCGAAGAAGTCTGCGGCTGCTCGCAATATCGAGGCTGAGGCTTATGCCCGATCTTCTCCGCAGAAGACTACCGTGGGTGTTCAGACTCGGTCGAAGACCATTCCGACTCCTCAGTTCCGAGCTATAACTTAAGATCTTCCGACCTCCGGACCCGGTCACCTTTCCCCGTCTTCGACCTCGGGTCCTCCCCCCAAGAAACAGAAGACCTCTCAAGAGCTTGCCGGTTTCAATAATAAGGATTTTGACGCTCTTGGTTGGATTGAGCAGCACATTCTCCCCCAGACCTTTATTTCTACTGATGATGCGTCTATGGAGCATCACTTTCAGTATATGGCGCGGAGCTGTGTTCGGATGGCTAGTCTTCATGCCGCTATTGCTCGGGAGTTCAAGAAAGCTCCACTTGGGGCGACCAGCTCCCGACTTGAGAAGGCACGGTCTGAGCTTGATAAGATTAGTCAACTGAAGGCTGCCAGGATTACTGAGCTGGAGGCCTCTTTGGAGGAAGAGAAAACTAGGGCCACCGCGGCTGTGGCGGCGGCGAAGACATCTGAGGAGATGGCGAGGGTGGCGACGGAGAACTATACTAAGCTGTATGCCGAGCTTGTGGAGACGAAGGAGAAGTTGCAGTCTGCTCGGGATGATTTTTACGAGCTGGAAGATAATGTGGCCAAGGGTATGGATGCTATGTTTGTGAATTTGAGGGATCAGGTCCGGGTTCTTGCTCCCGACCTGGATCTGAGCTTATTCAGTACGGAAAACATTGTTGTGGAGGGAAAGATTGTTCCTGCTCCTGCCGAGGATGAGGTTCCGGTGTCCGACCACAAGGCTCCGGTGTCCGACCCCGAGGTTCCGGTTGTGAACCCGACTTCACCTTTGGCTGAGGATAGATCTGGTGTGGAGGTATCAAACCGGGATGACGTTGCCGTCGATGCAGTCCCGATATCTATGTTTCAGCCTGCTGTCGATGTGGAGTCCGGAAAGGGCCTCGATCCTCTGTAATCTTGTACTTCTTGGTGTTTTGCCCGACCTGTGGGCTCTTTTGTTTTATTTAGCTACTTGTAGTAACTTTATTATGTGGTGTTTTTTTTGTTCGCGCTTGACTTTTTGTTTCCGCTTTTGTGCTTTTTAGTCGTTTTCGGATAACAACTTTTTAGCTAGCGTTTTGACTTCTTGTTTTCGCTTTTGTGCTTTTTAGTTGTTTTCGATTAACAACTTTTTAGCTAGCGTTTTGACTTCTTGTTTTCGCTTTTGTGCTTTTTAGTTGTTTTCGATTAACAACTTTTTAGCTAGCGTTTTGACTTCTTGTTTCCGCTTTCGTGCTTTGTTTTTCGGATAACAACTTTTTAGCTAGCGTTTTGAAACTTCTTTCGATTTCGTTCTTTTCGCTTGTACTTTTTAGTTGCTTTTTGTAAAGCAACTTTTTAGTAAGCGTTTTTCGAAATCCTGGTTCTTGCCGTTTTAAGGCTTCTTTCTTGGGCCGAGCTTTTTCTCGGACATCGGGTGCTTGAGTACCTCCTTTTTTGTTAGGTCCGACTTTGTCGTTGGTCGGTTCTTCTGAGTTATTTCTGTAATCTCTTTTTATTTGGCTTTTTGAGCCATTTTAGAGTTACTTTATAACTTTTCCCTTTGTTGGGTCCGACTTCGTCGTTTGGTCGGCCTTTTTAAGTTATTTTTGTAACCTCTTTTTTATTTGGCTTTTCGAGCCATTTTCAGGGTTACTTTATAACTTCTCACATTAATTTCAACCTCGTCGCTTTATCTTTGCCGACCTTGTATGGTCTTTTGGCAAATGATTTTTTTGCGTTTTGCCGAGCATAAATTAATGCGCCTTGGTGGGGTACTTTCTAGGATTTGCTTCATCATGAGGAAGAGAAAATAGAGAAATTTGATTAGTATTAAAAAAGAAAGAATATTTACAAAGTGTTTACCCTTTAGGTCGGATATCCTGCTTAACCGGGTGTCTCATTAAAAAACCCTTGTAGGGAAAAAGAGTACACCTCGGGTTAAGTTTTTCTAGCTGTAGTACCGCCTTAGATTACAGGCGTGCCAGATTCTGGGCAGCTCATTGCCTTCTAGGTCGGATATTTTGTAGTAGCCTGTCCCTAAGACTTCTGTTACCTTGTAGGGCCCTTTCCAATTTGCGGCTAGCTTTCCTTCTCCTGACTTTTGTGTTCCGATGTCATTTCGGATTAGAATCAGGTCGTGAATGGAGAAGCTTCGCTTTATTACCTTTTGATTGTATCTGAGGGCCGTTCGCCGTTTTAAGGCTTCTTCTCGAATCCGAGCTCTTTCTCGGACCTCGGGGAGGAGGTCGAGTTCTTCCCTTTGTGCCTGCGGGTTATCTTTTTCGTTGTAGAAGATGGTTCTAGGTGACCCTTCCTCTATTTCAATAGGAATCATTGCCTCCATTCCATAAGCTAGTCGGAATGGCGATTCTCCCGTTGTAGAGTATGGGGTTGTCCGATATGCCCATAACACCTGGGGGAGCTCTTCGGCCCATGCCCCTTTGGCCTCTTGGAGTCTTCGTTTTAACCCGGCCAAGATGATTTTATTTGCAGCTTCTGCTTGCCCATTGGCTTGTGGGTGCTCGACTGATGTGAATTGCTGTTTGATTTTTAGTTCGGCCACCAATTTCTGAAAACTTGTGTCCGTGAATTGTGTTCCATTGTCTGTTGTGATGGAGTAGGGGACTCCGAACCTTGTGACAATGTTTTTGTATAGGAATTTGCGGCTTTTCTGAGCCGTAATGGCGGCTAAGGGTTCAGCTTCGATTCACTTCGTGAAGTAGTCGACCCCTACTATGAGGTATTTGACTTGCCCCGGTCCTTGTGGGAACGGACCGAGTAGGTCGAGTCCCCACTTTGCGAAGGGCCATGGTGCAGTGATGCTGATAAGGTCTTCGGGTGGTGCCTTGTGAAAATTGGCATGTTTTTGGCAGGGGGGGCATATTTTCACAAACTCTGTTGCGTCTCTTTGCAAGGTCGGCCAGTAGAACCCGGCTCTGACTACTTTTTTGGATAGTGCCCGAGCTCCGAGATGGTTCCCACACATGCCTTCGTGGACTTCTTCGAGGACGCCCTTTGTTTCTGAGGTCGGAACGCACCTAAGGAGGGGGTTTGAGAATCCTCTTCTGTATAATACGTCGTGAATTAGCGTATAATTCTGGGCGTCCTTTGTAAGCCTTTTAGCTTCTTTTCTTTCTATGGGGAGAGTTCCTGACTTCAGGTAGTTGAGTATGGGGGTCATCCATCCTTGCTGTTGGTTGGATATATTTAACGTTTCTTCCTCTCTTAGCACGGAGGGAGATTGTAGGGTTTCTTGGAGAAGACTTCTGTTGTTGCCTCCGGGCTTGGTGCTAGCAAGCTTTGAGAGGGCGTCTGCCCGGGCATTTTGTTCCCGAGGTATGTGCTGGATCTGTATTTCTGAAAAGTGGCGTAATTGTGCCTGTGTTTGGTCCAGGTATTTCTTCATAGTCGGGTCTTTGGCCTGGTAGCTTCCATTGACTTGTGATGTGACGACCTGGGAGTCGCTGAAGATTGTGATTTTCTGGGCTCCGACTTCTTCGGCTAGTTTTAGGCCTGCTAGTAGGGCCTCGTATTCGGCTTGGTTGTTCGAAGCCTGGAACTCGAATTTTAGGGATAGTTCTATCCGCGTTCCTTAGTCGCTTTCGAGTATAACCCCTGCTCCACTTCCTGTTTTGTTTGAGGACCCGTCAACGTACAGGTTCCATGAGAGTGGGGTTCCAGGGGTCTCAGTGTATTCCGCGACGAAGTCGGCTAGATACTGAGATTTTATCGCCGTCCG
This sequence comes from Arachis stenosperma, assembly GCF_014773155.1. Classification (NCBI taxonomy): domain Eukaryota; kingdom Viridiplantae; phylum Streptophyta; class Magnoliopsida; order Fabales; family Fabaceae; genus Arachis; species Arachis stenosperma. Next base: position 70,244,182 of record NC_080380.1, on the reverse strand, counting down.
GGCTTCATAGTGGAGGTCGAACTCGGACAGTTCCACCGCCCATTGTAGGATTCGTCCTGCCAGGTCTGTTTTTTGTAGGATGTGTCTCATGGGTTGGTTTGTTCGGACTTTGATGGTGTGGGCTTGAAAGTAGGGGCGGAGCCTCCGAGCTGTGAATACTAGGGCGTAGGCGAATTTTTCTATTTTCTGATAGTTTAATTCGGCCCCTTGTAGTGCTTTGCTTACAAAGTATATGGGGTGTTGTCCTTGGTCATTTTCTCGTATTAATGCTGAAGCGATTGCTCGATGTCCGACCGAGAGGTATAGTACGAGCTCTTCTCCTTTTAGAGGTCGGGTTAGGATTGGTGGCTGCCCGAGGAATTCCTTGAATTTTTGAAAGGCTTTTTCGCACTCCGGGGTCCATGAGAAGGGTTTCCCTTTCTTTAGGAGTGAGTAGAGAGGTAGTGATTTTATTGCTGATCCTGCCAAGAATCTTGATAGGGCGGCCAGTCTTCCATTCAGTTGTTGTACTTCTTTGACACACGTCGGACTCTTCATATTGAGTATTGCTTGGCATTTGTCCGGGTTTGCTTCGATGCCCCTTTGAGTCAGCATGAAGCCTAAGAACTTTCCGGCTTCTGCGGCGAAGGTGCACTTTGTCGGGTTAAGTCTCATGTTGTGTTTTCTGAGGGTGCCGAAGACACTGGTGAGGTCGGTCAGCAAGTTTCTGTCTTCTTGTGTCTTTACCAGCATGTCGTCGACGTACACCTCCAGTTGTAGTCCGATGTGCTCTGAGAACACTTTGTTCATTAGCCTCTGGTAGGTTGCTCCTGCGTTCTTCAGCCCGAAGGGCATTACTACGTAGCAGTAGTTTGCCCTTGGGGTTATGAACGAGGTCTTTTCTTGGTCAGGTCCATACATCGGGATTTGGTTGTATCCCGAGTATGCGTCCATGAAGGAGAGATATCTATAGCCTGAGGCTGCGTCTACTAAGGCGTCGATGTTTGGTAGCGGATATGGATCTTTGGGGCAGGCTTTGTTGAGATCCGTGTAGTCGACGCACATCCTCCATTTTCCATTGGGCTTTTTTACTAGGACCACGTTTGCGAGCCATAGGGGGTATTTTACTTCCCTAATGAACCCTGCATCTAGTAGTGCTTGTACTTGTTCTTCTATTGCTTGCATGCGTTCGGGCCCGAGCTTCCTGCGTCTTTGTTGGACAGGTCGGGATCCCGGGTACACTGATAGCTTGTGGCACATCAGATCGGGGTTTATGCCTGGCATGTCGGAGGCTTTCCAGGCGAAGAGGTCGGAATTCTCCCTTAAGAGGGTTATGAGTTCCTCCTTTAGGCCTGTTTCGAGGTTTGCTCCAATGTTTGTTACTTTTTCAGGTGTGTTCCCAATTTGGATCCTTTCGGTTTCTCCCTCTGGTTGTGGCCGAAGGTCTTCTTGGGTTTGAACTCGCCCGAGTTCTATTGTGTTGACCTCTTTCCCTTTTAGGCTTAGACTTTCGTTGTAGCATCGCCGTGCTAATTTTTGGTCGCCTTTTAGGGTGGCGATTCCCTTTGCGGTAGGGAACTTCATACAGAGGTGTGGGGTTGAGACCACAGCTGCCAGTCTGTTTAGGGTTGGTCGCCCAATGAGGGCATTGTATGCTGAGGTAACGTCGACTATAATGTAGTCGATGCTTAACGTTTTAGATTGCTCGCCTCTTCCGAAGGTAGTGTGTAGCGAGATGTATCCTAAGGGGTGGATCGGGGTGTCCCCTAGCCCAAATAGGTCGGAGGGATAGGCCTTTAGCTCTTTTTCTTCAAGTCCGAGCTTGTCGAAGGCCGCTTTGAACAGGATATCTACTGAGCTTCCTTGGTCAATCAGGGTTCGATGTAAGTTGGCGTTTGCTAGGATAATGGTGATCACCATTGGATCGTCGTGCCCGGGTAGTATCCCTTGAGCATCCTCTCGGGTAAATGAGATAGTGGGTAACTCGGGCAGGGGACTGTCTTCTCGGACATGATAGATTTCTTTGAGGTGTCTTTTTCGCGAGGATCTGGATGTTCCTCCGCCTGCGAAACCTCCATTTATCATGTGAACGTGTCTTTCAGGGGTTCGCGGGACTTGTTCGGCCCGACCTTCATTGTCTCCTCGTCTTCTCTTCATGGTCTCTTCTCCTTTCTCTGCTATGTATCTGTCGAGCTTTCCTTCTCTGGCTAGCTTTTCTATAACATTCTTTAGGTCGTGGCAGTCGTTGGTAGAATGACCGTAGAGCTTGTGATATTCGCAGTATTCGGACCGATCTCTCCCCGCTCTTTTGTGTTTTAGAGGTCGGGGTGGTGGGATCTTTTCGGTGTGGCATACTTCTCTGTAGATGTCTACCAGGGAGACTCGGAGGGGGGTATAGTTGTGGTGCTTCCGTGGCTTGTCCGAGTTGGGTTCTTCTTTCTTCTTCTGTTCTCGATCTCGATCTCGGAGTGGGTAGGTTGATTCCTTCCTAGAAGAGTCTCTTAGCTGGGAGGTTTCCTCCATATTGATATATTTTTCTGCCCGCTCCTGCACCTCGTATAGGGAGGTCGGGTATCGTTTGGAGAGGGATTGGCTAAACGGTCCTTCCTTTAGGCCGTTTGCCAATCCCATGATAGCTGCTTCAGTGGGCAAGTGTTGTATGTCCAGGCAGGCTTTGTTGAATCGCTCCATGTATTCTCGGAGAGTTTCTTGGTTACCTTGTTTGATCCCGAGTAGACTGGGGGCATGTTTTGCCTTGTCCTTTTGAATGGAGAACCTTGTTAGGAATTTCTTAGTTAGGTCTTCGAAGCTGGTGATTGATCTCGGTGGCAGGTTGTCGAACCACCTCATGGCTGACTTGGTGAGAGTGGTGGGGAAGGCTTTGCACCGAATCGCGTCGGAGGCGTCGACTAGGTACATTCTGCTTCTGAAGTTGCTGAGGTGGTGACTTGGATCGGTGGTGCCGTCGTAGAGATCCATATCGGGTGGTTTGAAGTTTCGCGGTACCTTCTCCTTCATGATCTCTTTTGTGAAGGGATCATGATTGCCTTCGGGGGTGGTGTCGCGTTCTGTTCGATCTTTCAGGTTGGCCTCTATTTTCCGTAGTTTTTCTTCTAATTCTCTGCGCTTGCGAGCCTCCCTTCGTAGATCTTGTTCGGTTTCTTTTTGCTTCTTTATGTCCTCTTCGAGTTGTTTCAGTCGGTTTTGTTGTGCCCGGACTGCTTCTAGAATTTCCGAGCTCTTTTCTCTTTCGGGATTTTGTGGATCTTTGTTTGGGAGTGATGTACTTGGGCGATTCTGTTTGTTTCCTCCTGGAGTGCGTGGTGATAGAGGGCTGTCCGGTCGTTCTCCGGTGTCAATTTCCTCCTCTTGTTCTGAAGCAGCGTGGTCATTGTTGAGAGGATCGTCCGCCATGGTAAAGGGATGACTTCCAGGTCCCCGGCAACGGCGCCAATGTTCCGAGGGTTACCTGAAACGTGTAGCTCGGTCGTCTGGCAAGACCCGAGGTAGGGGTTCCGTGACCCGAGCTTGATGTGTTGAGCGGCTGGGGGTTGTACCTGCAATGACACTCCGATGCTTAAGTTAGCATGGGTCCAAGCAGATATTGAGTAGAATTAGAGTATCTGTTATACCTGGGTGCTCCAGTGTATTTATAGTAGTTGGTCGTGATCTTCCCTGGATAAGATATTCTTATCTTATCTTATCTTTTGGGGGTTTTATCCCTATCTTCGTGGAACCGCCTTTCCTAGGCCGTTTGGGCCTTTAGGTTTTTGGGCTTCGTTCCTTTTGATGGGCCTTCTTAACTTATTTGTCCGAGGTCCGACCTCAGGCGTGGGCCTTTGGGACGAGGTCGGACCTTCTGCGAACTTCCCGAGTTTGGAGAGCTCGGTCAGGGTATGAACAGTTCCCATGTTCAAAACAATACACAGCAGCAAGGATTAAGTTTAGATACAACCTTTGAAGTTGCAGCCCTTTGATTCTTCCTTCTGTTCTGTTTTCTTTGAGTTAAGATGCACAATATCTTCAATTGTTGACTCATGTCCTGCATAATTCTCAAAGTTGCTTGCTTCTCAAACCCTTAATTGCATGGTTAGTATGCATAAATTGAGTGTGGCTCTTGGATTTATTTTGGTGTTGGAGACACCAAACTTAATTGCTTGCCACTGCCTCTGATGCAGCAAGTTAACCATATGTGAAACCTTGTGTTCTTGCTAAAGGTTATGGGATTAAAGCTAGAAAGCAGTTAAATAGTTGAATAATTTGTCTGATTGCTTGGAGCTAGCATTGTGCAGGAAGTGAGAATGTTCTTTTAAATGAGATTTTTGGTGGAACACCAAACTTAGAATCCTTCATTCTCCCTTAAGTTATTTTGGTGTGCAACACCAAACTTAGCTCCTTGCAATGCATACCAATTATTCAACATTTTTATTGAAAAAGCTATGAAAAAAAAACTACCTGAGGTTGGGTTGCCTCCCAACAAGGGCTTCTTTATTGTCACTAGCTTGACATCTTCCATTCTGCTGATCATGAAAGTTGAAAATCACAGTGCCTTAGCTTGTCTTTCTTCACTGTGAACTTCCTTCCGGTTTCCTCTTTGATGACCTCTATGAATTCCTGTGGAAGGATCTTAGTCACAATGTAGTGATCAGACAACTGTAGGGACACCTTCATGGTTTGAATGTTGATCATTACTCTATCCCCTAGTGAAAATTTTCCAGTGGGGATTTTCTACTTTTCTTTAATTCTATCCTCTGTCTCTCCTTGAAAGAATTCCTTATTGTGTTTTTCTTGGCTGGTACTTTCTTTGTCCAAGGTTTTCTCACTTTCCTCTATGATCCTTTTCCATTCTTCCTTCTTTGTAGCATCTTCGTTGTTAGTTGGTTTGTCTTCAGTGGCTCTGAGGAAAGTATTTGTTTTCTTCTCACCCATTTCTGCAAAGTACTTCGCCAGTTGAGCTATCTGCTCCTCAATTCTTCTGATTGACATCTCTTGGTTCCTTGTTATCTCCTCTTGGTGTTTCATCATTCTCTCTATTAAGATCTCCAAGTTCGTGATCCTCTGAGAGTCTTGTGAGATTGGTCGGTTATGAGATGTTAAAGGTTGGAAGGGTGGGTGTGGTGGCGGCATGTAGTGGTTGTTGTTACCATAATGGTGTTTTTGCTGGTTTGTGAAGTTGGGGTTGTTGTAATTGAAGTTCCTTGGTTCGTGATTTTGGTACTCGGTCCTTCTTCAGTTGGAATGAGTCTGGAAGTGTGTGTTTTGTGAGTATTGGCTTTGATTGGCATTGGTGGATGAGTGATGTTGGTTGTTTGTGGTCATGGATTTGCCCTGGTTGAAACTTCCTTGTTCTTGATGTCGGGACTCCCCCATTCTTAGATAAGAATGGGGCCTCCATGGTGGAAATTAGGCATTCACTGCAGCAGACTGCAGGCAATCAACTTTTCTATCTCTCAACTCCATGTGTTGCTGTGTTTGATGGTGCATTTGTTTGTTCAGGTTCATGGATGCATTCATTCCTTCAAGTTTTATCACTTCTTTTTCTGAAATTGCATTCTGTGGTTTCTCGAATGAGTATTGGTTGATGACTCCTTTGTCATTGAAATTTACAATTCCTTGGGCAGTTGTTGTTGCTTTGAGTAGGCCATCTGAGAAGTAGTCCACTGCTTTTCTTGTTTCTGGGGTTAGTCCTTCATAGAAAGCTCGGAAACCCACTTTATCAGTTGCTTTCTTGTATCTTTCCCATGCCTTGAAGAGTGGTTCTTCTTCTCCTTGTGTGAACAGATGTTCCCCCTCTTTCAGCTTGATGATCTGTCGGGATAAGGAGAATTTGGCCAGAAATTTGGTGACCAAATCATCCCAACTAGTGATACTTCCTTGGGGGAAAGTTTCAAACCATTGTGCAGCTTCACCCCTTAATGAGAAAGGGAATAACAGGATCTTATAAGTGTCATGATCTAGACCATCAGTTTTGACAGCATCACAAGTCCTCAGAAAAGTGGATATGTGCTGTTGAGGATCTTCCAATGGATTTTCGTCATAAGAACAATTGTTCTTGATTAGTGTAATGAGTGGTGGCTTCATGTCATGATAATCTTCGCCTGTAGAGACTTCTTTTCCAATGATAGTCTTTCCTTTGACTTCTCTTCTTTCCTGTGGCACGCAAACAATTAGGAGGAACAAACAGCAGCACTCTTGAGAATTGAGTGCAGTTAGTTAAGATAAACTCTCAAACAGTTAGTGAGTTGATAGAGGCAAATTTTCAAACAGTTAGTGTGTTAGTAAAAAAATAAAGAAAAAGTGCTTGATCTAGACCACCACTTCACTTAATCATTGTCAATCTATTTCAATCCCCGGCAACGGCGCCAAAAACTTGATGTGTGGAAAACGATCCAACACAAAACTCACCGGCAAGTGTACCGGATTGCATCAAGTAATAAAACTCACGGGAGTGAGGTCGATCCCACAGGGATTGAAGGATTGAGCAATTTTAGTTCGGTGGTTGATTTAGTCAAGCGAATCAAGTATTGGTTGAGTGATTTTGTATCCAACAGTAAGTAAATAACAGAAAATGTAAAGGGGAAGGGAGGAATTGCAGAAATTAAAAAAAACTGAAAGTAAAAGAGCTGAATCTTAAAGAACAAGAAATTAAATGACTGAAATTTAAAGTGCAAGAAATGTAAATTGCAGTAACTTAAAATGCAAGAAATATAAATTGCTTGAATGGAAAAGGGATTTGAGGACTGGGATTTCAGAATTCAAGCAAGGGAAATTAAATTGCAACAATTATCAAAGCAAGAGATGATTTAAATTCTGTTAGATCTCAACAGAAAAGGAAATTAAATTGCAGCAGGGGTTCACAGAAGAACCAAAAGGAAAATGGGATCTCAGGACTCCAGAGACTAGATAGCAAAGTCTAGATCTCAATTGCCTTTCCAGATCCAAATTCACAAAGCAATTAACAACAAATTAAAGAGGAAGCAGTAAAGGAATTGGGATTCAACTCAATTATGCAGTAGAGAAATCAAAGGGATCTTAAATGGAGATTGAGACAGAAATTCCTCAATTCTTCACATCCAAGATTCAAACAAGAAAAGTAAAAATGCTCAAGCTAGAACAAGGAAGAGGAGAGATCAATTCTCCTCCCCAATTCTCTAAAATCTCAGTTCAAAGCTCTCAGTCCAAAAGTAAAAAGAAGGTTTCAAAAATCAAAAGTGCTGAAAAAGGTTCCCTATTTACATCAAACTATCTCCTATTTATACACTTTCTGTTCTTGGATTTTGGAATTTGGATGGGCTTTTGATTTGGTGAAGAAATGATTTTAATTGGATTTTTAATCCAATTTCAGCCCATGAGGAAGTAGCTCCCAGGAGGCTGCCCTGCCATTGTGGAGGGCAGGGCAGGAAATGGTGCGTGCGGCCCTTGTTGCGTGCGTGTTTGGTGCGTGTGGTGCTGCAGGATGCTGCCCTGCCCTTGTGGAGGGTAGGGCAGAGTTTTCTTGGTGCGCCAGATTCTGCCCGCGCGTGTGTGCTTGCTGGCCGAGACTCCCTTCGTACGCCAATCTTGTGCGCTGGCCGTGCATCACAAAATGCTGCCCTGCCCTTGTGGAGGGCAGGGCAATGTGCCAAAGATGAAGTCCCAAGTTCGAAACTTGGTGGAGGCACACGCTACTTCTTTTCTTCGGTTTTCTTGGCACCAAAGTCATGCTTAGTTCCTTGCTTCCTCATGGTGCCGTGTTCGATCCAGGGAGAATGAAAGCAAGCTAATTTTTGCTTGATTTTATTGTGCTTGAGCGTTACTCCTTTCCTCCTTGTCCTTGGGTTCGAAACCCATAGGAAGCATTATGAAGCAATTCCTTTTGAATTTTTCTTGGTTAAAGCCCGATATTGCTCTTGAGGAGGGCAGGGCAGAGTTTTTGCTCTCTTTGATTCTTAGCATCAAATTGTGCTCCGCCCTTGTTGTGGGCAGGGCAGTGATGCTTTTCAAGGGTTGGCTCATAATGTTGCTCTCCTAGAGGGCAGTGTGCCCTTGTGGAGGGCAATGTTTGCTTCCTCCCTTCCATGCGCCACATTCCTTCTTCCCTTGGGCTACGCTTTCTTAAGCCACGTTTTCCTCTTTTCTTCCTTTCTTCACCTACAAGAAACCAAAACAACCACTCAAAGTATCTCTAAACTCATAAGGTTTATAATTCATTCAAAATCAATTAATTCTTGCTTAAACCTCATGATTTAGCATCAATTTAATGGTGGTTGCTTGATTTAAAGAAGTTATACATTTTCATTCCAAATTGCTTACTTAGGATACAAAAAAGTGCATAAAGACTAGTAAAACAAGTGAAATTAGCTTGAAAAATGGGTATATGATGACCTGTCATTAATGGAGAGGTGTGAGTGGTTTGGCCAAGGGAGTTTTAGGTGGTTATGATGTGGGAAAAGGAAGGAGTGATGGTTTGAAATTGAGTGGGTAGGTGTAGGTGGTTTGTATAATGGTTTTGGAGGGGTACTAAAGGTAATTGGGTGAGGTTATTTTGGGGAAGAGTGTTATGGAAGGGTTTGAAGAGGAGAGAAGTAGAGTTGAGGTAGGTGGGATCCTGTGGGGTCCACAGATCATGAGGTGTCAAGGATTTCTCATCCCTGCACCATGTGGTGTGCAAAACGCCCCTTGCTGCCAATCCTGGCATTAAACGCCAGGCTGCTACCCATTTCTGGCGTTTAACGCCAGCTTCTTGCCCTTTTCTTGCGTTAAACGCCAGTCTGGTGCCCATTTCTAGCGTTAAACGCCCAGAATGGTGCCAGACTGGGCGTTTAACGCCCATTCTGCTACCGTTACTGGCGTTTAAATGCCAGCAAGTTTCTCCTCCAGGGTGTGCTATTTTTCATTCAGTTTTTCATTATGTTTTTGCTTTTTCAATTGTTTTTGTGACTTCACATGATCATCAACCTACAGAAAATATGAAATAACAATGGAAAATAGATAAAATTGGGTTGCCTCCCAACAAGCGCTTCTTTAATGTCAGTAGCTTGACAGTGGGCTCTCATGGAGCCTCACAGATACTTAGAGCATGATTGGGGCCTTTCAACACTAAACTTAGAGTTTGGTTGTGGCCTCTCAACACCAAACTTGGAGTTTGGTTGTGGCCTCCCAACACCAAACTTAGAGTTTGAATGTAGGGGTTTTGTTTGACTCTGTATTGAGAGAAGCTTTTCATGCTTCCTCTCCTTAGTGGTAGAAGGAGAACCTTGAGTCTTATAGTTTACAATGTCTGCAAGCCACGGAGCTTCCTGAATAACAAACAATTGCTCATCCGGAAAGGTTTCAGAAATCTCAGTAGGAGGGAGGGATGCTCCTGCTACTGGTTCTATCCGGGACAGGTGATCAGCTACTTGATTCTCTGTCCCCTTTCTGTCTCTTATTTCTATATCAAACTCTTGCAGAAGCAACACCCATCTTATGAGCCTGGGCTTTGAATCCTGCTTTGTGAGTAAATATTTAAGAGCAGCATGGTCAGTGTACACAATCACTTTTGATCCTACTAAATAAGATCTGAACTTGTCAATGGCATAAACCACTGCAAGTAACTCCTTTTCTGTGGTTGTGTAGTTCTTTTGTGCATCATTTAGAATACGGCTGCCATAAGAAATGACATGTAGTTGCTTGTTGTGCCTCTGTCCCAATACTGCACCAATGGCATGGTCACTGGCATCACACATTAGTTCAAATGGTAATGTCCAGTCTGGTGCAGAGATGACTGGTGTTGTGACCAGCTTAGCTTTCAGAGTCTCAAACGCCTGCAGACACTCCTTATCAAAGATAAATGACGTGTCTGCAGCTAGCAGATTACTCAGAGGTTTTGAAATTTTTGAAAAATCCTTTATAAACCTTCTGTAGAATCCTGCATGCCCCAAAAAGCTTCTGATTGCCTTAACATTAGTAGATGGTGGTAATTTTTCAATTACTTCAACTTTAGCTTGATCCACCTCTATTCCCTTGTTTGAAATTTTATGCCCAAGGACAATCCCTTCAGTCACCATAAAGTGACATTTTTCCCAGTTTAAAACTAGGTTGGTCTCTTGGCATCTTTTCAGAACAAGTGCTAGATGGTTAAGGCAGGAGCTGAATGAGTCTCCAAATACTGAAAAGTCATCCATGAAGACTTCCTGAAATTTCACTACCATATCTAAGAAGATAGAGAGCATGCACCTCTGAAAGGTTGCTGGTGCATTACATAGACCAAAAGGCATCCTTTTGTAGGCAAACACTCCAGAAGGACATGTGAATGTTGTTTTCTCTTGGTCCTGAGGATCTACTGCAATTTGGTTGTAACCTGAATAGCCATCCAAAAAGCAATAATATTCATGACCTGCTAGTCTCTCTAGCATCTGGTCTATGAATGGTAAAGGAAAATGATCCTTCCTGGTGGCTGTATTGAGCCTTCTGTAGTCAATACACATACACCACCCTGTAACTGTTCTTGTAGGAACCAGTTCATTCTTTTCATTATGAACCACTGTCATGCCTCCCTTCTTGGGGACAACATCGACAGGGCTCACCCAGGGGCTATCAGAAATAGGATAAATAATCCCAGCCTCTAGTAACTTAGTGACCTCTTTCTGCACCACCTCCTTCATGGCTGGATTTAGCCGCCTCTGTGGTTGAACCACTGGCTTAGCATCTTCCTCTAATAGGATCTTGTGCATGCATCTTGCTGGGCTAATGCCCTTAAGATCACCTATGGACCACCCAAGAGCTGTCTTGTGTGTCCTTAGCACTTCAATTAGTGCTTTCTCTTCCTGTGGATTTAAAGCAGAGCTTATGATCACTGGAAAAGTGTCACCCTCTCCCAGAAATGCATATTTTAGGGATGGTGGTAGTGATTTGAGCTCGGGTTTAGGAGGCTTATTCTCTTCCTGAGGGATTTCTAGAGGTTCTTTTATTTCCTCTGATTCCTCATGCTGAACATCTTTAAAGATGTCCTCTAGTTCTGATTCGAAACTTTTAGTCATATTGACCTCCTCCACCAAAGATTCAATGATATCAGCGCTCATGCAGTCATTTGGGGTGTCTGGGTGCTGCATAGTTTTGACAACATTCAACTTAAACTCATCCTCATTGACTCTCAGGGTCAATTCCCCTTTTTGGACATCAATGAGGGTTCGTCCAGTTGCTAGGAAAGGTCTTCCTAGAATGAGAGTTGCACTCTTGTGCTCCTCTATTTCCAGCACTACAAAGTCAGTGGGAAAGGCAAATGGCCCAACCTTGACAATCATGTCCTCAATTACGCCTGATGGATATTTAATAGAGCCATCAGCAAGTTGGAGGCATATTCGGGTTGGTTTGACTTCTTCAGCCAAGCCAAGCTTTTTGATAGTGGATACAGGTATTAGGTTGATACTTTTCCCAAGATCACATAGAGCTTTCTTGGTACAAGTACCCTCTAATGTGCATGGTATCATAAACTTTCCAGGATCTTTAAGCTTATCTGGTAATCTCTTTAAAATGACTGCACTGCATTCTTCAGTGAGAAAAACTTTTTTAGTTTCTCTCCAATCCTTCTTATGACTTAAGATCTCTTTCATGAACTTAGCATAAGAGGGTATTTGCTCAAGTGCCTCTGCAAACGGAATCTTTATTTCAAGAGTCCTGAGATAGTCTGCAAAGCGGGCAAATTGTTTGTCTTGTTTCGCTTGGTGGAGTTTCTGAGGATAAGGCATCTTGGCTTTATACTCTTCAACCTTAGTTGCTGCAGGTTTATTTCCTACAGAAGTGGTTGGAGAAGCCTGCTTAAGGGGGTTGTTACCAGTACTTGCAAGTGTCTGACCCCTTTGTGGCATTTGAACGCCAGGATTGGATGCTTTTTGGGCATTTAACGCCAGATTGCAACCCTTTTCTGGTGTTTGAACGCCAGAATTGGCTACCCATTGGGCGTTTAACGCCACTTTCTTACCCTTTTCTGGCGTTTGAACGCCAGAATCATTCCTCTCTGGGCTCTTACTGTCCTCAGAGGGATTTTGGGTAGTTAGTTGGTCATCCTCTGTCAGTTGTTCCTTTCTTAGCTTTCTGCTGCTTTGAGTTGATACATTCAATGTCTTCCCACTCTTTAATTTAACAGCTTGGCATTCTTCTGCTATCTGTTTAGATAGTTGTTGTCTTGTCTGATTCAATTGTGCTTCCATATTCTTGTTAGCATTTTTAGTGTCTTGGAGCATCTCTTTAAATTATGCTAATTGTTTTGTCATAAGGAGTAATTGTTGATTAAGCTCAATAATCTGTTCTTGAGGATTAGGTTCAGTAATTACTGCCCTGGCCTCTTCCTTTATGTAGGACTCACTACTAGAGTACAAATGTTGATTTCTAGCAACAGTATCTATGAGTTCTTGAGCCTCTTCAATCGCCTTTCTCATGTGTATAGATCCACCAGCTGAGTGGTCTAAAGACATCTGAGCTTTTTCTGTAAGCCCATAATAGAAGATGTCTAACTGTACCTACTCTGAAAACATTTCAAAGGGGCATTTCCTTAGCATACCTCTGTACCTCTCCCATGCATTATAAAGGGATTCATTATCCTCTTGTTTAAAGCCTTGGATGTCCAGCCTCAGCTGCGTCATCCTTTTTGGAGGGTAAAATTGATTCAGAAATTTGTCTGATAACTGTCTCCATGTTTTTATGCTTGCTGTGGGTTGGTTATTTAACCACCTCTTAGCTTGATCTTTTACAGCAAATGGAAACAGTAATAATCTGTAGACATCCTAATCCACTACTTTATCACGTACTGTGTCAGCGATTTGTAAGAACTGTGCCAGAAACTCAGTAGGTTCTTCCTGTGGAAGACTGGAATACTGGCAATTTTGCTGCACCATGATAATGAGTTGAGGATTTAGCTCAAAACTGCTTGCTTTGATGGGAGGTATACAGATGCTACTCCCATATGTAGCTGTAATAGGGTTAGCATATGACCCCAGAGTCCTTCTGGACTGCTCAATTCCACTTAGGTCCATGATGGAGAAAGGAAGATGATGTGGATTGCAAGTAAATTATATTTTTATTTTTTATTTTTTATTTTATTTAATTAAAAGTGACCGAAAATAATAAAATAAAATAAATGGAAAATAAAATAAAATTTCGAAAACTAAAAGAAAATAAAATCAAAGCAAATTGAAAACTAAATTAATTAATTAATTAAAAAGATTTTGGAATTAGCAATTAAAAAGATATAATTGAAAATTATTTTGAAAAAGATTTGATTGAGAAGATATGATTGCAATTAAAAAAATGATTGAAAAGATATGATTGAAGAAATTAAAAAGATTTGATTTTTGAAAAAGATTTGAAAAGATCAATTTTTGAAATTAGAATTTTGACTTGACTAAAAAAAAGATATGATTTTGAAAATCTTTGACTAATTTAATGCAAAATTTCGAAAATTATGAGTAAAATAAGGAAAGGATATTTTTATTTTTAAATTTTAATGAGGAAAGAGAAAAATAACAAAACGACACTAAACTTTGAAATTTTAGATCAAAACAAAGAGAACAAACAAGAAAACTTTGAATGTCAAGATGAACACCAAGAACACTTTGAAGATCAAGATGAACACCAAGAACAATTTTTTTTTAAATTTTTAAGTGAATAAAAGCACGAAAGACACCAAACTTAAAATTTTTAGAAAATCAAACACAAATTTTCGAAAATTTAAAGGAAAACACAAAGAAGACACCAAATTTAGAATTTTTAAAGATCAAGAAACAAATAAGACTATGCAAATTCAAAAAATTAAAAGAAAGTAAAAGCATGCAATTGACACCAAACTTAAAATATGAAACTAAACTCAAATAAAAGACTCTAAACCAACAAAAATAAAATATTCCTAATCTAAGCAACAAGATAAACCGTCAGTTGTCCAAACTCGAACAATCCCTGGCAACGGCGCCAAAAACTTGGTGCACGAAATCACAATTACGCTTTTGTAATTCCGCACAACTAACCAGCAAGTGCACTGGGTCGTCCAAGTAATACCTTACGTGAGTAAGGGTCGATCCCACGGAGATTGTCGGCTTGAAGCAAGCTATGGTTATCTTGTAACTCTTAGTCAGGATATCAATAATTCTCAGATTTAATTGTAAAAAGTAAAAGAACATGAAATAAATACTTGTTTTGCAGTAATGGAGAACAGATTGAGGTTTTGGAGATGCTCTATCTTTTGAATCTCTGCTTTCCTATTGTCTTCTTCTTCATGCACGCAAGGCTCCTTCCATGGCAAGCTGTATGTTGGGTTTCACCGTTGTCAATGGCTACCTCCCGTCCTCTCTGTGAAAATGTTCAACGCACGCTGTCACCGCACGGCTAATCATCTGTCGGTTCTCGATCATGCTGGAATAGGCTCCATTGATCCTTTTGCGTCTGTCACTACGCCCAACACTCGCGAGTTTGAAGCTCGTCACAGCCATTCAATCCTTGAATCCTACTCGGAATACCACAGACAAGGTTTAGACGTTCTGGATTCTCAAGAATGGCCGCCAATGGATTCTAGCTTATACCACGAAGATTCTGATTAAGGAATCCAAGAGATACACACTCAATCGAATGTAGAACGGAGGTGGTTGTCAGGCACACATTCATAGATGAGAATGGTGATGAGTGTCACGGATCATCACATTCATCAGGTTGAAGAACAAGTGGTATCTTAGAATAGAAGCAAGAGTGATTGAATGAAAAACAGTAGTAATTGCATTAATTCATCAAGACACAGCAGAGCTCCTCACCCCCAACCATGGCGTTTAGAGACTCATGCCGTAGAAAATACAATATGAAAGGTGTAAAGTGTCATCAGGTCCAGATACAATGTCAAAAGATCCTATTTATAGTGAACTAATAACCTAGGATATACAAAAATGAGTAAATGACGTAAAAATCCACTTCCGGGGTCCACTTGGTGTGTGCCTGGGCTGAGCACTGAATCTTTCATGTGTAGAGACTTTTCCTGGAGTTAAACGCCAGCTTTTGTGCCAGTTTGGGCATTTAACTCCAACTTTTGTGCCAGTTCCGGCGTTAAACGCCGGGAATTCTAAAGCTGATTTTCAACGCCGGTTTGGGCCATCAAATCTCGGGCAAAGTATGGACTATTTTACATTGCTGAAAAGCCTAGGATGTCTACTTTCCAACGCAATTAAAAGCTCGCCAATTGGGTTTCTGTAGCTCCAGAAAATCCACTTCGAGTGCAGGGAGGTCAGAATCCAACAGCATCTGCAGTCCTTTTTCAGCCTCTGAATCAGATTTTTGCTCAGGTCCCTCAATTTCAGCCAGAAATTACCTGAAATCATAGAAAAACACACATACTCATAGTAAAGCCCAGAAAAGTGAATTTTAAATAAAAACTCATAAAAATATAATAAAAACTAACTAAAATATACTAAAAACATACTAAAAACAGTGCCAAAAAGCGTATAAATTATCCGCTCATCAAGGATCAAAGGGGTTTCCAATGACGAGGAAGCAATAAAGACATAAAGAGATAAAAGAACTAGACAAAATTGCAATTAATAAAGCAATAAAGGAATAAAAGAACTATGTATGTAATATGGACAAGTAAAACTATAAAGTGATGGAAAGGTGGTTCAAAACATAAATGAAACCTTGACTTGGGATGAGTTATGGAATCCCTTCCTTGCCATAACCACAACTATGATAATTATGATGGATTAATCTCACTAAGTCAACCCTCACATCGGAGAGTAAGTTAAATGAGCATAAGTGTTCTTAACCCACAAGTCCTAGCTTGCTTGCTAATTACCATAGCAACAAATTAGCGTTAGTGGGAACAAGAACAATTAACAATCCAAGAATTATCACTAAATGTTGGACATTATGGCTCTAATAATCCATAAACTCATTTTTCCCAAACCAAGGGGTGGAAATTACCCATAACTAGGGTTGACATTTCATCAAACACCTAGTATGCATATTAACAAAACATGGCAAAATTGGAAAAGTGGTAAAAGCTATGAACCATAAATGATCAAAATCAATAAATGCAACTCAAACAAACATAAAACAAGCATCAACATCAAATTCATTGACAAGAACATCAAAATTGCAAAATCAAACATATATTGATAAAAGAAAGTAAAATAGAAGCAAGTGTAGAACAAGAATGGTAATTGGAAGAGACAATTAAAGAAATACTTACAATGTAGATTGCAAAATCCAAAAGCAAGACTTGAGGTATAAAATTCTACAAAACCCTAATTAAACCCTAAGAGAGCAAAACCTAAAACTACTCTAACACTACTCCTAAAGTGTGTTTTTCCTATTCTAAGATGGCTCCCTACATATGTGTTGATATGCCCTTAATATAGCACTTGATTTCAGCATCCAAGCCTTCCAAAATGGGCCAAGAGGCCTCAGAAATTGCGAAGCATGTGTTTCATTAATAAAATTACGTGCAGGGACCTGTGTGGATGCACAGATGTGTGCGTCCGCACACTTGGCTGAAAATCCTCCTGTGCGTACGTACAGGTACTTGTGCGCACGCACACATCGCTGTGTGTGATTTTCCTTGTTTTCTTCATGTGTTCTCACTTGTACATGCTTTCCTCCACTTTTGACCATCCATTCTTGCCTTTAAGATCTAAAATCACTCAACAAACCTGTCATGACATCAAATGGAATAAAAGTGGAATTAAATTGCTCATTTCAAGCACAAAATTGCATGTTTCCACATTTAGGTTCAATTTAGGGATCAAACACAAAAGTATGCTATTATGGTGAATAAGTGTGAGTTTATATGATGAAATCCATCCAGTTCAAGCAAAAATATATCGTCAAATATGGACTCATCACACTTGTTTGTTGATTGTTAGATGAAAAGTAAATCCTTGAAAGCATGATTGGAAGGAGATTTGAGTGATTTAACCCTAAACACCGAGTGATCATGGTGTACACACACCTAGTGAGGGTTCAATTACTCAAGTCTATGTTTCCATACTTCTTATCATGTATTCTTGCATGTTGCTTCATTTTTGATGTCTTGAATCAATTCTTTAGATTTTGCTTGCATTGAATTAATTCTTTGCTTGGCCCTATTTGTCTATATTTGCTTGGGAATTTAATTGTTTGTTTTCACCAATTTCATATAGACACTATAGATAGTTATATAGTTATAGATAGTACATATATACTTGCATGTATATAGGTAGTTGCATTTAATAGGTTGATTATCCCTTCTTGTTCATTCTCCTTGTTGGTTTAGTGATGAGCGGATAATTTATACGCTTTTTGGCATTGTTTTTATATAGTTTTTAGTAAGTTTAAGCTACTTTTAGGGATGTTTTCCTTAGTTTTTATGTTAAATTCACATTTCTGGACTTTACTATGAGTTTGTGTGTTTTTCTGTGATTTCAGGTAAATTCTGACTGAAATTGAGGGATTTGAGCAAAACTCTGAAAAAGGCTGACAAAAGGACTACTGATGCTGTTGGATTCTGACCTCCCTGCACTCGAAATGGATTTTCTGGAGCTACAGAACTCCAAATGGCGCGCTCTCAACGGCGTTGGAAAGTAGACATCCAGGGCTTTCCAGCAATATATAATAGTCCATACTTTATTCGAAGAATGACGACGTAACTTGGCGTTAAACGCCAAGTTCATGCTGCTGTCTGGAGTAAAACGCCAGAAAAACGTCATGATCCGGAGTTAAACGCCCAAAACACGTCATAACCTGAAGTTTGACGCCAAGAAATGCCTCTACACGTGGATTGATCAAGCTCAGCCCAAGCACACACCAAGTGGGCCCCGGAAGTGGATTTATGCATCAATTACTTACTCATGTAAACCCTAGTAGCTAGTCTAGTATATATAGGACCTCTTACTATTGTATTAGACATCTTTGGTCTCATCTTTGATCTGAGTTTTATTTTATTCTTCATCTTAGGAGATCATTGATCACGTTTAGGGGGCTGGCCATTCGGCCATGCTTGAACCCTTTGCTTATGTATTTTCAACGGTGGAGTTTCTGCACACCATAGATTAAGGGTGTGGAGCTCTGCTGTACCTCAAAGATTAATGAAGTTCTATTTTCTTTTATTCAATTCCTCTTTTATTCTTATTCCAAGATATTCATTCGTACCCAAGAACATGATGAATGTGATGAGTTAGATAACCCTCATCACTATTCTCACTGATGAACGCGCGTGATTGACAACCACCTTCGTTCTACATGCAACAAGGCTTGAATGTGTATCTCTTAGATTCCCCAACAGAATCTTCGTGGTATAAGCTAGATAGATGGCGGCATTTATCTGGATCCGGAAAGTCCAACCTTGTCTGTGGTGTTCCGAGTAGGATCCTGGGAATCCGGAAAGTCTCACCTTGTCTGTGGTATTCCGAGTAGGATTCCGTTCATGAATGACTGTGACGTGCTTCAAACCTGTAACCTGCTGGGCGTTAGTGACAGACGCAAAAGAGGGATTCTATTCCAGTAGGGGAGGGAACCAACCGGTGATTGGCCGTACTGTGACAGAGTGCGTGAGCATTAGCTTTCACTGCGAGGATGGGATGTAGCTATCAGCCATGGGTGATGCCTCCAGACTGGTTAGCTGTGCGAGTGACAGCCGCATAGGATATTTCCCCGAGAGGAAGAAAGTAGCCACAGCTGATGGTGAACCCCTATACAAAGCTTGCCATGGAAAGGAGTAAGAAGGATTGAGTAGAAGGAATAGGAAAGCAGGCGTCCGTGAGCTCTACAGCATCTCCATTCCGCTTATCTGAAATTCCTACCAATGAATCTACATAAGTATTCTATCCCTTTTATTTACAATCCAATAATCACAATTACTCTTTAATCTCCCTAACTGAGATTTGCAAGGTGACCATAGCTTGCTTCATACCAACAATCTCTGTGGATTCGACCCTTACTCACGTAAGGTTATTACTTGGACGACCCAGTACACTTGCTGGTTAGTTGAACGGAGTTGTGAATTCAGCTGCTGCCCCTGCCAATTTCTAAAATCCAATTACAATGAATAAGAATCACAATTTCGTCCACCAAGTTTTTGGCGCCGTTGCCGGGGATTGTTCGAGTATGGACAACTGACGGTTCATCTTGTTGCTCAGATTAGGTAATTTTCTTTTCAAAAATCTTTTTCAAAATTTTTCTTTTATTTTTCATTTTTCCAAAAATATTTTCGAAAAAAAAATAATAAAAATACAAAAAAATTAGAAAATCATAAAAATCAAAAATATTTTGTGTTTCTTGTTTGAGTCTTGTGTTAATTTTTAAGTTTGGTGTCAATTGCATGCTTTTAAAATTTTTCTTGCATTTTTTTCGAAAATCTCATGCATTCATAGTGTTCTTCATGATCTTCAAGTTGTTCTTGACAAGTCTTCTTGTTTGATCTTGATGATTTCTTGTTTTGTGTCTTTTGTTGTTTTTCATGTGCATCTTTGCATTCATATTTTCCATGCATTAAAGATTTCTAAGTTTGGTGTCTTGCATGTTTTCTTTGCATCAAAAATTTTTCAAAATTATGTTCTTGATGTTCATCATGATCTTCAAAGTGTTCTTGGTGTTCATCTTGACATTCATAGCATTCTTGCATGCATCTTGTGTCTTGATCCAAAATTTTCATGTTTTGGGTCATTTTTGTGTTTTTCTTTAAAAATTCAAAAATAAAAAAAATATCTTTTCCTTATTTTTTTCCAAATTTTCGAAATTTTGGGTTGACTTGGTCAAAAATTTTCAAAATAAGTTGTTTCTTACAAGTCAAGTCAAAATTTCAAATTTTAAAAATCTTATCTTTTCAAAATCTTTTTCAAAAATCATATCTTTTTCAATTTTTTATTTTTTTTTCTTCGAAAATTTCAAAAATCTTTTTCAAAATATTTTCAAAATCTTTTTCTTATCTTTATATGTAATTTTCGAAAATTAGCTAACAATTAATGTGATTGGTTCAAAAATTTGAAGTTTGTTACTTTCTTGTTAAGAAAGGTTCAATCTTTAAGTTCTAGAATCTTATCTTGTAGTTTCTTGTTAGCTAAGTAATTTTAAAAATTAAATCTTTTTCAAAATATCTTTTTCTTAAAAATCTTTTTATTTTTTATCTTATCTTTTTCAAAATTTTATCTTTTTCAAAATTTGATTTCAAAAATATCTTATCTAACTTCTTATCTTCTTATCTTTTTCAATTTTGATTTCAAATATTTTTCAATCAACTAACTAACTTGTTGTTGTTTCTTATCTTTTTCAAAACCACCTAACTACTTTTCCTCTTCTATTTTCGAAAATATCTCTCTCTTTTTCAAAAGTTCTTTTTAATTAATTAATTGTTTCATGTTTTAATTTTAATTACAACTTATCTCTAATTTTCAAAAATTACTAACTTCTTTTTCAAAAATTAATTTCGAAAATTCCCTTCTCTTGTCTTATTCTATTTAATTATTTAATTACTAACACTTCTCTCACCTCTCTTCATCCAAAAACCGAATCCATTCTTCATTCTTCTACCCCCTTTCTTTTTCTACTAACATAAAGGAATCTCTATACTGTGACATAGAGGATTCCTCTTCTTTTCCTGTTTTCTTCTCTTTCATATGAGCAGGAACAGGGATAAAGGCACTCTTGTTGAAATTGATCCAGAACCTGAAAGGACTCTGAAGAGAAAATTAAAAGAAGCTAAATTACAACAATCCAGAAACAACCTTTCAGAAACATTAGAACAAGAGGTGATGGCCGAAAATAATAATAATAATGCAAGGAGAATGCTTGGTGACTTCACAAAGCCAACATCCAAGTTTGATGGAAGAAGCATCTCCATTGCCATTGGAGCCAATAACTTTGAGCTTAAGCCTCACTAGTTGCTTTAATGCAACAAAACTGCAAGTTTTATGGACTTCCATCTGAAGATCCTTATCAGTTTTTAACTGAGTTCTTGCAGATCTGTGACACTGTAAAGACAAATGGAGTTAATCCTGAAGTCTACAGACTCATGCTTTTCCCTTTTGCTGTAAGAGACAGAGCTAGAGTATGGTTGGATTCACAACCCAAGGATAGCCTGGACTCATGGGATAAGCTTGTCACTGCATTCTTGGATAAGTTCTTTCCTCCTCAAAAGTTGAGCAAGCTGAGAGTGGATGTTCAAACCTTCAAACAAAAAGATGGTGAATCCCTCTATGAAGCTTGGGAAAGATACAAGCAGCTGACTAAGAGATGTCCATCTGACATGTTTTCAGAATGGACCATATTAGATATATTCTATTATGGTCTCTCTGAATTTTCGAAAATGTCATTGGACCATTCTGCAGGTGGATCTATTCACCTGAAGAAAACGCCTGGAGAGGCTCAAGAACTCATTGACATGGTTGCAAACAACCAGTTTATGTATACTTCTGAGAGGAATTCCGTGAACAATGGGGTACCTCAGAAGAAAGGAGTTCTTGAAATTGATGCTCTGAATGCCATATTGGCTCAGAACAAAGTGTTGACTCAACAGGTCAACATGATCTCTCAAAATCTGAATGGATTGCAACATGCATCCAACAGTACTAGAGAGGCAGCTTTTGAAGAAGCTTATGATCCTGAGAACCCTGCCATGGCAGAGGTTAATTACATGGGTGAACCTTATGGAAACACCTATAACTCATCATGGAGAAATCATCCAAATTTCTCATGGAAGGATCAACAAAAACCTCAACAAGGTTTTAACAATGGTGGACGCAACAGGCTGAATAATAGTAAGCCATATCCATCATCTTCTCAGCAACAGACAGAGAACTCTGAACAAAATAATTCTAATTTAGCCAATATAGTCTCTGATCTGTCAAAGGCCACTTTCCGTTTCATGAATGAAACAAGATCCTCCATTAGAAATCTGGAGGCACAAGTGGGCCAGCTGAGTAAGAAAGTCATTGACACTCCTCCCAGTACTCTCCCAAGTAATACAGAAGAAAATCCAAAAGGAGAGTGCAAGGCCATTGATTTAATCAAAGTGGCCGAATGCACCAAGGAGGAGGAAGACGAAAATCCCAGTGAGGAAGACCTCCTGGGACGTTCCTCAAGCAAGAAGGAGTTTCCTATTAAGGATCCTGAAGAATCTGAGGCTCATCTAGAGACCATAGAGATTCCTTTAAATCTCCTTCTGCCATTCATGAGCTCTGAAGAATATTCATCCTCTGAAGAGAATGAAGATGTGATTGGAGAGCAAGCTGCTCTATATTTAGGAGCTATCATGAAGCTGAATGCCAAGCTGTTTGGTAATGAGACTTGGGAAAGTGAACCTCCCTTGCTCATTAGTGAACTAGATACTTGGATTCAGAGAACTCTACCTCAAAAGAAACAAGATCCTGGCAAGTTCTTAATACCTTGCACCATTGGCACCATGAGCTTTGAAAAAGCTCTATGTGATCTGGGGTCAGGGATAAATCTAATGCCACTCTCTGTAATGGAGAAGCTGGGAATCATTGAGGTACAACCTGCCTTGTTCTCATTACAATTGGCAGATAAGTCCATAAGACAAGCTTATGGAATAGTAGAGGACGTGCTAGTAAAGGTTGAAGGCCTTTACATCCCTACTGATTTCATAATCCTAGACACTAGGAAGGAAGATGATGAATGCATCATCCTAGGAAGACCTTTCCTAGCCACAGCAGGAGCTGTGATAGATGTCAACAGAGGTGAGTTAGTCCTTCAATTGAATGGGGACTACCTTGTGTTCAAGGCACATGGCCATCCCTCTGTGACAAAAGAGAGTAAGCATGAAGAGCTTCTCTCAGTTCAGAGTCAAAAAGAGCCCACACAGTCAAACTCTAAGTTTGGTGTTGTGAAGCCACAACCAAACTCTAAGTTTGGTGTCCAAACCCCATATCCAAACTCTAAGTTTGGTGTTGGGAATACCACACTTAAGTTGATCTGATCACCTTGTGGCTCCATGAGAGCCACTGTCAAGCTATTGACACTAAAGAAGCGCTTGTTGGGAGACAACCCAATTTTAATTATCTAATTTTATTTTATTTTGTTTCTTTGTTATTTTTGTGTTTAATTAGGTACATGATCATGAGGAGTCACGAAAAAAATCAAAAAAATTAAAAACAGAGTCAAAAACAGAAGAAAAAAATTTTTCACCCTGGAGGACGCACGAGCTGGCGTTCAACGCCCAGAAGGTGCATCTGGCTGGCGTTCAACGCCAGAACAGAGCATCTTTCTGGCGCTGAACGCCCAAAACAAGCTACATCCTGGCGTTTAACGCCAGGATGCGCACACAGAGGACAATCTGGCGCTGAACGCCAGAAACAAGCTTGAAACTGGCGTTCAACGCCAGAAACAAGCATCACATGGGCGCTGAACGCCCAGAACATGCACCAATGGGCGTTTGAACGCCAGGATGATGCATGAAGGCATGTTACATGCCTATATAGTGAAGGAATGATATTTGTTTTCACCTCAGGATCTGTGGACCCCACAAGATCCTCACCACAGGATCCCCACCTAACATATTCACACCTTACCTTCTAATCCTAGTTTTTGTGATGTGATTCCCCATGTCACAATTCCCAACATCTTCTTCATCATTCACATCAAACCCCTCTTCCCCATAAACCCCACCTACCTCCATAAAAATTCAAATTCCCTTTTCCCACCCATTCCCACCCAAATTGGCCGAACCTATACCCTTCCCCCCCCTATAAATACCCTTCTTTTCTTTTACATTTTCACACAACACAACCCCACATTCTCCTACATAGCCGAACCCTCTCTTCTCCCTCTCTACCATATTTTCTTCTTCTTCTTCTACTCTTCTTTTCTTTTTGCTCGAGGGCGAGCAAATTTTAAGTTTGGTGTGGTAAAAAGCCTAGCTTTTTATTTTTCATTCACCATCAATGGCACCCAAGACCGGAGTTCCTTCAAGAAAAGGAAAAGGGAAGGCAAAAGCTTCCACATCCGAGTCATGGGAGAAGGAGAGATTTATCTCCAAAAGCCATCAAGACCACTTCTATGATGTTGTGGCAAAGAAGAAAGTGATCCCTGAGGTCCCTTTCAAGCTCAAAAAGAATGAGTATCCGGAAATCCGACATGAAATCCAAAGAAGAGGTTGGGAAGTCATAACCAACCCCATGCAACAAGTCGGAATATTGATGGTTCAAGAGTTCT
Source organism: Arachis stenosperma (assembly GCF_014773155.1). Classification (NCBI taxonomy): domain Eukaryota; kingdom Viridiplantae; phylum Streptophyta; class Magnoliopsida; order Fabales; family Fabaceae; genus Arachis; species Arachis stenosperma. The sequence continues at coordinate 70,220,071 of NC_080380.1, read as the reverse complement.
ATGCCAATGCATGGATCACTAGGAACCATGATCAAAGTATGAACCCAAGCCCAAAGAATTATCTCACAATGGTTAGGGGGAAATACTTGAATTTCAGTCCGGAAAATGTGAGGTTGGCGTTTCATTTACCCATGATGCAAGGTGATGAACGCCCCTACACAAGAAGGGTCAACTTTAATCAAAGGTTGGACCAAGTCCTAATGGACATTTGTGTGGAAGGCGCCCAATGGAGAATAGACTCCAAAGGCAAGCCAGTCCAACTAAGAAGACTGGACCTCAAGCCTGTAGCTAGAGGATGGTTGGAGTTCATTCAAAGATCCATCATCCCTACAAGCAACCGATCTGAAGTTACTGTGGATCGGGCCATCATGATTCATAGCATCATGATTGGAGAGGAAGTAGAGGTTCATGAAGTCATATCTAATGAGCTCTACAAAATAGCTGACAAGCCTTCATACATGGCACGGCTAGCCTTCCCCCACCTCATATGTCATCTATGTTACTCAGCTGGAGTCATCATAGAAGGAGATGTCTCAATTGAAGAAGACAAGCCCATCACCAAGAAAAGGATGGAGCAAGCAAGGGAAGCACCTCACGGTCCTCAAGAAGTGCATGAGGAAGTCCATCATCAACAAATTCCTGAGATGCCTCAAGGAATGCACTTTCCTCCCAACAACTATTGGGAGCAACTCAATACCTCCTTAGAAGATTTGAGCCATAATGTGGAGCAATTAAGGGTGGAACATCATGAGCACTCCATCATTCTCCAAGAAATAAGAGAAGATCAAAGAGCAATGAGGGAGGAGCAACAAAGGCAAGGAAGGGACATAGAAGAGTTGAAGAACATCATTGGTCCTTCAAGAAGAAGACGCCACTAAAGGTGGACTCATTCCTTGTTCTTTATTTCTTTCTGTTTTCGGTTTTTAATTATTATGTTTATCTATGTTTTGTGTCTTTATTTCATGATCATTAGTGTGTAACCATGCCTTAAAGCTATGAATAAATTCCATTAGTCCTTCACCTTTCTTAAAAAGAAAAATGTTTTAATTCAAAAGAACAAGAAGTACATAATTTTCGAAATTATTAGTGAATTTAGTTTAATCATATTGATGTGGTGACAATGCTTTTGTTTTCTGAATGAATGAATGAACAGTGCATATGTCTTTTGATCTTGTTGTTTATGAGTGTTAAAATTGTTGGCTCTTGAAAGAATGATGAACAAAGAGAAATGTTATTGAGGATCTGAAAAATCATGAAATTGATTCTTGAAGCAAGAAAAAGTAGTGAAAAAGAAGAAGCATTCAAAAAAAAAATGGAGCTAAAAAGAGTATATAGAAAAAGAAGGAGCAGTAGAAAAAGCCAATAGCCCTTAAAACCAAAAGGCAAGGGTAAAAAGGATCCAAGGCTTTGAGCATCAATGGATAGGAGGGCCCAAGGAAATAAAATCCAGGCCTAAGCGGCTAAATCAAGCTGTCCCTAACCATGTGCTTGTGTCATGAAGGTCCAAGTGAAAAGCTTGAGACTGAGTGGTTAAAGTCGTGATCCAAAGCAAAAGAGTGTGCTTAAGAGCTCTGGACACCACTAACTGGGGACTCTAGCAAAGCTGAGTCACAATCTGAAAAGGTTCACCCAGTTATGTGTCTGTGGCATTTATGTATCCGGTGGTAATACTGGAAAACAAAGTGCTTAGGGCCACGGCCAAGACTCATAAGTAGCTGTGTTCAAGAATCAACATGCTTAACCAGGAAAGTCAATAACACTATCCGAAATTCTAAGTTCCTAGAGAAGCCAATCATTCATAAACTACAAAGGAAAAAGTGAGATGCCAAAACTGTTCAGAAGCAAAAAGCTACAAGTCCCGCTCATTTAATTAAATTAATATTCATTGATATTTTGGACTTTATAGTATATTCTCTTCTTTTTATCCTATTTGATTTTCAGTTGCTTGGGGACAAGCAACAATTTAAGTTTGGTGTTGTGATGAGCAGATAATTTATACGCTTTTTGGCATTGTTTTTATATAGTTTTTAGTAAGTTTAAGCTACTTTTAGGGATGTTTTCCTTAGTTTTTATGTTAAATTCACATTTCTGGACTTTACTATGAGTTTGTGTGTTTTTCTGTGATTTCAGGTAAATTCTGACTGAAATTGAGGGATTTGAGCAAAACTCTGAAAAAGGCTGACAAAAGGACTACTGATGCTGTTGGATTCTGACCTCCCTGCACTCGAAATGGATTTTCTGGAGCTACAGAACTCCAAATGGCGCGCTCTCAACGGTGTTGGAAAGTAGACATCCAGGGCTTTCCAGCAATATATAATAGTCCATACTTTATTCGAAGAATGACGACGTAACTTGGCGTTAAACGCCAAGTTCATGCTGCTGTCTGGAGTAAAACGCCAGAAAAACGTCATGATCCGGAGTTAAACGCCCAAAACACGTCATAACCTGAAGTTTGACGCCAAGAAATGCCTCTACACGTGGATTGATCAAGCTCAGCCCAAGCACACACCAAGTGGGCCCCGGAAGTGGATTTATGCATCAATTACTTACTCATGTAAACCCTAGTAGCTAGTCTAGTATATATAGGACCTCTTACTATTGTATTAGACATCTTTGGTCTCATCTTTGATCTGAGTTTTGTTTTATTCTTCATCTTAGGAGATCATTGATCACGTTTAGGGGGCTGGCCATTCGGCCATGCCTGAACCCTTTGCTTATGTATTTTCAACGGTGGAGTTTCTGCACACCATAGATTAAGGGTGTGGAGCTCTGCTGTACCTCAAAGATTAATGAAGTTCTATTTTCTTTTATTCAATTCCTCTTTTATTCTTATTCCAAGATATTCATTCGTACCCAAGAACATGATGAATGTGATGAGTTAGATAACCCTCATCACTATTCTCACTGATGAACGCGCGTGATTGACAACCACCTTCGTTCTACATGCAACAAGGCTTGAATGTGTATCTCTTAGATTCCCCAACAGAATCTTCGTGGTATAAGCTAGATAGATGGCGGCATTTATCTGGATCCGGAAAGTCCAACCTTGTCTGTGGTGTTCCGAGTAGGATCCTGGGAATCCGGAAAGTCTCACCTTGTCTGTGGTATTCCGAGTAGGATTCCGTTCATGAATGACTGTGACGTGCTTCAAACCTGTAACCTGCTGGGCGTTAGTGACAGACGCAAAAGAGGGATTCTATTCCAGTAGGGGAGGGAACCAACCGGTGATTGGCCGTACTGTGACAGAGTGCGTGAGCATTAGCTTTCACTGCGAGGATGGGATGTAGCTATCAGCCATGGGTGATGCCTCCAGACTGGTTAGCTGTGCAAGTGACAGCCGCATAGGATATTTCCCCGAGAGGAAGAAAGTAGCCACAGCTGATGGTGAACCCCTATACAAAGCTTGCCATGGAAAGGAGTAAGAAGGATTGAGTAGAAGGAATAGGAAAGCAGGCGTCCGTGAGCTCTACAGCATCTCCATTCCGCTTATCTGAAATTCCTACCAATGAATCTACATAAGTATTCTATCCCTTTTATTTACAATCCAATAATCACAATTACTCTTTAATCTCCCTAACTGAGATTTGCAAGGTGACCATAGCTTGCTTCATACCAACAATCTCTGTGGATTCGACCCTTACTCACGTAAGGTTATTACTTGGACGACCCAGTACACTTGCTGGTTAGTTGAACGGAGTTGTGAATTCAGCTGCTGCCCCTGCCAATTTCTAAAATCCAATTACAATGAATAAGAATCACAATTTCGTCCACCATTTAGCATGAGGACATGCTATTGTTTAAGTATGGGAGAATTTATGAGTCCAAATTTAATGATATATTTTGACTCAATTTGGATGGATTTCATCACATGAACTCACACTTAATAACATCATATTTTTTCTGAGATTTGATGGCCCAAACTGGCGTCCAAACGCCCACCAGAGACCTTTATCTGGCGTTAAACACCAGAACTGGCACCAGAACTGGAGTTAAATGACAAAATTGGCATCCAAGCTGGAATTTAACTCCAAGAATGGCCTATGCACGTGAAAGCTTCAAAGCTCAGCCCAAATACACACCACGTGGGCCCTGGAAGTCGATTTCTGCACTATCTACACTTAGTTACTTGTTTTTTGTAATCCCTAGTAACTAGTTTAGTATAAATAGCACTTTTTACTATTGTATTAGGAGAGTTTATGCCATTTTTCACATTTTGGGAGGTTGGCCATTTGGTCTTGCCTAGACCTTTTTCTCTTATGTATTTTCCAACGATGGAGTTTCTACACCTCATAGATTAAGGTGTGGAGCTCTACTGTTCTTCATGAATTAATGCAAGTACTATTGTTTCTCTTTCAATTCACGCTTACTTCTTCTCCAAGATATACTCTCGTACTTAATTCAGTTAAGTCAGAATGAAGGGGTGACCTGTGACAATCACCCACTATCTTCGTTACTCGCTTAGCCAACATCTGCGTGCCTGACAACCACAAGCGGTCTACATGATGTTCAACGTAGTCATTGGATGACAGTTGGATTATAATCTCTTGGGTCTCTGATCCACGGATTTGACTCGCCTCTCCTGACAATAGAGCATTCGAATCCGTGAGAATAGAACCTTCGTGGTATAGGCTAGAACCAATTGGCAGCATTCCTGAGATCCGAAAATTCTAAACCTTGTCTGTGGTATTCTGAGTAGGATCTGGGATGGGATGATTGTGACGAGCTTCAAACTCACGAATGTTGGGCGCAGTGACAGTGTGCAAAAGGATAGATAGATCCTATTCTGACATAATTAAGAACCGACAGATGATTAGCCGTGCGAAAACCGTACCTGGACCATTTTCACTGAGAGGACAGATGGTAGCCATTGACAACGGTGATCCACCAATATACAGCTTGCCATGGAAGGGAGCACGCATGATTGGATGAAGACAATAGGAAACCAGAGTTTCAGAAGCAACAAAGCATCTCCAAATGCTTATCTGAAATTCTTACCAATGAATTACATAAGTATCTTTATTTTATTTTATGTTTTATTTATCTTTTAATTATCAAAACCTCATAACCATTTGAATCCGCCTGACTAAGATTTACAGGATTACCATAGCTTGCTTCAAGCCGGCAATCTTTGTAGGATCGACCCTTACTCGCGTAAGGTTTTATTACTTGGACGACCCAGTGCACTTGCTGGTTAGTTGTGCGGAGTTGCAAAAGTGTGATTGCAATTTCATGCACCAGTACGCGTGGATGGCAAAAAATGAACACTAACGCGTGAGTGTCGGTCACACGTACGCGTGACTACTCTCATGCTAAACGCACGATTTCAGCCTTCCTCCAACACAACTCTCTGTTCAATTAGCCATACAACACCGATTTTCATCCCACACGTATGCGTCACTAACGCTTACGCATGGATTGACAAAACTACATGCAACACGTACGCGTGGGTCACACGTACGCGTGGGGAGGCTTGTGCACTAGGCACTCCTTCAGCACAGTTCCAGCGTAACTCTCTGTTCAATTTAATAGAGAGCAAAATTTTGCATCGACGTGTATGCGTGGGTCACACGTACGCGTCACATCCTCTTTTTTTTAAAGCAAAATAAAGGTAAACATGAAAAACTGGAAATGAATACTAATATTAATAATATAAAACTAATAAACAGGAAAGTTCATTCCATGGTGGGTTGTCTCCCACCTAGCACTTTTAGTTATTGTCCTTAAGTTGGACATTTGGTGAGATCCTTGTCATGGTGGCTTGTGCTTGAACTCATCCAGGAATTCCCACCAATATTTGCAATTCCAATAGCCTATGGGATCCCAAACTAGGTGTATAAAGCCATCAAGGAAGTTAAAGCAAGTGACAAGGCCCCAAGAGTATTGATTGCTAGAATGAATTTCGGGGTCCCAAACCTTGCTTTTGCACCCGTCTTCGTGTTGATCATCATTGTCCAAACCTGGTGGCAAGTAATCTGAATTCTCACTGAGACATCCAAACAACTTCCTAGACCTATTCAATCGAGCTCTACACCAATCCTTGCACTTCAACTTTGAGCATGCAACCGTATTGAACCTTGCCTGACAACTCCAACCACTACCCATCTCCCTCTTACTCTTAAACCCACAAAGAGCTCTAAGTTGACCATCCGTCTCAAGTAACCCATATTCAAGTGGGAAACTAAAGGTTAAGGATAAGAATTACCCACTTGAATGTTGTATTGAATGGTAATGGCTTTAGGAGAGGTGTTTCTAATGATCTTGCAAGCTCCACTCCCTAATGCTTTTCCTTGACAACTTTCACCTCTTTACGAGCTTCTTCAATTTCAACCTCTTCCTCTTGGTAGCTTTCTTCTAATTCGATCTCTTATTCATTGTTTACCAAGGGCATGGGAGGTTGTGCCCCTTTTTCTTTAATCTCCATGTCAAGTCTAGTGGGAGAGGATTCAATTGTAGATAAGAATTCATCAATGATTGAATCCATCTCATGATCAACTTCCTCTAAGTCTCCAACCATGATATGCCTTGGAGGTTGTACACCCTCTTGAACATCAAATTCAAACGTCTTGGAATGAGGCTCTATGACTTGAGTTCCCCATGGAGGTTCCGCATCTCTTAAGTCTTCAACCATTTCTTTTTCTTCGATAATTTCGGTTTTCTCCAATTGCTCTAGTACGAAATCAAACTCATCCTTAATGTCTTCCACCTCTTGACAACTTTCTTCAAAGGTTTCTACTACCTTCATCTTTTGGGTCTCCTCTTGCTTCTTTTGAAGTATGGATTCGTGAACCCGATCCATTAAGTCCCTAAGACGATCCCTTCTCTCTTGTTCTGTGTCAATAGCATAATTGGAATCATGTTGCTCTTGTATTGAGGGATCCACACAGGATATAAGAACTTGGAGAGTTAATGACCGGAATTTACTCCCCATACAAAAATGATGAATCCGTTCTTTTGGCAAGCACACCAAAATTGTTGTCAAGTAATAACCCACAGTAGAGTGGGATCGTATCCACAGAGATTGGTAGATTTGAGCAATTTTAATCAATGGATAAATTAGTCAGGCTGAGCAATATAGAGTGTAATTGAAGAATTGTAAATAAGTAGGAATGTAAATGACTCAAAAGTAAAGAGAAGAAGTAAGGTGTAGGAAAGGAAATGGCAAGAATGTAAAGTGCAAAAACATAAATAACTTAATTGTAAATGGGAATGGGGATTAACAGAATGTAAAGAAAGCTATAAAGAATGTGGAAGATAAGAATAGGGGGAATTCATTGAGATCAGGAGATGTTGTTCTCTTTGGATTAAATCCAGCTCATCTCATCTTCAATCATGCAACTCATTAACCTCTTGACAATCATGATTGATTGAGCCCCAATCCCTTGCTGACTCAACCTCTCAAATCTTGATAATCAACAAATTCCTTGGTCTAATTGCTCATGAAGAAAGATATGCTTGGTCCCTGATTATACCACACATCCTCAAAGATCCAAATAGTGGGTGGATTATATATCACCATATCCAATCACCAAAACCCAGATTTACTCAAGTGTGAGAAGGGATTTCAAGCATGGTTTCATGTTTCCTTTTCCAAGGAACTCATGAAACCCATTTTGCATTCAACCTCTTTCCCAAGATGATTAAACACTAACATTAAAACAAAATTCCTTCTAGCAAATCAAAAAGAAGATGAAGAGAAGAAGAAATTCACCATCATTAATCCATCAAGTACAACAGAGCTCCCTCTCTCAATGAGAGGAAATTTAGCTACTCATAGCTTAAGAGAAAAGTACAAGAGATGAAAAAGATGATGTGAAAGGTAAATCTAACTATACTTCAACAAAACTACTACTCAACAACCCCTTCTCAGTACTTTTATGGGTTATTTATACTACTCCTAGCACTAGAATTAAGAAAATACAAAAGAGAAAAGAAAATTACAACTGGAAGGAAAAAGAAACTCCAAAAACGTGACTCTCCAGGCTTGGCGTGTAACTGGCGCTTGAGTGGCGTGCCACGCCTAGCCAATGGTTTTGGCTTTGTGCGCCATGCCCAGCTCTCCAAGTGGCACGCTCCATGTGCTAAACTCCCTGGCGTGCCATGCCTTCGAGCCCAAGTGGCACGCCCAGGGTCTTTTTAAACCTTGGTTAGCCTGGCTTGCCATGCATTCGAGCCCAAGCGGCATGCCCAGGCCTTTTCCTTCTTCTTCTCTTCTCTGGAAAGTTGAACTAGCATGGCACGCCCAGAATCTGGTGTGCCACACCCATTATGTGTGCTTGGTTCCTTCGTTGGTGTGCCACGCCCAGAACTTAAGTGGCACGCCCATGGCCTCCAAGTCTTGGCGTGCCATGCCTTTAAGCTCAAGTGGCACGCCCAAGTCTTCTTCTTGTTGATTGATGATGTTGGCGTACCATGCTTGAGGCTCAAGTGGCACGCCCTAGTGGGAAATGGTAGCTAGCGTGCCACACCTTTGACACCAAGTGGCACGCCCATATATTTGGCCCTCTACTCCTTCTCTGGAAAGTTGTACTGGCGTACCACGCCTTGATGCCTAAGTGGCACACCCATATTGGTGTGTCCCTTCAAGCTTGGCGTGCCACGCCTGGGTCTCAAGTGCCACACCCAAGTATTAAATCAGAGCTGGCGTGCCATGCCTTCGACATCAAGTGGCACACCCAAGTGTTTGGGTCTTCAATCTCTCTTCTGGAAACTTGAACTAGTGTGCCACGCCTTGATGCTCAAGTGGCACGTCCACCTTAAGGTGGCTTCTTTAGCTTGGCATGCCATGCCTGGGTCTTCAAGTGGCACACCCAAGTAATGGTTTAGAGCTGGCGTGCCACGCTTTCGATACCAAGTGGCATGCCCAAGTGGTTGTCCCTCCTGGGTTGATGAACTGGCATGCCACGTCCAATGGTTCAAGTGGCACGCCCATAGTGTGTGATGGACTTGGCGTGCCACGCCCCTTTTGTGGCCTTCAACATTGCTCTCTAGAAAATCATACTGGCGTGCCACAACCATGTAAAACTTTGAGGATCCTTTCTGGAAATCATTACTGGCGTGCCACGTCCAGCTCTTGGCGTGCCACGCCCACATACTTTCATGGCGTTTGTTCAAAATGACATGCCAATTTCACACGCCCAGCTTTATTTTGTCGTTTTCATCCCTTTTTGTTGCTCTTTTCATCTGAAATTCAGCACAAACCCATTTTAAAGCAATGTACCATAATATTCATCAATTAGTTCATGAATTGCAATGATCAAATGAGATTATGCTCTTTTATGGTCCTTTTTAGATAAGAAAAAAGGGTAAATGATGCAAGTTATCAAGAGTAAAGGTGAGACCAGTGAGAGCAGAGGTAAGTATGGTTTGAAGCTCTCTTTGCCCTTGGCGAATAACATTAAAGGTATCATTTATGAGAGTTTGTAGTGGATAGGAGGGTTCATTTGTTGGGAGAAAAGGGCTCATGATAGGAAGGTGGTTCATCTTGAAAAGGATATGGAAATGGTGTATATTGAGGTAGTGGTTCTTGGGGGTAATTAGGTTGGAAATGGAGTGGTTCTATGTATAGTTCATATGGTTCATATGGTGGTTGGTATGGTGGATAAGGGTTAGGGTCATATGAAGGTGAATGGTGGAAAGAGGCTTGTGAGTATGGTAGTTCAAAACTATGTTGATGAGGGGGTTCATAGGCGAATTGTGGTGGTTGTTGATAATCAAAAGGGTGCTCACCATAGCCATTATCTTGGTATGCTTCTTGGAATGGCTCTTGGTCATAGTATGTTGGTGGAGGTTATTGCCAAGAGGGTTGATCAAATCCTTGTGGCTCCTCCCATCTTTGATTGTCCCATCCTTGATGCATATTCTCATTGTAGCCTCCATTCCCTACAACATAATTTGAACCAAACTCATAGCCAAAGTGATGAGAATTCATAGTAGCAATAAAAACAAAAACTGATAAAAATAAGCAACAAAGTCCTAAAATTAACAAAAAACTAACAAACAAGCAAAAAGCAAATATTTACAATAACCAATAATAATGCACACGTTTGCAACTCCCCGACAACGGCGCCAAAAATTGATGGAGGAAAATCGTCGATAAAGATTTCACAATAATAATCGCGTTGCAAGTATAGTTGTAAACCGACAATTCAACCTCAATCAAATTTAATATGTTTGTCACTTAAACAAACCCAATAAAATTAACTAAAGTATTAAACCTCGGATCGTCTCTCAAGGAATTGCAGGGAAGTGTACTTACTATTGATTATGGGAAAACGTTTTTTGGTTTTTGTAATGAGAAACAAAAAGTACAAATGCCAAGAAATTAAATTAATAACTAAGAAAACTCTTAATTAGGATTGAGAATAAAAAGTCATGTCCTCGTTATCGTCATCAATTGTGATGGTAATTGCATTTCGCTTTCACTTAGTTAACCTCTACAATGAAGGTAAGTCAAGTGAGCAAAATCAACTTAGGTTCACAAGTCCTAATCAAAGATTAGATTTAGTGAAGCCTAAGCCAATCAGCTATTTTCAATTATCACTACAAGAAAACCAAGATTTTGATACGCTTTTAAAGCGTAGAGAAAAGTGGGAAAAAGCGTAGCGATACTTTTTCGCCACGCTTTTTGAGCAACCGGCACGCTTTTGAAAGACTCACAACTGCTAGCGTGCCGATTGCTCTATCACCATGCTTTTAGTGATCTATGGCCACGCTTTTAAACGTAGTTGTATGCGAGAGGATATGGCTACGCTTTTAAAGCGTGCCAATAACTAGAGATACGGCTACGCTTTTAAAGTGTGCCAGTAGCTAGAGATATGGCTATACTTTTAAAGCGTGTCAATAGCTAGAGATATAGCTACGCTTTAAAGCATGGTGAAAAGTGACTGCTGTACGGAATAGCTGCCCTTTTAAAGCGTGGCTATAAGTTTGTTCAAGTTCAATTGTTTTTTTTTAATCTTCATAATAAAATCTAACAAAATTCATAAATAATGTAAAATTTAGACAATATAAAACCTTCATAACAATTTTAATTACTATTAACAATATAAAACCTTCATAAATTTGTACACCAAATATAGTGGTTGATCACATGACAAGCTCTAACAAAAAATCAAAGTGATAACAACTACCCATGGATTTGTAATACATGCATTACAATTCCAAAAACTATTACATTATCTACATCCTCTAAATACTACAAAATACACATTAAAAACTACAAAATACCCTTCCCTCTTGTGAGTCTTGCTGGTCATGTGAGATATCATAGGCCAACCCTTTCCATCTGTCCTTATCTGTCAGCTTGTCCTCATCGATCGCCACAATCTTGAAGCTTCTGGAGAAAACCTTGCTACTGCTGTGGATTCTTGATGTAACCTTCTTCAAGCTGCTTCCGAAGAAAGTTGATGAATTGGCAAGGTCTGGGTGTTATCTCGCTTGCCTATTGATTTGGCACCTACACCAGACATGGACGGTGGTTTCATCCTGCTTGTTTCATGGTTGCGGTGTGACTTGGGGAAGGTGACAGGGCACTCTCCCTCTGAGTCAAATAACAAGGCACCCTCCTTCTAAGGCCAGCTTGTGATAAGCTGAGAATGTTCCTTTTTGAGGATCTGGTGGGTTATTTTACTCATGCTCTCTCTAATCGCATGGTGACAAGGCACTCTCCCTCTGAGGCAAGTGACAGGGTACTCTCCCTCTAAGATGATATCGGCTTGTTATAGTCCGAAATATGTTTTCTCCTGGAGATGTGCAATCGAGAGACAATATCCGGGTTAGCTACTGGATGTGTTAGGTTCTGGTATTTTAACTGACATGTGAGCTCATGGCCACTAGGATAGGCATGCATCATTTGCATTTATGTGTATTGATTGGATGTGCTTTGATAAACCCCAATTTTAGGGTTAATCTTGTGCACATTTAGGTGGGTTATATCAATATTTTTCACACTTATTCGTATGAATTGCATGTTTTTGTGATTCCTTCCTAATTATCCTTCGTAGTTAAAACATGCTTCTTTAACCTTACAAATGCTCAATTTTAATCATATTCTATTACCATTCGATCTTGTGACGTATTTGTTAAGTGGATTCAGGATCTATAGGGCAGGAATGGTTTAGAAGATGGAAAGGAAGCATGCAAAAGAGGAAGAAACATGAAGAATAGAGATTTGGAGAAGTTGGTACCGACGCGCACGCGTAGTCTAGTGCAGCTTTCACTGACACGCACACTTGCTTGACGCGTACACGTGGCTTGTGGAAGTTCATCTGACGCACACGCATGACAGACGCGCACGCATGACGCCCAGCATGTGACTCATTAATGGAAAATGTGGCTGGCAATTTTTGGAGGTTTCCAGGCCCAAATCCAACTTGATTATGCATGGAAAAGACCCAGAAATTGATTGGGGGAAAAGGGGGAATGAATCATACACAACATACATATAATTTTAGCTAGCTTTTGTTCTTTTTTTTCCTTAAGAGAGAAACTCTTACTTCTCTCTAGATTCAGTTTGTTTTGATCATCTTGCGTTGAATTTCTATCTTTATTTTCCCTTCTTCATCTCATTTTATGAATCTTGTTGATCTTGAACTTTTGTTAGTGCATTAATGTTTTCTATGGTTTATAGTGTTACTTAAGTTATTTTCTATTGATAATTGTTAGTGGGTAACTTTAATCTCTAGTTAATTTTGCAATTTAGGCATGTCTTTAGTTAGTGCCTACCATATGTTTGATGAAATGTTTTCATTGATTATGGAGTACACAGCAAGAGATGAAATGAAGAGATTGTTCTTGTTAGAGTGATTGTTAGTGTGAGTGATGCAAATTATCAAACAGTTAGTGGGTTAGTGAGCAGAATTGTAGATAATAACAAAGAAAGAAAGAAAACAGAGGGGGTATAGCGGGTGAGGAAGAAACGAAACAAACTGAAGGTAAACAACTAAATAAAGTAAACAAACAAAAGAAAAAAATGTTCAATATAGTGAACTTCCAACTTAATCATTGTTGATACAAAATCAATTCCCGGCAACGGCGCCATAAACTTGATGCATGAAAACTTGTCTCTCAACAAAATTCCCTTCGGCAAGTATACCGAATTATCGTCAAGTAAAAACTCACAATAGAGTGAGGTCGAATCCCACAGGGATTGATTGGTCAAGTAACTTTAGTTGGAAGAGTATGCTAGTTGAGCTAAATAGAATGTAGTTTGAGAATTGCAGAAAATTAAATGGCGGGAAAGTAAATAGCATAAAATAAAGTGCAAAATCTTAGATGGGGATTTGGGGAAATGAGCTTGAAAATAAATGGCAGAAAGTAAAGAGAATGGGTAAGTTCAGAAATGGGGAATTCATTGGGCTCAGGAGATATTGTATTATCCGGATCAAATTCATTTGCATCTCTTCCTCAATCAAAGCATCTATTGATCTCCTTGACAATCTTAAGTGATTGGGTTCCAATTCCTTTTCAACCCAATCTCTCTAAACTTGAACAATTGCCCAATTCCTTGATTTAATTGCTCATGGGAAGAGATGAAGTGTGGTCACTGATTATACCACATGTATTTCCAAATCAAAGTGTTGGGAGGATTACATGTCACTATATCCGCCCAGACCCCAATTTGGTCCAACATGAGAAAGCATTTCTAGCATGATCTTCTCATCCCTTTTCCAAGGCTCAGAGGAGATCCAATTATGGAGAGTTTCTTTTCCAAGACAACTAACCAATTGAATTAAGATCGAAAGCTTTCTAGTAAATCAAAAGAGAAGAAAGAAGAAGAGAATGAAAACTATAATTGATCCATCAAATTACAACAGAGCTCCCTAACCCAATGAAAGGGGTTTAGTTGTTCATAGCTCTAGAAATAGAAAATGGCAGAAAAGAATACATCCCTAGCTAAAAGTGCAGAAAAGTAAATATACAGAGGGTAGTTCTCCAAAGTGCCAAGCTCCTCTATAGTTCAAAACTACTCCTATATATACTACTTCTCTTGATCTTCTAGTGAGTTCTTCAAGTCTTGGATGTGGGCCTTAGATCTTGAGTTAAAGCAGTTACAATCTTTAGTGGGCTCAGCTTGCTGAGAAGTATGAATTAGTCATGAGCGTTAGTGAAGTTAACGTTAAGTGACATTATGGGTTCGAGAATGTTAGTGGCAATCACATTTTTCACTAACATTCTGTTCCGGGGGTTACCTGAAACTGTAGGTCGATCTCGGACGAGATCTTCTATGTGGGTCGGAGCTGTTGTGTCCGACTTGCTAGACTTGGTAGTGGTGCTGATCCTTCGTTCCTGGAAGGTAGGGGGTACCTGCAAGGGACTCCGATGCTTAAGTTAGCAAGGGTATTAAGCAGGTATTGAGTAGAATCAGAGTATGAGTTATACCTAGATGCTCCAGCGTATTTATAATGGCGTAGAGTGACCTCTTTAGATGAGATAAGTTAGTTATCTTATCTTATCTTTATTTTATCTTTGAATGGGGTCTTTGTATCTTTCAAGGGAACCGCCTTTATCTATACGGGCTAGGGCTACCCTTGGATTTGGGACGTGTTCCTCTATTTGGGCCCTTTGTTAGGCTTTCCTGTGACTTTGGCCGAGCTCTTTGAGAAGAGGTCGGGTCATCTTGACCTGAAGAGGTCGGTCGCTTTGTTTGTAGAACATCCCGAGTCGGACAGCTCGACCCAGGGTATGAACATTGCCCCTGCTCGAGCTCGGTCTTCCTTTTTGAGGTCGAGTCTTTAGTTTTAGGACTTCGATCCTTCTTTGGTGAAGCCAAACTCGAGCATTTTGTCAATTTCTTTTTTGTAAAGTTCTCCTTTTTTGAATGCGGAACGTTTCTGTTCCGTTTCCTCTGAAAGCGCGCACTTTTGCGTTAGTGCCCTGGTCTTGGAAATGCGCGAGGGTTTTTAATGCCCCCATTAATTGGTCTTCAATGCCCCGTTTCTCTTGCTTCTTTTGTTTTGAACTTCACACACGGAGACGATTTTTTCTCTTTTCTGTAACTTCCCCTTTTCTTTCTCACTTTTGTTGTTTTCATTTGTCGTCTGCCCTTTCGCGTTTTTCTTTGTGACATGGTTTGGCGATCGTGGGTGTTCTTTTTGCTTTCGACGGCAACTCCTGATCTCTTTGTCTTCGCTCTCCGCGCGCTTCTCCTTTTTCTGGTTGGTTCATCTTCTCTTTTTCGCTTGCATTGTTCTACTTCCTGGTACAGTAGAGTCTTTGTTTGAGTGTGTATTTGGGAAAGTTTGAACCTTTTCGCTTTTCTGTATTTTTTGTTGCTACGATTTCTGGCTTTTTCTTCTTTAACGTTTGATGATTGGAGTTTTGATTGTCTAGAATTTCACAAATAAATTCTCGTTGCAAGTATAGTTCCTAAACCAAACAATAATCTTTTCATACAAAAAGTTGTTTGTCACTAAAACAAACCCCTAAATTTATAAACCGAATTATTGAAACCTCGGGTCGTTCTCCCTAGGAATTGTAATGAAGTGTTTTGTTATTGGTTGTGAGTTATTTTTGGGGTTTTAATAAGAAACATGAAAGATAAATGGCAAAAAGTAAACTAATGGCTAAAAAGATCTTGGCAAGGGAAAGTAAACTAATGGCTAAAAAGATCTTGGCAAAGGTTGGTGGTCAAGGATCTCTATCCTAATCACTAACCATAATATGAGAATTGGCAAGGATTAATCTCATTAAATCATCCTCTAACTAATAGTAAAGGAAAGTCAAATGAGCTATATCAATCCTAGTCCATAAGTCCTAACTCTCCACTAATTCAATTAGTGAGAACTAGAGTCGATGGATCCCAATCATCAATTACTTGGACATTAGCAACTCAAGAGTTCCTAAGTTACCTTTCCAAACCAAGAACATAAAACTCTACTCTAAAATCCAACCAAGCATTTTATCAAACACTTGGAAGGCACAAAAGAAAAGCATAGTAAATCAACAACAAGAATTAATTCTAACAACAATCAAATGTAAAGAATTAACAACAACAATTAAAGAAAACAAGATCTACATGAATTACCTCTTATTAAATTGAAAGAAAATGGAAGGAACAATAGTAGATCTACAACAAAACATAAGAACAACACAAAGGAAATTACAACAAAAGAATGGAAGAAGAATGAATGTAACTACAATAAATTAAAGAGTAGAAGTAGAAGAATGAATGAATGGAAACCTAGATCTAAGAGCTAAACCTAATCCTAATCCTAATTCTAGAGAGAAGAGAGAGCTTTTCTCTCTAGAAACTACCTCTAGACTAATCCTAATGGGTGAAAATGAACTAAAGTGAGATCATCCCCTTTGCTCTTCAATCCTTGGCTTTAAATAGCAGTTTAGGCGCCAAAGTTGGTTGGGATTGGGCTCCACAACCCTTGAGAATTTGTTGGTCACGTTTTCATTAAAAAATCATAAACCAGCACCGACGCGTACGCGCACAGCACACGTACGCGTCCATGGGGTGATTCGCAAGGTGCGCGCAAGCGCCAAGTGCGCGCGCGCGTACATGGGCGAGTTCAACTTCTTTGACTTTTCATGATTTCTCCACTTTGCATGCTTTCCCTCTTCACTCCTTTGATCCATTCCTAGCCTTTTCAATCTGAAATCACTAGCAAACATATTAAGGCATCTTATGGAATCAAAGGTGAATAAAAACCATCAAATTAAGGGTCTAAAAGTATGTTTTCACATCTAAGTACAAATAAGGAGACAATCACAAAACCATGCTATTTCATTGAATAAATGTGGGTAAAAGGTGATAAAATCCCTTAAAATCAATACAAGATAAACCGTCAAAATGGGGTTTATCACCCTTCCCACACTTAAACCAAGCATGTCCTCATGCTTAAACCAAGAATTAAGTAAAGGGCATGGCATTTATTTAATGGAAACTAACTAAGTGCAATCTACCTATATATGTAACTATCTAAATGAATGCAATTGCTTGGTCAAAATAAATCAATTCCCAAGAAGCATATATGCACAAGGGCTAAGGACTAGCAAATCTAATCCACAATTGAATTGAGTTATTAAATATTTTTACAAACTTGCATGAAGAGATGATCATAGGTGAAAACATGTAATTGAGCATTAAACCCTCACCGGATGTATTTGCACTCTATTCGCTCAAGTGTTTAGGGTTGATTCTCTCAATTCTCCCCTAATCATGCTTTCCAAGATTTGTTCTTCTTCTAACAATCAACATATATTTCATGCATGCATACATCTATCATGAGGTCTTTTCTTTGGTTGTAATGGGGCTAGGGTCAAGGTAGGATGCATATTTGGTCAAGTGAGCTTGAAATTTGAATCTTTGATAAACTTAAACTTCCCACCTAACCTATGACATCCTATATAGTTAAGTTCTAACCTAACTACCCATTTCTCACTTTTTTTTCACATACTCATGTATCCTTTTTTATTTCACAACACTTATACATTGATCTTTATTGGACTTTGCTTTACTTGGGGCATTTTGTCCCCTTTTTATTACTTTTCTTTTTCATCTTTTTCTTTTTTTTTCTATATTTTTTTTCCATATTGTTTTTCTTTTTCTTTTCTTTTTTCTTTTGTTTTTCTCATTTTTTTTCTTTCTATATACAAGAACATCAATGCATAAGGTTTTACATTTGATCAATATATGAGTATGTACCCAATTCTCAATATTTTCAATAAAATACAAAATACACCCTTTTATTCACCCAATGTCCCAAGGTTTTCCACTCTTGAATGATGCTCACACACACTAGCCTAAGCTAATCAAAGATCCAAATAAGGACATTTATTGTTTTCTGTTTTAGGCTTGTAATGTGCTAAATTAAGAACAAAGTGGGTTAATTGTAGGCTCAAAGTTGGCTAACAATGGATGATAAAAGGTAGGGCTTTTCGGGTAAGTAAGCTAAATGAAATGATGGCCTCAATCATATAAATGCATGAATACACAAAATAATGGACATAAAGAATCAAACAATTCAAAGATTACAATCATAGAAAGAGAATAATGCACACAAGAAGGAAAAATAAGTGGTTATAAGATGTAACCACACCATTAGGCTCAAATCTCACTTGCTTGTGTTCTTAGCTCAAAAACATGATCCACAATATATAATTCAAGCAAGTTCAATGAAAAAGTTTTCACTCAAATCAATTGAGGTGCCCTATAGATAGAAATCTTGAAAAAATTTCATTATTTTAACTAAGCTTATTGTGTATATGCATGCAAAAATAGAAAAAATGCAAGTAAAAATCCTAGAAATCTAAAATGAAATGCAAAAGTGTTGGGATTAGAAATTTGTCACCCAAAATCACCGACTGGTCGGACGACCTCCCCACACTTAAAAGTTTGCACCGTCCTCGATGCATTCAAAGATGAGCAAGGGGGTACGGCGAATCTCCGGATTGCTGTGTGTTCTTAGTCTTGCTTCCGTTATTGCATGTGGTGCATCATATATGAAAAACAAAATTATAACACCATAAGATGGGAAACAAAAGCAAGGAAGCATAATTGTTGGAATGAGGTAAATCACTAGAATTGAGCGAGTGAATTAGTGTGACATTAAGAAATATTAGGTGTGTGAATTCTAAATTGTGCAGTTTAGAACACACATTAGCATAAAAGCTATGTCACAAAAGAAGCATGCACTTTACTCATTCTAGTATGCTTGAGATGCTTTAAGTAAACCTGTAAGGTAAAACAAGCATTAAAGAAGCATGAAAGCATTCAAGCTAAAGTATATGGATGCATATGATCATGAAATACAATGCATTAAGGTAAATGCACAACATCATCTATCAAGAGGTTGCCTAATCGAGGAAAAAGATTCAAATCACATGATGGCTAGCTACAACATGCAGTTCAAAAGAGTTATAAGCTCGAAGGCAATTCTCATCACTTGGTATTTTTCAAAAGGTAAGCATGAAAAACTCAAAACCAAGTAGCAAGATATAACCTCAATCGTAGAATCCAATAAAGATTATCTAAAAAAAACATTCATGCTAAAATAGCATTTAGGCAATAAGGGGCAGCAATGTATAGTAAACAAAGTCAATAATCCAACACTTATGATGAAAAGAGAGAAAATAAAATGAAAACTAAACTAAAACTAACTAATCAACTAACCAACTAACTAATTAACTAACTAAAATAAATGGTTATCCATGGTGTTTGGGAGTGTTGGATGAGGGGTAGGAGGAGGGAAGGAAGAAAGAAGAAGGAAAACAAATGGAAAGAGGGGAAGAAAAGAAATGGATGGAAGAAAGGGCATCCACGCGCACGCACGCATGGCGCGCGTGCGAGTGGTGGAACAGAGAGAGGGGCGCGGACGCGTACAGTACGCGTCTGCGTGGGTGGCTAGTCAAGCCAGCGGCTCAATGCTGGCCCAGAGTTGGCACAACTCTCTGGCAAAAGTACCAGGGGTGCAGGTGGCCTAATCCACGCGCGCAGCATATGCGCTTGCGCGTGCATTGCGAATTCAGCATGATGGGCGCGTACGCGCCATTGGGCCTAGGGCTCAACATTCGCACAGTGAAGGCCTAACTCCCAGGTTTGTTGGCTGGGAGTGGAACTTCTTCATCTACGCGCTCGTGCCATGTATGCATGCGCGTAAGTGGTCAAGAATGCTTGA
Organism: Arachis stenosperma; assembly: GCF_014773155.1. NCBI lineage: Eukaryota > Viridiplantae > Streptophyta > Magnoliopsida > Fabales > Fabaceae > Arachis > Arachis stenosperma. Next base: position 70,200,446 of record NC_080380.1, on the reverse strand, counting down.
AGTGCGCGTACACACGCAGTGCGCGTACGCGTGGATGGTGCTCTATTTTTCAAAAAGTTTTGCTATATTTTTGCACCAATCTAAGCATTCGAAACCTCCAAACAGCTACCAAAACACCATAAACCCTTATTTAACATACTAAACTACCAATTAAACTCAACTATCTAAACAAAACATGAAATTAAACTAATTCTACCAATATGTACAAAAGAGAAAATGAATAGAAGTTACCATGGTGGGGTGTCTCCCACCTAGCACTTTTGTTTATTGTCCTTAAGTTGGACTTACGTGGGCTCTTCTCAAGGTGGCTTGTGCTTGTACTCATCTTGGAACTTCCACAAATACTTGGACTTCCAATAAGCTCCATCATCTAAGATCAATAGCTCCAAGCTTTGATGGAGTTCTTCACAAACCATGGGCTCCCAATGTTGATCCTCTTTTTCTAATCCGAGATCCCACACTTTATTTTCACACCCGTCTTGAAGTTGATTACCATTAGTCCATGTGGGTAGTGAGCAAAGTGAATTCTCAAAGAAATGACCAAACATCATCCTAGACCCAAGCAATCTAGTTCTGCACCAACTCTTGCTATTAAGCTTTGAACATGTGACCATAATGAACCTAGAATGATGCTTCCAACCACTAACCATCTCCTTTTTACTCTTAAAGCCACTAATTTTTCTAAGTTGACCATCCGTCTCAAGCAAACCATATTCAAGGGGAATAACAAAGCTTAAGTATAAGGAATTTACCTACTTGAATGAGAGAATAGATGGTGATGGCTTGGGGGGAGGTATCTCCAATGTGCTTGCAAGCTCTACTCCCTTGTTTGCTTCCTTGTCAATCTCCACCTCTTCATAAACTTCTTCATTCTCAATCCTTTGTTCATCAACTTCATCTAACTCTTCTCCATCACTCAAGTCATAGATAGGCGGTTGAGAGAAATCTACCTCCACATCACTTTTAAATTCATTGGGAGAAGGTTCTTCAAATTCAAAGGATTCTTCCCCAAGAAGATTGGATGCATGATCTTCATCACCAAGGGAACTCAATTCTTGCTTCATCCTCTCCAAGTCTTCATATAGAATATGCCTCGGAGGCTGTGCACATTCCTCCTCAACATCAAATTTACTCTTCTTGGAGGGATTTTCTTTGATTTTAGCTCCCCATGGAGGTTCCGCATCTCCTAAGTCTTCAACCACTTCTTCCTTTTCTTCAATAATCATAGGCTTCTCCAATTGTTCTAATACAAAGTCGCATTCCTCATTTTCCATCAGAGTTTCCAATCTCTCCTTCATGTTATGCTCTTTAATTGATTCTCCACATGTGACCATGGGAGTGCTTTGAGTGCTCAAGCATTGGGAGGCTAAAATGCTTACTACCTTGGTCAAGGTAGCCATAAGTTCTAGTGTCTCCCTTTGCATTTCTCCTTGCCCTTGAAGTATAAGGCTAAGGATTTCATCCATTGAGGATTGGAGTGGATAAGAAGGTTCATTGTCTTGGAGAAAGGGTTCATTATAGGAAGGTGGTTCTTCTTGGTACGGTGGTGGTGTGTATTGAGTTGATTCTTGGGAGTAGTAATCTTGGAATTGTGGTTCCATATATGGCTCATATGGTTCAAAAGGTGGTTGGTGAGGTGGATAAGGATTAGAGTCATATGGAGGTATTTGGTGAAAAGAGGCTTGTGAGTATAGTTGATGATCATGTTGAGGATATGATTCATAGGCATATGGTGGTGGTTCTTGAAAGTCACAAGGAGATTCACCATAGCCATTGGATTGGTATACATCATAGAATGGCTCTTCTTCATAGTGCATTGGTGGAGGTTGTTGCCATGAAGATTGATCATATGCATATGGCTCCTCCCACCTTTGGTTGTCCCATCCTTGATGCATGTTGTCATTGAAATTCACATCTCCTACAACATAGTTATAATCATACTCATAGCCAAAATGAGAATTCATGATGAAAAGAGAAAGTAAAATTCAAAAGCTAATTGAAATTAAGAGAAACAAAATTCTACAACTAGCAAATAAAGCAATATATTCACAATATTCACATATATACAATAACCAATAACATAACACCATTGCAATTCCCCGGCAACGGCGCCATTTTGATGATTGGATTTTTGATGGTTTAGAATTTCACAAATGAATTCTCGTTGCAAGTATAGTTCCTAAACCAAACAATAATCTTTTCATACAAAAGGTTGTTTGTCACTAAAACAAACCCCTAAATTTATAAACCGAAGTATTGAAACCTCGGGTCGTTCTCCCTAGGAATTGTAATAAAGTGTTTTGTTATTGGTTGTGAGTTATTTTTTGGGGTTTTAATAAGAAACATGAAAGATAAATGGCAAAAAGTAAACTAATGGCTAAAAAGATCTTGGCAAGGGAAAGTAAACTAATGGCTAAAAAGATCTTGGCAAGGTTGGTGGTCAAGGATCTCTATTCTAATCACTAACCACAATATGAGAATTGGCAAGGATTAATCTCATTAAATCATCCTCTAACTAATAGTAAAGGAAATTCAAATGAGCTATATCAATCCTAGTCCATAAGTCCTAACTCTCCACTAATTCAATTAGTGAGAACTAGAGTCGATGGATCCCAATCATCAATTACTTGGACATTAGCAACTCAAGAGTTCCTAAGTTACCTTTCCAAACCAAGAACATAAAACTCTACTCTAAAATCCAACCAAGCATTTTATCAAACACTTGGAAGGCACAAAAGAAAAGCATAGTAAATCAACAACAAGAATTAATTCTAACAACAATCAAATGTAAAGAATTAACAACAACAATTAAAGAAAACAAGATCTACATGAATTACCTCTTATTAAATTGAAAGAAAATGGAAGGAACAATAGTAGATCTACAACAAAACATAAGAACAACACAAAGAAAATTGCAACAAAAGAATGGAAGAAGAATGAATGTAACTATAATGAATTGAAGAGTAGAAGTAGAAAAATGAATGAATGGAAACCTAGATCTAAGAACTAAACCTAATCCTAATCCTAATTCTAGAGAGAAGAGAGAGCTTCTCTCTCTAGAAAATACCTCTAGACTAATCCTAATGGGTGAAAATGAACTAAAGTGAGATCATCCCCTTTGCTCTTCAATCCTTGGCTTTAAATAGCAGTTTAGGCGCCAAAGTTGGTTGGGATTGGGCCCCACAACCCTTGAGAATTCGTTTGTCACGTTTTCATTAAAAAATCATAAACCAGCACAGACGCGTACGTGCACAGCACGTGTACGCGTCCCTGGGGTGATTCGCAAGGTGCGCGCAAGCGCCAAGTGCGCGCGCATGTACATGGGCGAGTTCAACTTCTTTGACATTTCATGATTTCTCCACTTTGCATGCTTTCCCTCTTCACTCCTTTGATCCATTCCTAGCCTTTTCAATCTGAAATCACTAGCAAACATATCAAGGCATCTTATGGAATCAAAGGTGAATAAAAATCATCAAATTAAGGGGCTAAAAGCATGTTTTCACATCTAAGTACAAATAAGGAGACAATCACAAAACCATGTTATTTCATTGAATAAATGTGGGTAAAAGGTGATAAAATCCCTTAAAATCAATACAAGATAAACTGTCAAAATGGGGTTTATCAACGTTCCCTTGGCCGTTGAATGCTTCCTAAGGCTTTTGCATGTTGTTGCCTGATTCGTTTGATTTTTCACTAAAAGATTGCACCTTTATCTGTTTTTCCGTTTGGCATGTTCTTGCTGTTGGGTGGACTGAGGTTGTAATTTCTATCAATGCTTATTTTGATGACTTTATTTACTTTTTGCTGAGGCGTGTGAAGGTGTAGGCTTGTAGGCTTCCCTAAATCTATTTTCTGCCTCCAAAGGATACCCCTAGAACCTTTTGGATTGGGTCCTGGGGTTTCCTTTTGTTGCTTTAGCTGGTTTATTTTGACACCAATATGCTTTAGTTTTGTGAGTTGCCTCCGTTTATGCCCGAGTTGTTCAATTAGTATTCCAAGGTGTTTTCTAAGTTATCCAATCTTCTTTTCTTCTTGTAGGACTAGTTAACCATGTCTTCTCGCAAAAATATTGTTGAGACGTCTTCCCAGGTCCCTGAGGGCATAGCTGATTGGGTGGATTCTATGGTCCTCTTATGCGTCTCGTTGGTTGATTCCGAGTTTTGTCAGCAACTTAGGCAGTTTCATAGGGTTTGTAGCAACAGTAGTGCCGAGAAGAATTATGAGCTCGTATCTCCGACTTCTGATGAAAGGGTTTGCTTTTCTACCCAGATTGCTGGAGAGCGCCCCTTTTTCTATGCATATGACTTCTTTTTTAGTCAAATGAATATTACTCTTCTTTTTACCCCTTTTGAAACTAGCTTGCTATGGTCCTGTAATGTAACTCCATCCCAACTTCACCCCAATTCCTGGGGTTTTATAAAAATATTTCAGCTGCTGTGTCGTGAATTTGGCATCCTTGCTTCGCAATCTCTTTTCTTTTATCTCTTTGTTTTGACAAAGTCTGGTGTAGTGAAGAAGAAAGCTGCTTGGGTTTCTTTCTGAGCTTCACAGGGGAAAAATATTTTCTCCATGTTTGATGAGTCTTTTCGCGATTTCAAAATTACTTTTTTAGGGTTCGAGCTGTTGAAGGAGCTCGACCCTTTTTTCTGGATGAGAATGATGAGCCCACCTTTCTTTTAGAGTGGCAAAAGAATGTAGTGGTATTGAGATACTCGTGGGAGATGTTAGATGAGGCTGAACAGGCTTTTGTGACTGTTTTGGAAGAAAACTGGGGGGAGCCTCCTCATCCTGACACAAAGAAATTTTTAGCTGATCCCTCTCTCCTCCGAGCTGAGCTGGGTGGTGGTCAATTTTTTCTTTTGGTTTGCTTGTTGTTTTTGTCTCTTGTGAGATCTTTTTCTGACTCGTAGTTTGGTTTCATATTTGTGATGTTTGTTTGCAGAGATGATTAAGAACAATGAATCCATGAAGGCCTTTAAGAGGGCGAGGAAGGCTACTGCGGCTCAGAATGCTTCGGCCAAGGCGGCCAGGGAGGAAACTTCTCAGGTTTCGTCTAAGCCTTTGGCTATGAGTTCTCTTGGGTCGAGGAAGGTTATCCCCCCTCCTCGAGTTCATTTGATTGATCCTTCTGGTGGTACTTCCTCTCCATCTATCGTTCCTCCTCCTAAAAGACCTCAGACCGTCGAGCCGTTTAATCTTGGTGCCCCTAACTTTGATGCTGTCGGGTTTGTAGATCAACAAATTGCTCCATATAGTGTCATGCCTACCGATGATGTATCCATTCTTCGTCATTTGGATTTTATCACTCGAAGTGGTATTACACTGGCACACATGGGGGCAGCTTTATACCGAACTGCTCAAGATCTTCCTATCCATGCTACCAAGGCTTTTATGGAGGAGGAAAAATCAGAGTTTGACCGAATTAAGGGTTTGAAGGAGGAGCTCGAGGTGAAAGTGGCCGAGTTGGAGAAGGAGCTGAAGGGGGAAAAGGCCCGAGCTTTTGGTCTGGCGGCTGCCGTGCAACTGGCCGAGCATATGGCGCAAAAACATAAGGATAGCTATGTTACTACTTATAGAGAGGTGATGGAGCTCAGGAGTAGGTTGGAGTTTGTTCAGGCTGATTACACCGAGCTTCAAGGTCATCTTGTAGGTAGTGTTACTGCGGCTTATGAGAATCTGAAAGAGCAATTCCGAGTTCTTGCGCCAGATCTCGACCTTTCCCTTATTAGCCTAGACAATATTGTTAGGGATGGTAAGATTGTCCCTGACGATCTCGATGATGATGATGATGATCGCCCTTCGTTACCTGCTACCAAGGCTTCAACAGTAGTCGACCTCTCCGACTTCTACTGCCGGGATCAGTCGTCCAGAAGGGGAATCGGATTGCCACGTCTTGAACCGAGATGATGGGACGGTAGATGCGGTGCCTCTTCAGACTCGTCCTCCTTCGTCCCAAGTTGATGCTGCTGAGAAGTCTTCTGATGTTGTCTGAGTATTCTCCCTTTTTAATGTAGATAGCCCGGCTTGTGGGCTTTTGAACTCTTTATCTTGTAACTGGTGTTTTGGTGACTGTTGATACTTCTTTTGGTTGCTTGTTTAGCAACTTTATTTTGAAAAACAAAGTAGTTTTCGAGCTTTTGGGGTTGATCTTGATGGCCTCTGGAGCTTGCTATTATCATAACTTAGTAGTTTTTATATCATGTCTGCTTGCACACATCTTGGTACCTTTGTAGGCTGGGGTTTTGTCTGACATGATCAGCTTGATTATTTGGTTTGGTTTTATTTGCGATCCTCCTTTTTGGACCTCGTTTAGATCTCTTTTGGGGACTATTTTTGTAATTTCTCTGTCTTGGGCCTGACTTCATCATGTCGGGTCCTGTCGAGTTTGCTTGGTAATCCTCTTTCTTGGACCTTATTCAGGTCTCTTTTGGAGATTACCTTTTGTAGCTTTATCTTTTCAGGCCGACTTCGTCAGGTCGGGCTCTGTCGAGTTTTCTTGGTAATCCTCTTTCTTGGACCTTGTTTAGGTCTCTTTTAGGGATTACCTTTTGTAGCTTTATCTTTCCGGGCGGACTTCGTCAGGTCGGGCTCTGTCGAGTTTTCTTGGTAATCCTCTTTCTTGGACTTTGTTTAGGTTTCTTTTGGGGATTACCTTTTGTAGCTTTATCTTTCCGGGCCGACTTCGTCATGTCGGGGTTTGTCGAGTTACTTGATAATCCTCTTTCTTGGACCTTGTTCAGGTCTCTTTTGGGGATTACCTTTTGTAACTTTATCTTTCCGGGCTGACTTTGTTACGTCGGGCCCTGTCGAGTTACTTGATAATCCTCTTTCTTGGACCTTGTTCAGTTCTCTTTCAGGGATTATCTTTTGTAACTTTTTGTAGGAGTCCGACTTCGTCATGTCGGGCTCTTCAAAGTTATAGTAATCCTCTTTTATAGGGTTGGCCAGACCTCTTTCCAAGGCTTTACTTATAACTTGGGTTATTGGGGCTGGTCTGACTTTATGTGTCGGCCAGCCTTTAAGCTATTTTATAGCAATCCATTTTATTAGGACCTTGTCAGGTCCTTTCTATGGATCACTTTCTATAGCTTCTTGCATTATTCTATTTTAATCTTTGCCGATTTTGTAGAATTTTGGGTTTCAACCCTCGTTTTTATCGTGATCGCACAGTGAATTTGGTTTTCACTTTTTGTCGATCTGTAGCTTTATAATCGGGCGATGAATGTTTTAGAATAATACGACTTGAACGTTTGTAGAGAATCTGAAAATTTTATTAAAAAAAGATGCGAATATACATAGAGGATTAATCTAAGCCGGGTGATTTGTAGGTCTTGGCTTGGTGCCTCGTTAAAAAACCTTTTTTTTTCAGGAAAAAGAGTGCGCCTTGTCCAAGCTCCTTTATCATCCCTAGCTATAGTACCTTCTTAGGTTGCAGGTGTGCCATGTCCTAGGAAGCTCTCGTCTGTCGAGTTCGGAAAGCCTGTAGTTGCCCTTTCCTAGCACTTCTGTGACTCGGTAGGGTCCTTTCCAGTTTGCTGCCAGCTTTCCTTCTCCAGGTCGAGTTGTTCCAATGTCGTTTCGGATTAGGATGAGGTCGTCCTCAGCAAAGATCCCCTATATTACCTTTCAGTTGTATCTGGAGGCCATCATCTTTTCAACGCCTCCTCCCTTATCTGAGCTCTTTCTCGGATTCAGGGAAGTAAGTCAAACCATCCCTTGGCTTCTGGGATAAGGTCTCCTCTCCTAATGAACCTCGGCTTCTTGTTCGAGTATCTCTCCCAATCAGACCCAATAACACACATATCATTCATGATTTCTTCAAGTTCATCTTCCTCGGGAGCATTACTTATTCTTACTTGATAGCTAAGCTCATCAAAATGTGGTGATTTCAGTTGAAGAGTCCTTGTTATAGCATTGGAGCTGAAGTCTACCTCTATTCCTCTTACATAACTTTTGAAGGTGGGGGCCCTAGTGCTGTCTTCTTTGACCGCATTTTGCATAGAACTCTTTGATGAGGTTTGCATTTATCTTTTTCTCTGGATTGGTGAGCTTTGGCCATCCCCTCTGTGCAATCTTCTCCTTGATCTTAGGGCATTCATCCTCACTGAACTAGAATGTCAATTCTGGCAAGATTTTTTTGTTTTTGATCCGTTCATATTGAAGCTCATGGAAGGCAGTCTTAAATCTCACAGCATCGGAAGGAGGTTGTTCCATGGGCTCCTTCCCTCTTCTCATTTTAGAACTGGATGAAGCCATGAGTGACGGTTAGTATGGTTGTGGCTCACAAGGCGTGGCTAGGAGGGTGTGTATGAAACTTTTGGTGGAGGATCAGAGTGTATGTTCAAAGGAAGGGAAGGGCTATGAATGCGAACAAGAAGTGTACGAAGAGGGTGCAAAAAATGAGGATCGTTTATATAGAGGAGTGATGGGTGTTTGAAAGGTTTTGATTGCTAGTGTAGTTTTGTGATGAACGGTTGGGGCTTGATCTTGGATGAGCACAAGGATCACCCCTTTTATGAAGGTCTTGGTTCGGTCTCCAAGGCTATCCACTTTCCAATGTTACATGGCAACATTTTCCAAGATACTCCCCTTGGAGACAAGTGTATACGTTCCTTGGCATAAAGGCCGAATCTCCCTTCCTTGATTGTCCTATCAAGTACCATCAATGTCCTTTTTGATTTCCTACACAAGACAAAAAAGGAATGCAAATGGTTAATTGAAATTTTTGGTGGGAAGACTTAAGGTGTGAACTAGCTACTAAAAAAATCTTTTACTTTTATTTTTAATTAACTAAATGCTTTTCATGAATACAAATCAATCAACCATTAGATCTCCCATGCATGCAACATTGGTACACCAAACTTGTTTGTAATCATATGGTGCAACAAGTTTCGAGAATAATTTCACCTCATAAAGTGTGTTCAAGCCCACTTGGTGTGCCTTGAACACCAAACTTATCATGTACTATATGCTGCATGTAAGGGGGTCTTATATTGTTTATCAAAATTGATTTAGAATCCATGAACTTTGCCTTATTACTACTATTTGAGATTAAAGGAAGAGGGTGTAGAACATGGGTTGCCTCCCATGAAACGCTTCTTTAGCGTCATTAGCTTGATGTTTGGTCCTTGTCAAGGTGGCTGATAGTGCTTGAAATCTTCCCCCCTTGCAGTGAACCTATTTCCATTGGCCTTGTTGATAAGCTCCACATGCTCTAAGGACAAGATTTTGTTGATGGTGTACACTGGAGGCAGCTGAGATGGAATAGTGGGGAGGTAAGGTGGTATAGGTGGAAAGTATGTAGAGACCACTTCATCTCCTGGCGAGAAATCTTCTGTAGGTATTTTCTTAGTTTTTCATCCCCTTGGGACCTTTTTTCTTGTGTCCGTTGATGTCACCTTGTTCCTTGTGGTTTCCTCTTTGAGAGTGGTTTTGATGCCCATCTCATATGACTCTGGTGGGTCTGGTTCCTTTTGGATTACACTTGGCTGTTGCTCCTTCTGATCACATTGGTTGTTAACCATAGGAGTCATAAAGTGTGGTGCTTGTGCTCCCTTGTTTAGCTCTGACGTAAGCTCTTTTGTTTGCTTTTCCTCTGACTTTTTATTATCATGGTTTGCTTCTTGTGAGAGGTTGAAAACATTGAAGGTGAGCTAATCATGTATTATTCTCAGCACTAGCTCTCCTCGCTCCACATCTATGAGTGCTCTGGCTGTGGCTAAGAATGGTCTTCCCAGAATGATGGGGTGAATAGGATTCTCATCCATTTCTAGGACAACAAAGTCTGTGCCGAGGAAGCAGTTCCCAAGCCTATTTTTTGAGTTTTGTCAGCCAATTTGATGATTACATCTGTGGGTGTTAGCTCATTAATTTGAAGCTTTTTCATGAGGGATAGAGGCATTAGGTTGATACTTGCTCCCAAGTCATAGAGTCCCTTATCAATCATTGTTTCTCCTATGGCACAGGGAATGTGGAAACTCCCTGGATCCTTCTTCTTTGTGGGTGGCCCTGGTTGAATGAGAGCACTGCAATCCCTATTCATCTTTATTGTTTGTCCACCTTTCAATGAACTCTTTCTGGCTAATAGCTCTGAAGAGAGAACTTTTGCGTGGTCTAGAATTCAGAATAAATTTTCGTTGTAAGTATAGCTTTTAAACGAACAAAAGTCCTTTCTTGCAAATGTTTTGGTTGTCACAAGTAACAAATCCCATTAAAATTGATAACCGAATATTTAAACCTCAGGTCGTCTTCTCAAGGAATTGCAGGGAGGTATGTTCTTATTATTGGTTATGTGTTTTGTAGATTGGGGGTTTTGAAAGTAAGGGAGAAGTATGTTAAATGACAAGTAAAATAAATAAATAACTGTAAAATAAACTCTTGGCAAGATATGAGAAATTGGAAATTTTATCCTAGTTATCCTTATCGATGGTGATGAGAATTGAGTTTTAATCCCACTTAGTTAACCTTTACTAAAGCAAAGGAAAGTCAAGTGGACTAATTACTTTGATCCTCAGGTCCTAGTCAATTCCTAAGAAATGACTAGATTTATTGGAATTCAATTTAATTAGCAAAAATAGCAACTATCAATCACGATGAGTTTGATAACTCAAGAGTCTCCAATTAATCAATTAAAGCCAATAGTAAATAATCTAAATTAAAAATAGGGAAAAGCAATCATAAGTCTGAAATACCTCGAGTTATATTAAATAAAGAAAATCCTAACATGAATGGCTCATAAGCCAAATAGGCAACATAAGTAATACAAGCATTAAATTATCTGAGAGTAAAAGAGAAAATAAATAAGAAAGGAACATTGAACCTGAGATTTGAAGAAGATGAAAATATTCCTAAGTTCTAAAAATCCTAATCCTAAATCCTAAGAGAGAGGAGAAAGCCTCTCTCTCTAAAAACTACATCTAAAATTATGAAAAGTGTGTTATGAGTCCTCCCTCCTTCATTCCTACACTTTGCAGTCTTTAATCTGTATTTTCTGGGCTTGAAACTGGGCCGGAAATAGCCCAGGATTCGCTGAAAACGAATTCTGCCACGCTGATTTTCGCAGATGCGACGCGTCCGCGTGGAGCGCGCGTTCGCGTCGCCTATCTGTACGGCCACTATGGCGAATTATATATTAAATCGAAGCTCCGGATGTTAGCTTTCCAACGCAAGTAAAACCGCATCATTTGGACCTCTGTAGCTCAAGTTATGATCGTTTTAGTGCAAGAGGATCAGGCTGACAGCTTTGCAGTTCCTTCAACTTCTTGTATTCCTTCCACTTTTGCATGCTTCCTTTCCATCCTCTGAGCCATTCCTGCCCTGTAATCTCTGAAATCACTTAACACACATATCAAGGTATCTAATGGTAATAAGAGAGGATTAATATTAGCAAATATAAGGCCAAAGAAGCATGTTTTCAATCATAGCAAAAAATCAGGAAGGAAAATATAAACCATGCAAATAGTATGAATAAGTGGGTAAGGACTTGATAAAAACCACTCAATTGAGCACAAGATAAACCATAAAATAGTGGTTTATCAAGCTCCTTTATATACTTTATGTAGGAAGACATTTGCTGGAGTGCTTTAATAAATGGTATATTTACATCAAGAGATGCAAACATGTCGAGGAACCTTGAATACATTCTCCCTGCTACACCACCTTTAAGCCTTTGGGGAAAGGGTGCATATGGGTTCAGTATCTCCCTTCTCTTCATTTCTTCCTTGAGTGTGGGTTGGGGTGCATGGTCTCTTTCTTCCTGGTTTCCCTTTTGACTGTCTTGGAGGTGTTCTACTTCCTTCATACTCCTCTCATCACTTGTGGTGATCATCTTACATTCTTCCCACCTTACTTTCTTTGTTTCTCCTCTTGGGTTCTTCTCCGTGTCACTGGAAAATCCATCAGTGGGTTTGGGAATTTGTTGAGATAGATACCCTACTTGGGACTCAAGTCTCTTGATGTTTTCTCCTTGGTTTTTGATATTGGCTCGCACTTCTTCCTTAAACACCTTGTTGTCTTGGACTTTTCTACATAAATCTTCAAGTAGAGTCTCAATTTTTGAAAGTCTATCGTCCGTTAGTGATGGTGGATTGGGGTTAGGTGGGTGAGAAGAGTGGTTAGGTGGGTGTTGATAGGATCTCTGTGAGGTATGTTGGTGAGTTGCATTGTTGTTGGAATTGAAGTTGTGGCGTCTCTGGTCTTGACCTTGATCTTGTTGATTTTCCCAACCAAAGTTAGGGTGATTTCTCCATCCAGAGTTGTAAGTTTTGGAGTATGGGTCATGGATTTGTCTAGGTGAGTTTCCAACATAGTTGGCTTGTTCCCAGTCACCTTCTTTTCCTATATTCACTCCTTCTTGAGTTGGTGATGAAGTGATGACTGCTACGACTTGGTTTTTCTCCACCTTCTTGGTAAGATCTACTAGCTGCTTAGTGATCATCTTATTTTAAGCTAGTAATGCATCCATGTGGTTCAGCTCCATTACTCCTCGAGTGTTACTTCTTTCAAAGGCATAAAAGTAGTCATTCTCAGCTACTGTTTCAATGACATCTATGGCCTCTTCAATGGTTTTCTTCTTGTTTAGAGAGCCCCCTGATGAATGATCTACAGCCTTCTTTGACTCATAGGAGAAACCTTCAAAGAAAATATGAAGTTGAACCCATTCATTGAACATATCTGGTGGGCATCTTCTTGTTAAGTCCTTGAACCTCTCCCATGCCTCATAGAGAGTCTCACCATCTTGTTGTCTGAAAGTCTGCACCTCAGCTCTCAGCCTGTTAATTCTTTGAGGAGGGTAGAATCTTGCCAAAAATTTGTTCACCACATCTTCCCAATTTGTTAAGCTCTCCTTTGGGAAGGATTCAAGCCACTTGGATGCCTTGTCCCTGAGTGAAAAAGGGAACAGAAGCAGCCTATAGACATCCGGGTGGACTCCATTAGACTTCACAGTATCACAAATTCTCAGGAAGGTGGTTAGATGTTGATTGGGGTCTTCTTGAGCACTTCCTCCAAATGAGCAGTTGTTCTGAACAAGGGTGATGAGCTAGGATTTTAGTTTAAAGTTGTTGGCATGTATGGTGGGCTTCTGGATGCTACTTCCACAGTTTCCTGGATTTGGATTGATGTAGGAGCCTAGAACTCTCCTTTCTTACCCAGCATGATTTGCAGGGCCTTCTCTAGCATGGTTGTGAGCTTCTCCTTCATGATTTTTTTCCAAGTTCTCCTCCATGTTGGTTTCAAAATACTCTTCCTCTTCCTCAGCACCAACAACTCCTTTCCCTCTTGCTTCCCTTTTTAGTCTCCGAAGGGTCCTTTCAGGTTCTGAATCAAAGGAAGTTGAAGCTCCCCGTCTTCTCCCTATCATACAACTAACAAAATACACAACAAGAGATAAAATAAAGAGATTGTTCTTGTTAGAGTGATTGTTAGTGTGAGTGATGCAAATTATCAAATAGTTAGTGGGTTAGTAAGTAGAATTGTAGATAATAACAAAGAAAGAAAGAAAACAGAGGGGGTATAGGGGGTGAGGAAGAAACGAAACAAACTGAAGGTAAACAACTAAATAAAGTAAACAAACAAAAGAAAAAAAATGCTCAATCTAGTGAACCTCCAACTTAATCATTGTTGATACAAAATCAATCCCCGGCAACGACGCCATAAACTTGATGCATGAAAACTTGTCTCTCAACAAATTTTCCTTCGGCAAGTATACCGAATTATCGTCAAGTAAAAACTCACAATAGAGTGAGGTCGAATCCCACAGGGATTGATTGGTCAAGCAACTTTAGTTGGAAGAGTATGCTAGTTGAGCTAAACAGAATGTAGTTTGAGAATTACAGAAAATTAAATGGCGGGAAAGTAAATAGCAAAAAATAAAGTGCAGAATCTTAGATGGGGATTTGGGGAAATGAGCATGAAAATAAATGGCAGAAAGTAAAGAGAATGGGTAAGATCAGAAATGGGGAATTCATTGGGCTCAGGAGATGTTGTTTTCTCCGGATCAAATTCATTTTCATCTCTTCCTCAATCAAAGCATCTATTGATCTCCTTGGCAATCTTAAGTGATTGGGTTCCAATTTCTTGGCAACCCAATCTCTCTAAGCTTGAACAATTGCCCAATTCCTTGATTTAATTGCTCATGGGAAGAGATGAAGTGTGGTCACTGATTATACCACATGTATTTCCAAATCAAAGTGTTGGGAGGATTACATGTCACTATATCCGCCTAGACCCCAATTTGGTCGAATATGAGAAAGCATTTCTAGCATGATCTCCTCATCCTTTTTCCAAGGCTCAGAGGAGATCCAATTATGGAGAGTTTCTTTTCCAGGACAACTAACCAATTGAATTAAGATCGAAAGCTTTCTAGTAAATCAAAAGAGAAGAAAGAAGAAGAGAATGAAAACTATAATTGATCCATCAAATTACAACAGAGCTCCCTAACCCAATGAAAGGGGTTTAGTTGTTTATAGCTCTAGAAATGGAAAATGGTAGAAAAGAATACATCCCTAGCTAAAAGTGCAGAAAAGTAAATATACAGAGGGTAGTTGGTGGACGAAATTGTGATTCATTCTCTTTGTATTTGCATGAGATTTATTTAATGGCTCTTGGTTATGTGTGGACACAACTCCGTTCAACTTAACCAGCAAGTGTACTGGGTCATCCAAGTAATACCTTACGTGAGTAAAGGTCGATCCTACAGAGATTGTTGGTATGAAGCAAGCTATGGTCACCTTGTAAATCTCAGTTAGGCGGATTAAATTGGTTTATGATAAGTTCAAAAATTAATAATAAACAGAAAATAAAATAGGATAGAAATACTTATGTAAATCAATAGTGGGAATTTCAGATAGGCGTATGGAGATGCTGTGCTCCTCTTGAATCTCTACTTTCTTATTACATTCATCTAATCTTTCTTACTCCTTTCCATGGCAAGCTGTATGTAGGGCATCACCGTTGTCAATGGCTACATCCCATCCTCTCAGTGAAAATGGTCCTATGCTCTGTCACAGCACGGCTAATCATCTGTCGGTTCTCAATCAGGTTGGAATAGAATCCCTTCATTCTTTTGCGTCTGTCACTAACGCCCAGCCTTCAGGAGTTTGAAACTCGTCACAGTCATTCAATCCCGGAATCCTACTCGGAATACCACAGACAAGGTTAGACTTTCTGGATTCCCAGAATCCTACTCGAAATACCACAGACAAGGTTAGACTTTCCGGATTCCCATGAATGTCGCCATCTATCTAGCTTATACCACAAAGATTCTGTTGGAGAATCTAAGAGATATGCGCCCGGCCTAAGGTAGAACGGAAGTGGTTGTCAGTCACGCGCGTTCATAGGTGAGAACGATGATGAGTGTCACGGATCATCACATTCATCAAGTTGAAGTGCAACGAATATCTTAGAATAGGAATAAAAGAGAATTGAATAGAAAATAATAGTAATTGTATTGAAACATGAGGTACAGCAGAGCTCCACACCCTTAATCTATGGTGTGTAGAAACTCCACCGTTGAAAATACATAAGTGAAAGGTTCAGGCATGGCCGAATGGCCAGCCCCGCAAAATGTGATCAATGGCCTCCTAAGATGAAGAATAAAGCAAAACTGAGACCAAAGATGAAACGTGGTCAAAAGACGACTAATACACTAGTAAAAAGTCTTATTTATACTAAACTAGCTACTAGGGTTTACATGAGTAAGTAATTGATGCATAAATCCACTTTTGGGGCCCACTTGGTGTGTGTTTGGGCTGAGCTTGATCTATCCACGAGCTGAGGCTTTTATTGGAGTTGAACGCCGAGTTATAGCGTGTTTCTGGCGTTCAACTCCGAGTAGTGACGTGTTTCTGGCGTTTGACTCCAGATAGCAGCATGTAACTGGCGTTGAGCGCCAATTTACGTCATCAACTCCCGAATAAAGTATGGAATTTTATATATTGCTGGAAAGCTCGGGATGTATACTTTCCAACGCCATTGAGAGCGTGCCATTTGGAGTTCTGTAGCTCCAGAAAATCCATTTTGAGTGCAGGGAGGTCAGATTCCAACAGCATCAGCAGTCCTTTTGTCAGCCTTTTTCAGAGTTTTGCTCAAGTCCCTCAATTTCAGCCAGAAATTACCTGAAATTACAGAAAAACACACAAACTCATAGTAAAGTCCAGAAATGTGAATTTAACATAAAAACTAATGAAAACATCCCTAAAAGTAGCTTGAACTTACTGAAAACTACCTAAAAACAATGCCAAAAAGCGTATAAATTATCCGCTCATCACAACACCAAACTTAAATTGTTGCTTGTCCCCAAGCAACTGAAAATCAAATAGGATAAAAAGAAGAGAATATACTATAAATTCAGAATGTCAATGAATATTAGTTCTAATTAAATGAGCGGGACTTGTAGCTTTTTGCCTCTGAATAGTTTTGGCATCTCACTTTTTTCTTTGAAGTTTAGAATGATTGGCTTCTCTAGGAACTTAGAAGTTTAAATAGTGTTATTGATTCCCCTAGTTAAGCATGTTGATTCTTGAACATAGCTACTTTTATGAGTCTTGGTCGTGGCCCTAAGCACTTTGTTTTCCAGTATTACCACCGGATACATAAATGCCACAGACACATAACTGGGTGAACCTTTTCAGATTGTGACTTAGCTTTGCTAAAGTCCCCAGTTAGTCGTGTCCAGAGCTCTTAAGCACACTCTTTTGCTTTGGATCATGACTTTAACCACTCAGTCTCAAGCTTTTCACTTGGACCTGCATGCCACAAGCACATGGTTAGGGACAGCTTGATTTAGCCGCTTAGGCCTGGATTTATTTCCTTGGGCCCTCCTATCCATTGATGCTCAAAGCCTTGGATCCTTTTTACCCTTGCCTTTTGGTTTTAAGGGCTATTGGCTTTTTCTGCTTGCTTTTTCTTTTTTTTTCGCCATTTTTTTCGCAAGCTTTTGCTATTCACTGCTTTTTCTTGCTTCAAGAATCAATTTCATGATTTTTCAGATTGTCAATAACATTTCTCTTTGTTCATCATTCTTTCAAGAGCCAACAGTTTTAACATTCATAAACAACAAGATCAAAATTATGCACTTTTCAAGCATTCATTCAGAAAACAAAAATATTGTCACCACATCAATATAATTAAATTAAATTCAAGGATAAATTCGAAATTAATGTACTTCTTGTTCTTTTGAATTAAAAACATTTTTCATTTAAGAAAGGTGATGGATTAATGGAATTATTCATAACTTTAAGACATAGTTACTAAATACTAATGATCATGAAGTAGAAACACAAAATATAGATAAACATGAAGCATAGAAATCGAAAAACAGAAAGAAATAAGAACAAGGAATGAATCCACCTTAGTGGCGTCTTCTTCTTGAAGGATCAACAATGTCCTTAAGCTCTTCTATGTCCCTTCCTTGCCTTTGTTGCTCCTCCCTCATTGCTCTTTGATCTTCTCTTATTTCATGGAGAATGATGGAGTGCTCATGATGTTCCACCCTTAATTATTCCACATTGTAGCTCAAATCTTCTAAGGAAGTGTTGAGTTGTTCCCAATAGTTGTTGGGAGGAAAGTGCATCCCTTGAGGCATCTCAAGGATTTCTTGATGATGAGCTTCCTCATGCATCTCTTGAGATCCGTGGAGAGTCTCTCTTGCTTGCTCCATCCTTTTCTTGGTAATGGACTTATCCTCTTCAATGGAGATGTCTCCTTCTATGATAACTCCAGCTGAGTAACATAGATGGCAAATAAGGTGAGGAAAAGCTAGCCTTGCCATGGTGGAGGGCTTTTCGGCTATTTTGTAGATTTCATTGGAGATGACTTCATGAACTTCTACTTCCTCTCCAATCATGCTGCTATGAATTATGATGGCCCGATCCACAGTAACTTCAGATCGGTTGCTAGTGGGAATGATGGAGCGTTGAATGAACTCCAACCATCCTCTAGCCACAGGCTTGAGGTCCAGTCTCCTTAGTTGAACTGGCTTGCCTTTGGAGTCTATTTTCCATTGAGCTCCTTCCACACATATGTCCATTAGGACTTGGTCCAACCTTTGATTAAAGTTGACCCTTCTAATGTAGGGACGTACATCTCCTTGCATCATGGGCAAGTGGAACGCCAACCTCACATTCTCCGGACTAAAATCTAAGTATTTCCCCCGAACCATTGTGAGATAATTCTTTGGACTCGGGTTCATACTTTGATCATGATTCCTAGTGATCCATGCATTGGCATAGAACTCTTAAACCATTAAGATTCCGATTGTTGCATGGGGTTGGTTAGGACTTCCCAACCTCTTCTTCGGATCTCATGTCAGATCTCCGGATACTCATTTTTCTTGAGCTTGAAATGGACCTCAGGGATCACCTTCTTTTTTTGCCACAACATCATAGAAGTGGTCTTGATGGCTTTTGGAGATAAATCTTTCCATCTCCCATGACTCAGAGGTGGAAGCTTTTGTCTTCCCTTTTCCTTTTCTAGAGGATTCTCCGGCCTTAGGTGCCATTGATGGTAATGGAAAAACAAAAAGCTTATGCTTTTACCACACCAAACTTAAAATATTGCTCGCCCTCGAGCAAGAGAAGAAAGAAGAGAAGAAGAAGAAGAAGAAAATATGGAGGAGAGGGGGTTGTGTTGTGTGAAAATGAAGTGGAATGGATGGGTTTATATAGGAAAAGGGGAGAGGGTAGGTTCGGCCATTTAGGGTGGGTTTGGGTGGGAAAGTGGTTTTGAATTTTGAAGGTAGGCGGGGTTTATGGGGAAGCGTGGATGGTTATGAGTGGTGAAGGGGGTAATTGGGAAGAGAGATTGAAGTTGTTGGAAAGTGTGATATGGGGAAGAGTGTTATAGGATTAGGAGGTAAGGTGGGAATATGTTAGGTGGGGATCCTGTGGGGTCCACAGATCCTGAGGTGTCAAGGAATTACATCCCTGCACCAAATAGGCATGCAAAATGCCTTTGCATACCATTCTGGCGTTTAAACGCCGAGGTGATGCACGTTCTGGGCGTTCAACGCCCTTGTGTAGCATGTTTCTGGCGTTGAACGCCAGTTCCATGCTTGTTACTGGCGTTCAGCGCCAGCTTATCTCAAGACACATTCCTGGCGTTCAAATGTCAGAATGTTGCTTGTTTCTGGCGTTCAGCGCCAGATTCATGCTCTGTTCTGGCGTTGAACGCCAGCCAGATGCTCCTTACTGGCGTTGAACGCCAGTCTGTCCTTCCTCCATGGTGTGATTTTTCTTCTGCTATTTTTGATTCTGTTTTTAATTTTTATATTTTTTTCGTGACTCCACATGATCATGTACCTAATAAAACACAAAATAACAATAAAATAAAATAAAATAGAAATTAGATAAATAAAATTGGGTTGCCTCCCAACAAGCGCTCTTTTAATGTCATTAGCTTGACAGTGGGCTCTTATGGAGCCTCACAGGTGATTAGGTCAATGTTGTATAGCCCCAACACCAAACTTAGAGTTTGGATATGGGGTCTTAACACCAAACTTAGTGTTTGGTTGTGGCCTCCCAACACCAAACTTAGAGTTTGACTGTGGGGGCTCTTCTTGACTCTGAACTGAGAGAAGCTCTTCATGCTTACTCTCTTTTGTCACAGAGGGATGGCCATGTGCCTTAAACACAAGGTAGTCCCCATTCAATTGAAGGACTAATTCACCTCTGTTGACATCTATCACAGCTCCTGTTGTGGCTAGGAAAGGTCTTCCAAGGATGATGCATTCATCCTCTTCCTTCCTAGTGTCTAAGATTATGAAATCAGCAGGGATGTAAAGGCCTTCAACCTTTACTAACACGTCCTCTACTACTCTATAAGCTTGTCTTAATGACTTGTCTGCCAATTGTAATGAGAACAAGGCAGGTTGTACCTCAATGATCCTCAGCTTCTCCATTACAGAGAGTGGCATAAGATTTATCCCTGATCCCAGATCACATAGAGCTTTTTCAAAGGTCATGGTGCCTATGGTACAAGGTATTAAGAACTTGCCAGGATCTTGTCTCTTTGAGGTAAAATTTTCTGAATCCAGGTGTCTAGTTCACCATTGAGCAAGGGAGGTTCACTTTCCCAAGTCTCATTACCAAACAACTTGGCATTCAGCTTCATGATAGCTCCTAAATATTGAGCAACTTGCTCTCCAGTCACATCTTCATCCTCTTCAGAGGAAGAATAGTCTTTAGAGCTCATGAATGGCAGAAGGAGATTTAATAGAATCTCTATGGTCTCTATATGAGCCCTAGATTCTTTTGGATCCTTAATAGGAAACTCCCTCTTGCTTGAGAGATGTCCCAGGAGGTCCTCCTCACTAGGATTTTCGTCCTTCTCCTCCCTTGTGCATTCGGCCATATTGATCACATCAATGGCCTTGCACTCTCCTTTTGGATTCTCTTCTGTATTGCTTGGGAGAATACTGGGAGGAGTTTCAATGACTTTCTTACTCAGCTGGCCCACTTGTGCCTCCAGATTTCTGATGGAGGATCTTGTTTCACTCATGAAACTGAAAGTGGCTTTTGACAGATCAGAAACTAGATTGGCTAAATTAGAAGTGTTTTGTTCAGAATTCTCTGTCTATTACTAAGAAGATGATGGAAAAGGCTTGCTATTGCTCAGCCTATTGCGTCCACCATTGTTAAAGCCTTGTTGAGGCTTCTGTTGATCCTTCCATGAGAAATTTGGATGATTTCTCCATGATGAATTATAGGTGTTTCCATAAGGTTCACCCATGTAATTGACCTCTGCCATTGTAGGGTTCTCAGGATCATAAGCTTATTCAGAAGCTGCCTCTTTAGTACTGTTGGATGCATTTTGCCATCCATTCAGACTTTGAGAGATCATGTTGACTTGCTGAGTCAACACTTTGTTCTGAGCCAATATGGTATTCAGAGCATCAATTTCAAGAACTCCCTTCCTCTGAGGTGTCCCATTATTCACGGAATTCCTCTCAGAAGTGTACATGAATTGGTTATTTGCAACCATGTCAATGAGTTCTTGAGCTTCTGCAGGTGTTTTCTTTAGGTGGATGGATCCACCTGCAGAATGGTCCAATGACATTTTCGAAAACTCAGATAGACCGTAATAGAATATATCTAATATGGTCCATTCTGAAAACATGTCAGATGGACACCTTTTGGTCAACTGCTTGTATCTTTCCCAAGCTTCATAGAGGGATTCACCATCTTTTTGTTTGAAGGTCTGAACATCCACTCTAAGCTTGCTCAGCTTTTGAGGAGGAAAGAATTTATCCAAGAAGGCCGTAACCAGCTTCTCCCAGGAGTCCAGGCTATCCTTAGGTTGTGAATCTAACCATATTCTAGCTCTGTCTCTTACAGCAAAAGGGAAAAGCATGAGTCTGTAGACTTCAGGATCAACTCCATTCGTCTTTACAGTCTCACAAATCTGCAAGAACTCAGTTAAAAACTGGTAAGGATCTTCAGATGGAAGTCCATAAAACTTGCAGTTCTGTTGCATTAAAGCAACTAGTTGAGGCTTAAGCTCAAAATTGTTGGCTCCAATGGCAGGAATGGAGATGCTTCTTCCATCAAATTTGGACGTTAGTTTTGTGAAGTCACCAAGCATTCTCCTTGCATTATTATTGTTGGGTTCGGCTGCCATCTCCTTCTCTTGTTCTAATATTTCTGAAAGGTTACCTTTAGATTGTTGTAATTTAGCTTCTCTTAGTTTCCTCTTCAGAGTCCTTTCAGGTTCAGGATCAATTTCAACAAGAGTGCCTTTTTTCTTGTTCCTGCTCATATGAAAGAGAAGAAAACAAGAAAAGAAGAGGAATCCTCTATGTCACAGTATAGAGATTCCTTTATGTTAGTAGAAGAAGAAAGGGGGGAAGAGTGAAGAAGAATGGGTTCGGATTTTTAGATGAAGAGAGGTGAAGAGAAGTGTTAGTAAATAAATAAATAAATAATTAAATAGAATAAGAAAAGAGAGGGAGAATTTCGAAAATAATTTTGAAAAAGGGGTTAGTAATTTTGAAAATGAAAGATAAGATATGATTAAAACTTAAAACAATTAAAAAGAATTTTTGAAAAAGAGAGAGGTATTTTCGAAAATTGAAGAGGGAAAAGTAGTTAGTTGGTTTTGAAAAAGATAAGAAACAAACAAAAAGTCAAAGAGTTAGTTGAAAAAGATATTAAAATCAAATTTGAAAAGATAATAAGATAAGAAGTTAGATAAGATATTTTAAAATCAAATTTTTGAAAAAGATAAAATTTTGAAAAGATATGATAAAAGATAAAAAGATTTAATTAAAAAATTAAAATTACTTACTTCACTAACAAGAAACTACAAGATAATATTCTAGAACTTAAAGATTGAACCTTTCTTATCAAGAAAGTAACAAACTTCAAATTTTTGAATCAATCACATTAATTGTTAGTGAGTTTTCAAAAATTTGATATAAAGATAAGAAAAAGATTTTGAAAATAATTTGAAAAAGAAATTAAAAAGATAAGATTTTTAAAATTGAAATTTTGACTTGACTTGTAAGAAACAACTAATTTTAAAAATTTTTGACCAAGTCAACCCAAAATTTTGAAAATTTGGAGAGAAAAAAGGAAAAGATATATTTTTGATTTTTGAATTTTTAATTATGAGAGAGAAAAACACAAACATGACCCAAAACATGAAAATTTTGGATCAAAACACAAGATGCATGCAAGAACACTATGAATGTCAAAATGAACACCAAGAACACTTTGAAGATCATGATGAACATCAAGAACATAATTTTTGAAAAATTTTTGATGCAAAGAAAACATGCAAGATACCAAACTTAGGAATCTTTAATGCATGGACTCTAACAAATGAAAAATGCATATGAAAAACAACAAACAACACAAAATAAGAAAACATCAAGATCAAACAAGAAGACTTGTCAAGAACAACTTGAAGATCATGAAGAACACCATGAATGTATGAGTTTTCGAAAAAATGCAAGAAAAAATTTTTAAAGCATGCAATTGACACCAAACTTAAAAGTTGACTCAAGACTCAAATAAGAAGCACAAAATATTTTTTATTTTTATAATTTTATGATTTTTTTGGATTTTTATTAATTTTTTTCGAAAATAAAGTTTGGAAAAACGAAAAAGAAAAAAGAAATTTTGAAAAAGATTTTTGAAAAATTTTTGAAGGGAAAATTACCTAATCTGAGCAACAAGATGAACCGTCAGTTGTCCATACTCAAACAATCCCCGGCAACAGCGCCAAAAACTTGATGGACGAAATTGTGATTCATTCTCTTTGTATTTGCATGAGATTTATTTAATGGCTCTTGGCTATGTGTGGACACAACTCCGTTCAACTTAACCAGCAAGTGTACTGGGTCATCCAAGTAATACCTTACGTGAGTAAGGGTCGATCCAACAGAGATTGTTGGTATGAAGCAAGCTATGGTCACCTTGTAAATCTCAGTTAGGCGGATTAAATTGGTTTATGATAAGTTCGAAAATTAATAATAAACAGAAAATAAAATAGTATAGAAATACTTATGTAAATCAATAGTGGGAATTTCAGATAGGCGTATGGAGATGCTGTGCTCCTCTTGAATCTCTACTTTCTTATTACATTCATCCAATCCTTCTTACTCCTTTCCATGGTAAGCTGTATGTAGGGCATCACCGTTGTCAATGGCTACATCACATCCTCTCAGTGAAAATGGTCCTATGCTCTGTCACAGCACGGCTAATCATCTGTCGGTTCTCAATCAGGTTGGAATAGAATCCCTTGATTCTTTTGCGTCTGTCACTAACGCCCAGCCTTTAAGAGTTTGAAGCTCGTCACAATCATTCAATCCCGGAATCCTACTCGGAATACCACAGACAAGGTTAGACTTTCCGGATTCCCATGAATGCCGCCATCTATCTAGCTTATACCACGAAGATTCTGTTGGGGAATCTAAGAGATATGCGCTCGGCCTAAGGTAGAACGGAAGTGGTTGTCAGTCACGCGCGTTCATAGGTGAGAATGATGATGAGTGTCACGGATCATCACATTCATCAAGTTGAAGTGCAACGAATATCTTAGAATAGGAATAAAAGAGAATTGAATAGAAAATAATAGTAATTGTATTGAAACTTGAGGTACAGCAGAGCTCCACACCCTTAATCTATGGTGTGTAGAAACTCCACCGTTGAAAATACATAAGTGAAAGGTTCAGGCATGGCCAAATGGCCAGCCCCCCAAAACGTGATCAATGGCCTCCTAAGATGAAGAATAAAACAAAACTGAGACCAAAGATGAAACGTGGTCAAAAGATGACTAATACACTAGTAAAAAGTCTTATTTATACTAAACTAGCTACTAGGGTTTACATGAGTAAGTAATTGATGCATAAATCCACTTCCGGGGCCCACTTGGTGTGTGTTTGGGCTGAGCTTGATCTATCCACGAGCTGAGGCTTTTATTGGAGTTGAACGCCGAGTTATAGCGTGTTTCTGGCGTTCAACTCTGGGTCGTGACGTGTTTCTGGCGTTTGACTCTAGACAGCAGCATGTACTTGGCGTTGAGCGCCACTTTACGTCGTCAATTCCTGAATAAAGTATGAACTATTATATATTGCTGGAAAGCTATGGATGTCTACTTTCCAACGCCATTTAGAGCGCGCCATTTGGAATTCTGTAGCTCCAGAAAATCCATTTTGAGTGCAGTGAGATCAGATTCCAACAGCATCAGCAGTCCTTTTGTCAGCCTTTTTCAGAGTTTTGCTCAAGTCCCTCAATTTCAGCCAGAAATTACCTGAAATTACAAAAAAACACATAAACTCATAGTAAAGTCCAGAAATGTGAATTTAACATAAAAACTAATGAAAACATCCCTAAAAGTAGCTTGAACTTACTAAAAACTACCTAAAAACAATGCCAAAAAGCGTATAAATTATCTGCTCATCAGTAGTTCTCCAAAGTGCCAAGCTCCTCTATAGTTCAAAACTACTCCTATATATACTACTTCTCTTGATCTTCTAGTGAGTTCTTCAAGTCTTGGATGTGGGCCTTAGATCTTGAGTTGAAGCAGTTACAATCTTTAGTGGGCTCAGCTTGCTGAGAAGTATGAATTAGGCATGGGCGTTAGTGAAGTTAACGTTAAGTGACATTGTGGGTTCGAGAACGTTAGTGGCAATCACAGTTTTCACTAACGTTCCAACCCCATATAGCCCACGTTAACTCCAACGTTAGTGCCACCAACGTGACCACTAACATAGCCTTGTAAACTTTCGCAAGCGTTATTGGGACTCTCATTTCCCAATAACGTTTCCTTATAAACCTTCGCAAGCGTTATTGGGACTCACCTTTCCCAATAACATTGCCTTGTGCCCTTTGTCCTACGTTAGAGTTCACATTAGTGTAACTAACGTGGCTCTTAATGTGGTTATGCCTCACCTTCGAGAGCATTAGTGACACTTACTTTTGTCACTAACGCTCCAAGTGCCCCTACTCTCCACGTTAGAGCTCATGTTAACTAAGTTAACGTGGCCACTAACGTGGTAGTGAATGCCATCTCCAACGTTAGTGACAAAGGTGAGTGTCACTAACGTTGGCTCATCAATCTTAGCTCCACGTTAACTTTCACGTTAGTGGTCTTAACGTGACCACTAACGTGGGCAATGCTAGTTTGATCCAACGTTAGTGACAAAGGTGAGTGTCACTAACGTTGGCATTGTTCCTCTCTTCTACGTTAGAGCTCACGTTAACTAAGTTAACATTACTCTTAACGTGGCTTATTGCCAAATCTTGGAACGTTAGTGGTGTTCATGTTTACCACTAACGTTGGAGCTTTCTTTTGTCTCCACGTTAACTACCATGTTAACCTAGTTAACGTGGCAATTAACGTGGGCTTATGATGGCTTCGTAGGCGTTATTGGTGATCACTTTTCTCATTAACGTTGCAAGATATTTACCATTCTTAGTGGTCGCGTTAACTAGATTAACATGAGTACTAACGTGGTTCTTCTTTGCTTCCTTTGTCCTGAAATCAAGCAATAAAGTGCATCAAAGCTCTAGCCAAAGTCATGAGATTATGCATCATCAATTTATCATTCAATTCTAGCAAAAATCCTCATGAAATCATGTGAAATTCACAATAGTTGCTTGAATCAAGGTTTAAGTGTATTTTCATCTAAAACATGCCTTATTCACTAAGAAAATGCATGAAACTAACCTAAAACATTAAAGAAAAGGTCAGTGAAACTGGCCTAGATGCCCTGGCATCAGTGATCCCAATTCCCATTCCTTAGCCAAGAGTCCTTTTACATTTCATTTTTGAAAACCCAAAATTCTAATTACTTAGTTCGTGTCTTAGTTAATTTTAGTCGTTTAGCTAGCTCTAGAATATAATTAGGTTTTTATAGTGTCTTATAGATTGCCATTTACCTAGTTCTTGCTTTAATTGGTTTGATTTAAATTTCTTGCACTTTAAGTTTCTTACATATTAAGTTTGTTAGTTTAAATTCTTGCACATACACCTTTCAACCCTACAATTATAAGCAATCTTGATGCACATGTTTGCCCATTCTCTTGAGGATGACCCGAGGCTATTACTCTCGGTTAATGATGAGCGGATAATTTGTACGCTTTTTGGCATTGTTTTTAGTATGTTTTTAGTATCTTTTAGTTAGTTTTTATTATATTTTTATTAGTTTTTAGTTAAAATTCACTTTTCTGGACTTTACTATGAGTTTGTGTGTTTTTCTGTGATTTCAGGTATTTTCTGGCTGAAATTGAGGGATCTGAGCAAAAATCTGATCCAGAGACTCAAAAGGACTGCAGATGCTGTTGGATTCTGACCTCCCTGCACTCGAAGTGGATTTTCTGGAGCTACAGAAGCCCAATTGGCGCGCTCTCAACGGCGTTGGAAAGTAGACATCCTGGGCTTTCCAGCAATATATGATAGTCCATACTTTGCCCAAGATTTGATGGCCCAAACCGGCGTTCAAAGTCACCTACAGAAATTCCAGCGTTAAACGCCGGAACTGGCACCTAATTGGGAGTTAAACGCCCAAACTGGCACTAAAGCTGGCGTTTAACTCCAAGGAGAGTCTCTACACGAAAATGCTTCATTACTCAGCCCAAGCACACACCAAAGTGGGCCCGGAAGTGGATTTTTATGTCATTTACTCATCTCTGTACACCCTAGGCTACTAGTTATCTATAAGTAGGACCTTTTACTATTGTATCTCGGAGAGACTTTTGGTAGCTATCTTCGTTTTATGCTATCTTAGATCATTGGGAGGCTGGCCATTCGGCCATGCCTAGACCTTATGCTTATGTATTTTCAACGGTGGAGTTTCTACACACCATAGATTAAGGTGTGGAGCTCTGCTGTACCTCGAGTATTAATGCAATTACTATTGTTCTTCTATTCAATTCCGCTTGTTCTTTGTCCAAGATATCACTTGTTCTTCAACTTGATGAAGGTGATGATTGACGCCCATCACCATTCTCACCCATGAACAAAGTGACTGACAACCACTCTTGTTCTACACGCATCTGAGGCTTAGTGAATATCTCTTGGATTTCTGATTGCACGATGCATGGTTGATCGCCTGACAACCGAGTGCTCGCCTGACAAACGAGCCAGCCATTCCGTGAGATCAGAGTCTTCGTGGTATAGGCAAGAACTGATGGCGGCATTCAAGAGAATCCGGAAGGTCTAACCTTGTCTGTGGTATTCTGAGTAGGATTCAATGATTGAATGACTGTGACGTGCTTCAAACTCTAACCTGCTGGGCGTTAGTGACAGACGCAAAAGAGGGATTCTATTCCAGTAGGAGCGGGAACCGAACCGGTGATTGGCCGCACTGTGACAGAGTGCGTGAGCATTAGCTTTCACTGCGAGGATGGGAGGTAGCCACTGACAACGGTGAAACCCTACACGAGCTTGCCATGGAAAGGAGTAAGAAGGATTGGATGAAGGCAGTAGGAAAGCAGAGAGACGGAAGGGAAGGCATCTTCATACGCTTGTCTGAAGCTCTTACACCAATGATATACATAAGTATCACTATCTTTATCTTTTATGTTATTTTCGTTCATCTTCATATACATTTGAGTTTGCCTGACTAAGATTTACAAGATGACCATAGCTTGCTTCAATGCTAACAATCTCCGTGGGATCGACCCTTACTCACGTAAGGTATTACTTGGACGACCCAGTGCACTTGCTGGTTAGTTGTGCGAAGTTGTGTAATGCCATGGAATTGAACTACCAAGTTCTTGGAGTTCATGACCAGGGATTATGAGAGTTGTGAAAAAGTATTGTTCACAATTTCGCGCACCAAGTTTTTGGCGCCGTTGCCGGGGATTGTTCAAGTTTTGAGCAAGCTTTTGGTAACAATGCCTGGGATTGTTCTAGTTTGGACAACTGACAGTTCATCTTGTTGCTTAGATTAGGTATTTATTTTTTTCGAAATTCTTGAAGATGAATTCTAGAGTTTCATGATGATTTGTTGAAATCTGGCTGGCTGAGAAGCCATGTCTAATCTGATTGGACCGAGGTTTCAACTTATCACCACAAGAGCTTGTTGATTTTCATCAATTTTGCTTTTGGAGCAGTGATCCGCTAAGGCTTGGCTGACCTTTGGTCATGTCTAGTGTTTTAGACCGAAGCTTTCTTTGAAAGCTTGGCTGGCTGTGAAGCCATGTCTAATTCCTGGACCGGAGTCTTAGACTAGCATTGCACTGATTCCTGGAATTCTCATTAAGAATTTTGATGTCTTTTCCCACTTAATTTTCGAAAAATACAAAAAAATTACAAAATCATAAAAACCAAAAATATTTGATGTTTCTTGCTTAAGTCTAGTGTCTCATCTTAAGTTTGGTGTCTTGCATGCATTGTTATTTGATTCTTATTGCATTTTGATTATTAAAAATCCAAAAATATTTTTAATTTGTGTCTTTTCAAGTCAATGATACCAAGAATTGAAGATCCAGAACATACTGCAGAGGAATTATACAGAAAAAGCTGAGCATTCAAAAATGCCCAGTGAAGAAGACAGACTGGCGTTTAAACGCCAGCCAGGGTACCTGGTTGGGCGTTTAACGCCCAAAAAGGGTGCATTTTGGGCGTTAAACGCCAGAATGTATACCATTCTGGGCGTTTAACGCCAGGATGGTGCTAGGGGGAGAATTTTGTTTTCAAATCATTTTTTTTTCAAGTTTTCAAAGTTTTTCAAAATCAAATCTTTTTCAAATCATATCCTTTCAATCAAATGTTTTCAAAATCAATTTCTTTCCTTTTTCAAAGATACTTACTAACAATTAATGATTTGATTGAACATTTTTTGCCTTTTCCGTTAAGGAAGGTTTTATGTTTGAATCATATCTTTTCTTGTTAGGCAAGTCATTAATTTTTAAATCATATCTTTACAAATTGTTTTCAAATCATATCTTTTTCAAATTGTTTTCAAATCATATCTTCTCAATTACATCTTTTTCAAATTAAGTTTGCAATCAAATCCTTTTGACTTCTAATTTCAAATCTTCTTCAAAAATCACTTGATTTCTTTTCCACTCTTATTTTTCGAAAATCAATTAAGTGTTTTTCAAAAATGTTTTCAAAATTTTCTAATTAATTTTCGAAAAGATTACTTCCCTCCTTCTCACATCCTTCTATTTATGGAGTACCACTCCTTCTCAATGCACAATTCGAACCTTATCTAATTAAAGTTCGAATTCTTCTTCTCCTTCTTCTTTCTATTTCTCTTTTCCTCTGACACCTCAAGGAATCTCTATACTGTGACATAGAGGATTCCACATTTTCTTTTTCTCTTCTCTTTCATATGAGCAGGAGCAGAGACAAAGGCATTCTTGTTGAAGCTGACCCTGAACCTGAACCTGAAAGGACCCTGAAGAGAAAGCTAAGAGACGCCAAAGCACAACTCTCTTTAGAGGACCTGACCGAATTCTTCAAAGAAGAAGAAGACATGGCAGCCGAAAACAACAACAATGCCAACAATGCAAGGAAGGTGCTGGGTGACTTTACTGCACCTACTCCCGACTTCTATGGGAGAAGCATCTCTATCCCTGCCATTGGAGCAAACAACTTTGAGCTTAAGCCTCAATTAGTTTCTCTAATGCAACAGAATTGCAAGTTCCATGGACTTCCAATGGAAGATCCTCATCAGTTCTTAGCTGAATTCTTGCAAATCTGTGACACAGTCAAGACTAATGGGGTAGACCCTGAGGTCTATAGATTGATGCTATTCCCTTTTGCTGTAAGAGACAGAGCTAGAATATGGTTGGACTCTCAACCTAAAGAAAGCCTGGACTCTTGGGAAAAGCTAGTCAATGCCTTCTTGGCAAAGTTCTTTCCACCACAAAGATGGAGTAAGCTTAGAGTGGAAGTCCAAACCTTCAGGTAGAAGGATGGAGAATCCTTCTATGAAGCTTGGGAAAGATACAAACAATTAATCAGGAAGTGTCCCTCAGACATGCTTTCTGAATGGAGCATCATAGGTATTTTCTATGATGGTCTCTCTGAACTATCCAAGATGTCTTTGGATAGCTCGGCTGGAGGATCTCTTCATCTGAAGAAGACGCCTGCAGAGGCTCAAGAGCTAATTGAAATGGTTGCAAATAACCAATTCATGTATACTTCTGAAAGGAATCCTGTGAATAATGGGACTAATCAGAGGAAAGGAATTCTTGAGATTGACACTCTGAACGCCATCTTGGCTCAGAATAAAATATTGACTCAACAAGTCAATTTGATTTCTCAAAGTCTGTCTGGAATGCAAAATGCACCTGGCAGTACTAAGGAAGCTTCATCTGAGGAAGAAGCTTATGATCCTGAGAACCCTTCAATGGAAGAGGTGAATTACCTAGGAGAACCCTATGGAAACACCTATAATTCTTCATGGAGAAATCACCCAAATTTCCCATGGAAGAATCAAGAGAGACCTCAACAAGGTTTCAATAATAATGGTGGAAGAAACAGGCTTGGCAATAACAAGCCTTTGCCATCATCTTCTCAGCAACAGACAGAGAGTTCTAAGCAGAGTACTTCTGACTTAGCAACAATGGTCTCTGATCTAATAAAGACCACTCAAAGCTTCATGAATGAAACAAGGTCCTCCATTAGGAATTTGGAAGGACAAGTGGGTCAGCTGAGTAAGAAAGTTACTGAATTCCCTCCTAGTACTCTCCCAAGCAATACAGAAGAAAATCCAAAAGGAGAGTGCAAAGCCATAAACATGGCCGAAATTGGAGAGGAAAGAGAGGAAGTGGACGCCACTGAGGAAGGCCTCAATGGGCGCACACTAACCTCCACTGAGTTCCCCAATGAGGAACCATGGGAATCTGAGGCTCAAGATGAGACCATAGAGATTCCATTAGACTTACTTCTGCCTTTCATGAGCTCTGATGAGTATTCTTCCTCTGAAGAGGATGAGTATATCACTGAAGAGCAAGTTGCTAAATACCTTGGAGCAATCATGAAGCTGAATGACAAGTTGTTTGGAAATGAGACTTGGGAGGATGAACCCCCTTTGCTCACCAAAGAACTGGATGACTTGTCTAGGCAGAAATTACCTCAAAAGAGGCAAGATCCTGGGAAGTTTTCTATACCTTGTAATATAGGCACCATGACCTTCAAGAAGGCCTTGTGTGACTTAGGGTCAAGTGTGAACCTCATGCCTCTCTCTGTAATGGAGAAGCTAGGGATCTTTGAGGTACAAACTGCAAGAATCTCATTGGAGATGGCAGACAACTCAAGAAAACAAGCTCATGGACTTGTAGAGAATGTTTTGGTAAAAGTTGAAGACCATTACATCCCTACTGATTTCATAGTCCTAGAGACTGGGAAGTGCATGGATGAATCCATCATCCTTGGCAGACCCTTCCTAGCCACAGCAAAGGCTGTGATTGATGTTGATAGAGGTGAACTGATCATTCAAGTGAATGAAGAATCCTTTGTGTTTAAGGCTCAAGGATATCCCTCTGTCACCATGGAGAGGAAGCATGAAGAGCTTCTCTCAAATCAGAGTCAAACAGAGCCCCCACAGTCAAACTCTAAGTTTGGTGTTGGGAGGCCACAACCAAACTCTAAGTTTGGTGTTGAACCCCCACATTCAAACTCTAAGTTTGGTGTTGGGAGGTTCCAACACGGCTCTGAGTACTTCTGAGGCTCCATGAGAGTCCTCTGTCAAGCTAATGACATTAAAGAAGCGCTTGTTGGGAGGCAACCCAATGTTTTATAGTTAACTATTTTGTTTTGTTATTTTATCTTTTTTGTAGGTTGATGATCATAAGAAGTCACAAAAACAATGAAAAAAGCAAAAACAGAATGAAAAACAGGAAGAAAAATAGCACACCCTGGAGGAAGAAGCTGCTGGCGTTCAAACGCCAGTAAGCCTAGCAGTTGGGCGTTTAACGCCCAGTCTGGCACCATTCTGGGCGTTTAACGCCAGAAAGGGGCACCAGACTGGCGTTAAACGCCAGAAAAGGGCTAGAACCTGGCGTTAAACGCCAGGAATGGGCACCAGCCCGGCGTTTAACGCCAGAAATGGCTTAAAACGTGAATTTTGATGCCATTTGGTGCAGGGATGACTTTTCCTTGACACCACAGGATCTGTGGACCCCACAGGACCCCACCACCACTCTCTCTTCTTTCCCCCATTCACCAATCACCTCAATACCTCTTCCCCATAAACCCTTCACCTATCAAATCCCATCTTTCTCTTCACCACTCACATCCATCCTTCATAAATCCCCACCAACCTCACCCTTCAAATTTAAACCACTTTCCCTCCCAAACCCACCCATACATGGCCGAACTCCTTCTCCCCTCTCTCCTATAAATACCCTTCTTCCCTTCTTCATTTTCACACAACCTAAACACCACTTCTCCCCCTCTTAGGCCGAATACACCACCATCTCCCTCCTCCTCATTTCTTCTTCTTCTACTCTATTCTTTCTTCTTTTTGCTCGAGGACGAGCAAACATTTTAAGTTTGGTGTGGTAAAAGCGTTGCTTTTTTCGTTTTCCATAACCATTTATGGCATCCAAGGCCGGAGAAACCTCTAAAAAGAGGAAAGGGAAGGCAAAAGCTTCCACCTCCGAGTCATGGGAGATGGATAGATTCCTCTCAAGGGTGCATCAAGTCCACTTCTATGAAGTTGTGGCCTTGAAGAAGGTGATCCCCGAGGTCCCCTTTTCACTCAAAAAGGGTGAATATCCGGAGATCCGCCATGAGATCCGAAGAAGAGGTTGGGAAGTGCTTACCAACCCCATTCAACAAGTCGGAATCTTGATGGTTCAAGAGTTCTATGCCAATGCATGGATCACCAAGAACCATGACCAAAGTGTGAACCCGAATCCAAAGAATTATCTCACTATGGTTCGGGGGAAATACTTGGATTTTAGTCCGGAAAGTGTGAGGGTGGCGTTCAACTTGCCTATGATGCAAGGAGATGAACATCCTTACACTAGAAGGGTCAACTTTGATCAAAGGTTGGACCAAGTCCTCACAATCATATGTGAAGAGGGCGCACAATGGAAGAGAGATTCAAGAGGCAAGCCGGTCCAATTGAGAAGGCATGACCTCAAGCCCGTGGCTAGAGGATGGTTAGAGTTCATTCAACGCTCAATCATTCCCACTAGCAACCGGTCCGAAGTTACACTAGACCGGGCCATCATGATTCATAGCATCATGATTGGAGAAGAAATAGAGGTTCATGAGGTTATAGCCCAAGAACTCTATAAGGTGGCGGACAAGACCTCCACCTTGGCAAGGTTAGCCTTTCCTCATCTCATTTGTCACCTCTGTTATTCAGTAGGAGTTGACATAGAAGGAGATACCCCCATTGATGAGGACAAGCCCATCACCAAGAAAAGGATGGAGTACACAAGAGACCCCTCTCATCAAGAGATCCCTGAGATGCCTCAAGGGATGCACTTTCCTCCACAAGACTATTGGGAGCAAGTAAACACCTCCCTAGGAGAACTAAGTTCCAACACGGGACAACTAAGGGTGGAGCACCAAGAACACTCCATTCTCCTCCATGAAATTAGAGAAGATCAAAGAATCATGAGAGAGGAGCAACAAAGACAAGGAAGAGACATTGAGGAGCTCAAGCACTCCATAGGATCTTCAAGAGGAAGGAAGAGCCGCCATCACTAAGGTGGACCCGTTCCTTGATTTCCTTGTTCTTTATTCTTCTATTTTTCGAATTTTATGCTTTATGTTTATCCATGTTTGTGTCTTGTGATCATTAGTGTCTTAGTGTCTATGCCTTAAAGTTATGAATGTCCTATGAATCCATCACCTTTCTTGAATAAAAATGTGCTTAATTGAAAAGAAAAAGAATTACATGAATTCTGAATTTTATAACAGTTTAATTATTTTGATGTGGTGGCAATACTTTTGTCTTCTGAATGTATGCTTGAACAGTGCATATGTCTTTTGAATTTGTGGTTCATGAATGTTGGCTCTTGAAAGAATGATGAAAAAGGAGACATGTTACTGAGGATCTGAAAAATCATAAAAATGATTCTTGAAGCAAGAAAAAGCAGTGAATACAAAAAAAAAAGAAAGAAAGCAAGCGAAAAAAAAAAACCGAAAAAGAAAAAAAAAGGGAAAAAAAGAGAAAAAGAAAGAAAAAGAAAAGAAATAAAGTTGTGATCCAAGGCAAAAAGAGTGTGCTTAAGAACCCTGGACACCTCTAATTGGGGACTTTAGCAAAGCTGAGTCACAATCTGAAAAGGTTCACCCAATTATGTGTCTGTGGCATGTATGTATCCGGTGGTAATACTGGAAGACAGAGTGCTTTGGGCCACGGCCAAGACTCATAAAGTAGCTGTGTTCAAGAATCATCATACTTAACTAGGAGAATCAATAACACTATCTGGATTCTAAGTTCCTAAAGAAGCCAATCATTCTGAATTTCAAAGGATAGAGTGAGATGCCAAAACTGTTCAGAGGCAAAAAGCTGAAAGCCCCGCTCATCTAATTAATACTGATCTTCATAGATGTTTTTGGAATTCATTGCATATTCTCTTCTTTTTATCTTATTTGATTTTCAGTTGCTTGGGGACAAGCAACAATTTAAGTTTGGTGTTGTGATGAGCGGATAATTTGTACGCTTTTTGGCATTGTTTTTAGTATGTTTTTAGTATCTTTTAGTTAGTTTTTATTATATTTTTATTAGTTTTTAGTTAAAATTCACTTTTCTGGACTTTACTATGAGTTTGTGTTTTTCTGTGATTTCAGGTATTTTCTGGCTGAAATTGAGGGATCTGAGCAAAAATCTGATCCAGAGACTCAAAAGGACTGCAGATGCTGTTGGATTCTGACCTCCCTGCACTCGAAGTGGATTTTCTGGAGCTACAGAAGCCCAATTGGCGCGCTCTCAACGGCGTTGGAAAGTAGACATCCTGGGCTTTCCAGCAATATATGATAGTCCATACTTTGCCCAAGATTTGATGGCCCAAACCGGCGTTCAAAGTCACCTACAGAAATTCCAGCGTTAAACGCCGGAACTGGCACCTAATTGGGAGTTAAACGCCCAAACTGGCACTAAAGCTGGCGTTTAACTCCAAGGAGAGTCTCTACACGAAAATGCTTCATTACTCAGCCCAAGCACACACCAAAGTGGGCCCGGAAGTGGATTTTTATGTCATTTACTCATCTCTGTACACCCTAGGCTACTAGTTATCTATAAGTAGGACCTTTTACTATTGTATCTCGGAGAGACTTTTGGTAGCTATCTTCGTTTTATGCTATCTTAGATCATTGGGAGGCTGGCCATTCGGCCATGCCTAGACCTTATGCTTATGTATTTTCAACGGTGGAGTTTCTACACACCATAGATTAAGGTGTGGAGCTCTGCTGTACCTCGGGTATTAATGCAATTACTATTGTTCTTCTATTCAATTCCGCTTGTTCTTTGTCCAAGATATCACTTGTTCTTCAACTTGATGAAGGTGATGATTGACGCCCATCACCATTCTCACCCATGAACAAAGTGACTGACAACCACTCTTGTTCTACACGCATCTGAGGCTTAGTGAATATCTCTTGGATTTCTGATTGCACGATGCATGGTTGATCGCCTGACAACCGAGTGCTCGCCTGACAAACGAGCCAGCCATTCCGTGAGATCAGAGTCTTCGTGGTATAGGCAAGAACTGATGGCGGCATTCAAGAGAATCCGGAAGGTCTAACCTTGTCTGTGGTATTCTGAGTAGGATTCAATGATTGAATGACTGTGACGTGCTTCAAACTCTAACCTGCTGGGCGTTAGTGACAGACGCAAAAGAGGGATTCTATTCCAGTAGGAGCGGGAACCGAACCGGTGATTGGCCGCACTGTGACAGAGTGCGTGAGCATTAGCTTTCACTGCGAGGATGGGAGGTAGCCACTGACAACGGTGAAACCCTACACGAGCTTGCCATGGAAAGGAGTAAGAAGGATTGGATGAAGGCAGTAGGAAAGCAGAGAGACGGAAGGGAAGGCATCTTCATACGCTTGTCTGAAGCTCTTACACCAATGATATACATAAGTATCACTATCTTTATCTTTTATGTTATTTTCGTTCATCTTCATATACATTTGAGTTTGCCTGACTAAGATTTACAAGATGACCATAGCTTGCTTCAATGCTAACAATCTCCGTGGGATCGACCCTTACTCACGTAAGGTATTACTTGGACGACCCAGTGCACTTGCTGGTTAGTTGTGCGAAGTTGTGTAATGCCATGGAATTGAACTACCAAGTTCTTGGAGTTCATGACCAGGGATTATGAGAGTTGTGAAAAAGTATTGTTCACAATTTCGCGCACCAGTTAACTTTTATTGGGGTTGAACTAGTGACAACCATATTGATAAACCACTATTTTATGATTTATCTTGTACTCAATTGAGTGAATTTTGTCAATCTTTCATACACTTGTTCATACTATTTGCATGGTTTCACAATTTCCTCCCAGAATTTGTTCTATGATTGAAAACTTACTTATTAGAGTCTTAATTTGTGTATTTTAATCATCTCTTATTATCATTCGATGCCTTGATATGTGTGTTAAGTATTTTCAGAGATTACAGGGCAGGAATGACTTAGAGGATGGAAAGGAAGCATGCAAAAGTGGAAGGAATACAAAAAATTGAAGGAACTGCTAAGCTGTCCAGCCTGACCTCTTCGCACTCAAACGGTCATAACTTGAGCTACAGAGGTCCAAATGAGGCGGTTCTAGTTGATTTGGAAAGCTAACATCTGGGGCTTCGAAATGATATATAATTTACCATAGTGGCCGTACAGCTAAGCATTACAGTGACGAAAAACCAGCGTGGCAGATTTCACCCGCAGCGATTTCTGGGCTGTTTTTGACCTAGTTTTCGGCCCAGAAAACACATATTAGAGGCTATAAAGGGGGGGAATTCATTCATTCATGAGGAGAGGCTGATAATTAACAA
The DNA here is from genome assembly GCF_014773155.1 of Arachis stenosperma. Taxonomy (NCBI): domain Eukaryota; kingdom Viridiplantae; phylum Streptophyta; class Magnoliopsida; order Fabales; family Fabaceae; genus Arachis; species Arachis stenosperma. The sequence goes on along the minus strand of NC_080380.1, from coordinate 70,163,030 downwards.
TTTTTAGATTTTAGATGTAGTTCTTAAAGAGAGAGGCTCTCTCCTCTCTCTTAGGATTTAGGATTTAGGATTTAGGATTTCTCTTAATTTTAGGATTGCTTCTTCTCCATTCCAGGTTCAATATTCCTTTAATTTAACTTCTCTTCTACTTTTATTTGTTCTAGCTTACTAGTTTATTCTATTTTTCTTGTTGATTCTCTTTTTAGCCAAATTGGCTTATGAACTCTTCATGTTAGATTTTAATTTCTATTTAATGCAAATTGAGGTATTTCAGATTTATGATTTTAATTTAGCTTTTTACATTCTTAGCTTTAATTGATGAATTGATTAAGAGGAGACACTTGAATTGGAATGCTCAAGTGGATAGTTAATTTGGAAGTTGTTGGCTAATTCTCTATTTACTAACGCTAGACCTTCCCAAGGGAGAGGACTAGGATTTGCGAATAAGAGTTAGCTCAATCACTTGACTTTCCTTTATTTAGTAAGGGTTAACTACGTGAAAATAACAACCTTTTGATACTACACTTGAGAAAATTCCAACAAGGATAGAACTTCTAATTAATCATTCTCCCAATCAAGGCTTTTTAATTTAATTACATAAAACCTCTTGTTAATTTTCATTACTTTAATTTATAATTATTTTTGTGCCCAATGCCCAGACTCCAAATTTCCCAGAAAACACATAACCAATAATAATACACCTCCCTTCAATTCCTTGAGAGACGACCCAAGGTTTCAATACTTCAGTTATAAATTTTATTAGGTTTGCTTTAGTGACAAACAAGTTTTTTTGTACGAAAGGATTTTTGTTGGTTTTGAAGCTATACTTATAACGCGATTATTTTTATGAAATTCTAGACCACGCAAGAATCCTCTCGTCAAAATGGCGCCGTTGCTGGGGAATTGCAAACGTGTGCCTTATTATTGGTTATTGTAAATATCTTCTTTTGCTGTTTATTTGTTTTTATTTTTATTTTTGATTTTAATTTTTATTAGCTACTATGAGTTCTCACTAGGGGTGGCAAAGCGGGCCGGCCCGCCCCAACCCGCTCCGTCCCGCCTAGGCCCGCCTCATAAACGGGGCGGACTGGCCTGCCCCGCCAACTAAAATGGGTTCAAAATGCTAGCCTGCCCCACTTTATGGTGGATTGGCGGGTTAGCCCGCTTGACTCTTTTTTTTTTTTGAAAAATAAAATTCATTAAAATTAACAAATATACAAATAAAAAATAGTCAAATTATAATATAATTTTTTACTATTTTATTTTAATTTTTAACTTCAATAAAATTGTTCAAAATAATATTTGTCAATAAAATCATCTTTATTTTAAAAAATAAGTCACATAATTTGAGCATATATACGAAATTGTAAAATAAAATAAATAAAGTTAATAACTAAAAGAAGAATAAAAACAAAAAATGAAAAAAAAGTGTTTAAAAATTCTATAATTATTAATTTTATAATAATAACCACTCTTTTATTTAATAAAAAAAGAAAAATAAAAACCTTTGGCCCGACGGACCGGCCTGCCCGCCTCGCCAATTTGGCGGTGCGGGTTTGGCGGGCTCCAAATCCTAGCCCAACCCGCCTTTTTTAGCGGGTTTAGCGGATCGGCCCGGCGGGCTCGACCCATTTTTCCACCCCTAGTTCTCATCCCTCTAGCTTTAAGTTTGGTTTCAATGTTGTTGTAAGGAATGGAAGCTATAATGAGAACAGGCATCAAGGTTGGAAGAATCAAAGATGGGAGGAGCCACAAAGATTTGATCAACTCTCTTGGCAACAACCCCCTCCAATGCGCTATAACCAACAACCATCCTATGATGCATACCAAGACAATAGTTATGGTGAACCCCTTCGTGATAACCAACCTCCATCAAATTACTATGGTCAAGAACCATTCCGAGGTGCATACCAAGATGATGAATATGGTGGACCTCCTTGTAGTTACCAACAAGCCCCACCATACGCTTATGAACCACCTCCTCAACATAACTTTGAACCACTATACTCACAAGCTCCTTTCCACCATTCACCTCTATATGACCCTAACCTGTATTCACCATACCAACCACCTTATGAGCCAAATGAACCATACATAGAACCACCCCCATCCCAATACAATTACTCCCAAGAACCACCACCTCCATATACACCATCTCCTTATCCCTATCAAGAAGAACCACCTTCCTATCATGAACCATTCTTCCCAACAAATGAACCCTCCTATCCATCCCAAATCACCATGGAGAACACACTTACCTCTCTCACTAGTCTAACCTCTACTCTCCAAGCTATTATATCCCATATGAACCAATCCTCTACCCTCAACAGCCAACCTTCAAGCTCTAGTGCACTTACTTTTCAACCACAGAATGATCTCTCCATCCCATTACCACCATCCATGGAAGAGCACACACATCCATCAATCCAAGAGCAACACAATCCCAATTATAATGTTGACATAGAACAAGAAAGAAGGGATCATCTTAGGGATACAATGGATCAGTTGCACGCAGCCTTATTTCCAGAGGAGAAAGAGGAGACCCAAAAGGTAGAGATAGTGAAGACCCTTGAAGATGAAAGAGTAGATGAAGAGAGTTGTCATGGAAAGGTAATTGATGAGCGGATATTTTATACGCTTTTTGGGGGTAATTTCATGTAGATTTTAGCATGTTTTAATTAGTTTTTAGTTAAATATTATTAGTTTTTAGGCAAAAATCATATTTCTGGACTTTACTATGAGTGTGTGTATTTTTCTGTGATTTCAGGTATTTTCTGGCTGAAATTGAGGAAGCTGAGCAAAAATCTGACTTAGGCTGAAAAAGGACTGCTGATGTTGTTGGATCCTGACCTCTCTGCACTCGAAATAGATTTTCTGGAGCTACAGGAGTCCAATTGGCACGCTCTCAACGGCGTTGGAAAGTAGACATCCAGGGCTTTCCAGCAATATATAATAGTCCATACTTTTGGCGAAGATAGACGACGTAACTTGGCGTTGAACGCGAAGTACATGCTGCTGTCTGGAGTTAAACGCCAGAAACACGTCATGATCCGGAGTTGAACGCCCAAAACACGTCATAACTCGGAGTTTAACTCCAAGTAAAGCCTCTACTCGTGGGTAGCTTTAGTCTCAGCCCCAGCACACACCAAGTGGGCCCCAGAAGTGGATCTCTGCACCAATTATCTTAGTTTACTCATATTCTGTAAACCTAGGTTACTAGACTACTATTTAAACAACTTTTAGAAAATTATTTTGTACCTCATGACATTTTCAGATCTGAATTACATACTTTTTGACGGCATGAGTCTCTAAACTCCATTGTTGGGGGTGAGGAGCTCTGCAGCGTCTCGATGAATTAATACAATTCCTTTATTTTCCATTCAAACACGCTTGTTCTTCTCTAAGATGTTCATTCGCGCTTAATTATGGAGAAGGTGATGATCCGTGACACTCATCACCTTCCTCAATCCATGAACGTGTGCCTGACAACCACCTCCGTTCTACATCAGATTGAATGAGTATCTCTTAGATTCCTTAATCAGAATCTTCGTGGTATAAGCCGGATTGATGGCGGCATTCATGAGAATCCGGAAAGTCTAAACCTTGTCTGTGGTATTCCGAGTAGGATTCTGGGATTGAATGACTGTGACGAGCTTCAAACTCCTGAAGGCTGGGCGTTAGTGACAGACGCAAAAGAATCAATGGATTCTATTCCAACCTGATTAAGAACCGACAGATGATTAGCCGTGCTGTGACAGAGCATAGGAACGTTTTCACTGAGAGGATGGGAAGTAGCCATTAACAACGGTGACACCCTACATAGAGCTTGCCATGGAAGGAGCCTTGCCTGTGTTGAAGGATTTCAAGGAAGAGTTGAAGTTCAAAGGATAAAGCATCTCCAAAACTCCAACATATTTTCCATTACTGCACAACAAGTAACAACTATTTATTTTATGCCCTTTTTACTTTATACGAGGCTAAAGAATTCTATTGGTATCCTGATTAAGATTAATAAAATAAACATAGATTGCTTCAAACCAATAATCTCCGTGGGATCGACCCTTACTCACGTAAGGTATTACTTGGACGACCCAGTGCACTTGCTGGTTAGTTGTACGGATTGCAAATTCGTGCACCAAGTTTTTGGCGCCGTTGCCGGGGATTGTTGAGTTTGAACAATTGAAGGCTTATTTTATTTCTTAAATTAGGAATAATTTATTTTTATTGTTATAGAGTCATTAAATCTTGATAGGATAGTTTCTTTTTGGTGCACGAAATTGTGATCACTACAACTTCAAATAATCCCTAGTAATGGCTCCAAAGACTTGGTGCTCAATACCATGGCATAAACACAACTTCGCACAACTAACCAGCAAGTGCACTGGGTCGTCCAAGTAATAAACCTTACGCGAGTAAGGGTCGATCCCACGGAGACTGTTGGTATGAAGCAAGCTATGGTCACCTTGTAAATCTTAGTCAGGCAGACTCAATGGGTATAGATGATGAATGAATAAAACACAAAGATAAAGATAGAGATACTTATGTATATCATTGGTGAGAGCTTCAGATAAGCGAATGAAGATGCCTTCCCTTTCGTCTCTCTGCTTTCCTACTGTCTTCATCCAATCCTTCTTACTCCTTTCCATGGCAAGCTTATGCAAGGGTTTCACCGTTGTCAGTGGCTACCTCCCATCCTCTCAGTGAAAATGTTCCTATGCTCTGTCACAGCATATGGCTAATCAGCTGTCGGTTCTCGGTCAGGCCGGAATAGAATCCATCGATTCTTTTGCGTCTGTCACTAACGCCCCGCCTGCTAGGAGTTTGAAGCACGTCACAGTCATTCAATCATTGAATCCTACTCAGAATACCACAGACAAGGTTAGACCTTCCGGATTCTCTTGAATGCCGCCATCAGTTCTCGCCTATACCACGAAGACTCTGATCTCACGGAATGGCTGGCTTGTTTGTCAGGCGAGCACTCGGTTGTCAGGCGATCAACCATGCATCGTGTATCAGGAATCCAAGAGATATTCACTAGAGCCTCGTATGCTTATAGAACAAGAGTGGTTGTCAGTCACTTTGTTCATGGGTGAGAATGATGATGAGTGTCACGGATCATCACATTCATCAAGTTGAAGAACAAGTGATATCTTGGACAAAGAACAAGCGGAATTGAATAGAAGAACAATAGTAATTGCATTAATACTCGAGGTACAGCAGAGCTCCACACCTTAATCTATGGTGTGTAGAAACTCCACCGTTGAAAATACATAAGAACAGGGTCTAGGCATGGCCGAATGGCCAGCCTCCCAAAGTGATCAAAAGATCTAAAGAAAAAGGTTCCAAAGATCAGAAGATGAAAATACAATAGTAAAAGGTCCTATATATAGAGAACTAGTAGCCTAGGGTGTACAGAGATGAGTAAAAGACATAAAAATCCACTTCCGGGCCCACTTGGTGTGTGCTTGGGCTGAGCAATGAAGCATTTTCGTGTAGAGACTCTTCTTGGAGTTAAACGCCAGCTTTTATGCCAGTTTGGGCGTTTAACTCCCTTTTAGGTGCCAGTTCCGGCGTTTAACGCTGGGATTTCTATAGGTGACTTTGAACGCCGGTTTGGGCCATCAAATATTGGGCAAAGTATGGACTATCATATATTGCTGGAAAGCCCAGGATGTCTACTTTCCAACGCCGTTGAGAGCGCACCAATTGGGCTTCTGTAGCTCCAGAAAATCCACTTCGAGTGCAAAGAGATCAGAATCCAACAGCATCTGCAGTCCTTTTCAGTCTCTGAATCAGATTTTTGCTCAGGTCCCTCAATTTCAGCAGAAAATACCTGAAATCACAGAAAAACACACAAACTCATAGTAAAGTCCAGAAAAGTGAATTTTAACTAAAAACTAATAAAAATATACTAAAAGCTAACTAGATCATACTAAAAACATACTAAAAACAATGCCAAAAAGTGTACAAATTATCCGCTCATCACAACACCAAACTTAAATTGTTGCTTGTCCTCAAGCAACTGAAACTCAAATAAGATAAAAAGAAGAGAATATGCAATGAACTCCAAAAACATCTATGAAGATCAGTATTAATTAGATGAGCGGGGCTTTTAGCTTTTTGCCTCTGAATAGTTTTGGCATCTCACTTTATCCTTTAGAATTCAGAATGATTGGCTTCTTTAGGAACTCAGAATCCAGATAGTGTTATTGATTCTCCTAGTTAAGTATGATGATTCTTGAACACAGCTACTTATTGAGTCTTGGCTGTGGCCCAAAGCACTCTGTCTTCCAGTATTACCACCGGATACATACATGCCACAGACACATAATTGGGTGAACCTTTTCAGATTGTGACTCAGCTTTGCTAAAGTCCCCAATTAGAGGTGTCCAGGGTTCTTAAGCACACTCTTATTGCCTTGGATCACAACTTTATTTCTTTCTTTTTCTTTTCTTTTTCTTCCTTTTTCGTTTTTTTTTTGTATTCACTGCTTTTTCTTGCTTCAAGAATCATTTTTATGATTTTTCAGATCCTCAGTAACATGTCTCCTTTTTCATCATTCTTTCAAGAGCCAACATTCATGAACCACAAATTCAAAAAACATATGCACTGTTCAAGCATACATTCAGAGAACAAAAGTGTTGCCACCACATCAAAATAATTAAACTGTTATAAAATTTAAAATTCATGCAATTCTTCTCTTTTTCAATTAAGAACAATGTTTATTTAAGAAAGGTGATGGATTCATAGGACATTCATAACTTTAAGGCATAGACACTAAGACACTAATGATCACAAGACACAAACATGGACAAACATAAAGCATAATTTTCGAAAAACAGAAAAATAAAGAACAAGGAGATTAAAGAACGGGTCCACCTTAGTGATGGCGGCTTGTTCTTCCTCTTGAAGGTCTTATGGAGTGCTTGAGCTCCTCAATGTCTCTTCCTTGTCTTTGTTGTTCCTCTCTCATGATTCTTTGATCTTCTCTAATTTCATGGAGGAGGATGGAATGCTTTTGGTGCTCCACCCTTAGTTGTCCCATGTTGGAACTCAATTCTCCTAGGGAGGTGTTGATTTGCTCCCAATAGTCTTGTGGAGGAAAGTGCATCCCTTGAGGTATCTCAGGGATCTCATGATGAGAGGGGTCTCTTGTTTGCTCCATCCTTTTCTTAGTGATGGGCTTGTCCTCATCAATGGGGATGTCTCCCTCTATGTCAACTCCCACTGAATAACAGAGGTGACAAATGAGGTGAGGAAAGGCTAACCTTGCTAAGGTAGAGGACTTGTCCGCCACCCTATAGAGTTCTTGGGCTATAACCTCATGAACTTCCACTTCTTCTTCAATCATGATGCTATGAATCATGATGGCCCGGTCTAAAGTAACTTCGGACCAGTTGCTAGTGGGAATGATTGAGCGTTGGATAAACTCCAACCATCCTCTAGCCACGGGCTTGAGGTCATGCCTTCTCAATTGAACCGGCTTCCCTCTTGAATCTCTCTTCCATTGGGCGCCCTCTTCACAAATGTCAGTGAGGACTTGGTCCAACCTTTGATCAAAGTTGACCCTTCTTGTGTAAGGATGTTCATCTCCTTGCATCATGGGCAAGTTGAATGCTAACTTTACATTTTCTGGACTAAAATCCAAGTATTTCCCCCGAACCATTGTAAGATAATTCTTTGGATCCGGGTTCACACTTTGATCATGGTTCTTGGTGATCCATGCATTGGCATAGAACTCTTGAACCATCAAGATTTCGACTTGTTGAATGGGGTTGGTAAGCACTTCCCAACCTCTTCTTCGGATCTCATGGCGGATCTCCGGATATTCACCCTTTTTGAGTGAAAAAGGGACCTCGGGGATCACCTTCTTCAAGGCCACAACTTCATAGAAGTGGTCTTGATGCACCCTTGAGATGAATCTATCCATCTCCCATGACTCGGAGATGGAAGCTTTTGCCTTCCCTTTCCTCTTTCTAGAGGTTTCTCCGGCCTTGGATGCCATAAATGGTTATGGAAAAACAAAAAGCAATGCTTTTACCACACCAAACTTAAAAGGTTTGCTCGTCCTCGAGCAAAAGAAGAAAGAAGAGAGTAGAAGAAGAAGAAAATGGAGGAGATGGAGGAGGTTTTGTGTTCGGCCAAAGAGGGGGAGAAGTGGTGTTTAGGTTGTGTGAAAATGAAGGAGTGAAGGAGGGTTTATATAGGAATGGGGGAAGGGTAGTGTTCGGTCATGTATGGGTGGGTTTGGGAGGGAAAGTGGTTTGAATTAGAAGGGTGAGGTAGGTGGGGTTTTATGAAGGATGGATGTGAGTGGTGAAGAGAAAGATGGGATTTGACAGGTGAAGGGTTTTTGGGGAAGAGGTATTGAGGTGATTGGTGAATGGGTGAAGAAGGGGGAGAGAGTAGTGAGGTTGATGGGGATCCTGTGGGGTCCACAAATCCTGTGGTGTCAAGGAAAAGTCATCCCTGCACCAAATGGCATTCAAAATCACGTTTTGAGCCAATTCTGGCGTTAAATGCCGGGCTGGTGCCCATTTCTGGCGTTTAACGCCAGGTTCTTGCCCTTTTCTGGCGTTTAACGCCAGTCTGGTGCCCCTTTCTGGCGTTAAACGCCCAGAATGGTGCCAGACTGGTGATGAGCGAATAATTTGTACCTTTTTTGGCATTGTTTTTAGTATGTTTTTGGTAGTTTTAGTTGAGTTCTTAGTGTATTTTTATTAGTTTTTAGTTAAAATTCACTTTTCTGGACTTTACTATGAGTTTGTGTGTTTTTCTGTGATTTCAGGTATTTTCTGGCTGAAATTGAGGGACCTGAGCAAAAATCTGATTCAGAGACTGAAAAGGACTGCAGATGCTGTTGGATTCTGACCTCCCTGCACTCGAAGCGGATTTTCTGGAGCTACAGAAGCCCAATTGGCGCGCTCTCAACGGCGTTGGAAAGTAGATATCCTGGGCTTTCCAGCAATATATGATAGTCCATACTTTGCCCAAGATTTGATGGCCCAAACCGGCGTTCAAAGTCACCTACAGAAATCCCAGCGTTAAACGCCAGAACTGGCACCAAAATGGGAGTTAAACGCCCAAACTGGCATAAAAGCTGGCGTTTAACTCCAAGAAGAGTCTCTACACGAAAATGCTTCATTGCTCAGCCCAAGCACACACCAAGTGGGCCCGGAAGTGAATTTTTATGTCTTTTACTCATCTCTGTACACCCTAGGCTACTAGTTCTCTATATATAGGACCTTTTACTATTGTATTTTAATCTTCGGACATCTAGTTCTTAGATCATTGGAAGGCTGGCCTCACGGCCATGCCTAGACCTTGTTCTTATGTATTTTCAACGGTGGAGTTTCTACACACCATAGATTAAGGTGTGGAGCTCTGCTGTACCTCGAGTATTAATGCAATTACTATTGTTCTTCTATTCAATTCCGCTTGTTCTTTGTCCAAGATATCACTTGTTCTTCAACTTGATGAATGTGATGATCCGTGACACTCATCATCATTCTCTCACCCATGAACAAAGTGACTGACAACCACTCTTGTTCTACAAGCATTCGAGGCTCTAGTGAATATCTCTTTGGATTCCTGATTGCACGATGCATGGTTGATCGCCTGACAACCGAGTGCTCGTCTGACAAACGAGCCAGCCATTCCGTGAGATCAGAGTCTTCGTGGTATAGGCGAGAACTGATGGCGGCATTCAAGAGAATCCGGAAGGTCTAACCTTGTCTGTGGTATTCTGAGTAGGATTCAATGATTGAATGACTGTGACGTGCTTCAAGACTCCTAGCAGGCGGGGCGTTAGTGACAGACGCAAAAGAATCGATGGATTCTATTCCGGCCTGAACGAGAACCGACAGCTGATTAGCCATATACTGTGACAGAGCATGGGAACATTTTCACTGAGAGGATGGGAGGTAGCCCCTGACAACGGTGAAACCC